>NW_019154110.1:26962787-27262836 GCF_002288905.1 Enhydra lutris kenyoni
GCTCATGCTCTCGAAGACCCTTCACCTAATGCATGACATGGTATCTGTAACTCAAGACTGCTTTATGATAAAAGCTACAAAGTAGAATACTACAAAGTACAACTCACAAATAGATATGAAAAATTATTTGGCAATCCAAAAATGTTTTAAATGGGACTCCCCTTTCCTAAAGGTCAGAGACCATCAAGATGACCAACCTCCAAACACAATCAAAGGAAGCCAGCCATATTAGGTGTCTGGTGGCTCACCTTCACTCCTCGAAATCAATCAGAAATCAGCTAAACACGGGGCACCTGGCTGGCTCAGTTGTTACATGTCTGCCTTTGGCTCAGGGATCAAGCCCCACTTTGGGCTTTCTGCTGGGCGGGAAGCCTGCTTCTCCCTCTCCCACTCCACCTGCTCGTGTTCCCTCTCTCACTATCTCTTTCTCTGTCAAATAAATAAATAAAATCTTGAAGAAAGAAAGAAAGAAAAAGAAAGAAATCAGCTAAATGCTTTAGATTGTAAAAGACAGTGGGAGGAGAATAACGAGAACTGTTCTGGAAGTGGGTAACTTTCCAATGAGGCCAAAACCTAGATCCTGACCACCTGTGGTCAGAATTAGCACTGCGACATTTCCTATAAGAAGCAGAGTGGTTACATTTGTTATATTTGTTCCTGAATTCCTTACTGGGTTTCCCTTAGATACACTACTATCCATCACCAGAGATCATTCTAAACTCAGGTTTTTCTGCTGGCAGGAAACATTTCTCATTAAAGGGACAATATCATTAATACAAAGGAGACTAGTGAAATGTTCTGGGGGTAAGATAGGATCTTAAAAGCTACTGAAGTCAGAGGCACCTGGGTGGCTCAGGGGTTAAGCCTCTGCCTTCAGCTCAGGTCACGATCTCAGGGCCCTGGGATAGAGTCCCACATCGGGCTCTCTGCTCTGCAGGGAGCCTGCTTCCTCCTCTCTCTCTCTCTCTCTGCCTACTTGTGATCTCTCTCTGTCAAATAAATAAAATCTTAAAAAAAAAAAAGCTACTAAAGTCAGTTATCTCAATATAACTGTTCACCTTACATCAATAACTAAACATCGACTTGCCTAACACCGACGCATAGTTACAGACAGGGTGTAAATGATAAATCCCTGTGATAATTGATGCATACTAATATGAAAAATACAGAAATAATTATGTTACTGTGCTCAGTGCAGAATATTAATTGAATATTAAGAAATCATGTTGGTTCACTAATCCATGCCATGAAGTAGCAGTTACTCTGATGTGGAAGACAACTTCTGAATTTAATAGTGTTGTGCAACATGTCAAGGGAAGATTTGAGACAAGGGCACTGGGCCATTCCATACTCTCATTAAAGGTGCCTCATACAATCTTTAATATCTCTAGCTAAAAAAAGAATCAACACAATACTTGTATCCCATGCCTTTTATCATTTCGATCATCCCATTTGTTTCAAGATTTATTTATTTATTTATTTGAGTGGGCGGGGTGGGGGGGGGAGAGCCAGTGAAGAGGGAGGGAGAATATCAAGCAAACTGCTCTGAGTCCAGAGCCCAACACAGGGCTCCATCTCACGATCCAAGCTGAAACCAAGAGTTGGACACTCAACCGACTATACCACCCAGGAGCCCCTTGAACATCCCATTTTTTAAAGATGGAATGCTGGGGCGCCTGGGTGGCTCAACTGGTTAAGCGGCTGCCTTCGGCTCAGGTCATGATCCCGGGGTGCTAGGATCGAGCCCCACATTGGACTCCCTGCTCAGTGGGGAGCCTGCTTCTCCCTCTCCCTCTGCCTGCTGCTCTGCCTACTTGTGGTCTCTCTCCATCTCTCTAATAAATAGAAAAAATCTTAAAAAAGAAAAAAAGATGGAATGCATTACCCCTCTGGAATTAGAATTTATACTACACTCTGGGCATAAGATCCAAAGCAATTTTGAGTTATCTGTTACTCAACTACTAGACTAGAAGTTATCCCAGGGCAGGAACTATTTCTCATTCATTTGGATTTCCTCAACACAATACTTGGTACATAATCAATAACTGGGTGTTAAATATAATTTTGGTAGACCCCCGTGTTACAAAAAGAACTTAAATTGGGGGAAATGAATGGTAGGTCAGTTATTCTCTTCAAGATGTTATTTTCGACACTGTGGAAGTCATTAACTTGAATCCTTATTACAGGAATAATGGGACTGAATCACACTTTATGGAAACTGTGACAGAGGTTTTGACTCATTATTGTTGCTAATCAAGATAAATATAATTGTGGGACGCCTGGGTGGCTCAGTTGGTTAAGCAGCTGCCTTCGGCTCGGGTCATGATCACAGCATCCTGGGATCGAGTCCCACGTCGGGCTCCTTGCTCATCAGGGAGCCTGCTTCTCCCTCTGCCTGCCATTCTGTCTGTCTGTGCTTGCTCTCTCTCCCTCTCTCTCTCTGACAAATAAATAAAATAAAATCTTTAAAAAAAAGAAAAAAGAAAAAAAAGATAAATATAATTGCAATGTACCATTCCATAAACATCATGACAAGTTTGTAAAATAGAGCTCACAACTCAGTGCAGCAATTTCAAAGAGGAGAATTACATGAAATACGATGGTGCTAATAAAAGCTGAAATTCCAAAGAAAGCTTCTCCTTTATGCAAATTAAACTGTTTCTTTGCTTTAATTATGTCTTAAGAAAGAAGCTGAGTAAAAACGGAAAGCACAACATTTATCAACAATTCACTCCTTTGGTTACCATGCATACTACCAAATACAATCCAGAAAGATTTATTATTGTGCCAAAAAGAGATGATGAGGTTCTACATCCAGAATGTAAATTAACGTTAGAAGGATGACTCAGGACTAATGGCATCGGTCTGATAGACACTGAACCTATTTTTTAATCTCCTGAGAGTTCTTCAATCATGGGACCAAATGCCAACTCAGGAAGATATTTCAGTAAATACAGCCACCTTTGACTACAGACTATTTTTTACTTGAGATGTCTTTCCATGAAGCAAAGTAAATTTAGTAAGTGAAAATATACTCTTGAATTGCTATGGATGTCCCCTACCCCTGCCAAAAATGACAAGCTGCTTGCTCAAAAGCTGTCACTAATTAGCAGCTGCTGCTGTAAAGAAAACCAAAGTAAGTGCCAATAAAAGCATATTGAACTCCAAGAGGGCCCTATAACAAGGAATGGGAGATATAAGAATCTATTTGTGACCAGTAAACTTTATAAATACTGGCAATGTAAATTTAGAAGTGGGGGCAGGGCAATAATGGCAATATATATCCTTTCATATTTAAAAAAAATCCATTTTTGCTATGAATTTTTTTTAAAGCTTTTATTTATTTATTTGACAGGGAGAGAGACAGCGAGAGAGAGGGAACACAAGCAGAAGGATTATGAGAGGGAGAAGCAGGCTTCCCACAGAGCAGGGAGCCTGATATGGGACTCGATCCCAGGACTCTGGGATCATAACCCGAGCTGAAGGGAGATGCTACAGGACTGAGCCATCCAGGCGCCCCTATCCCTTCATATTTAAACAAGGAGTGGAATATTCTCCTAATCCTGAAAGTCACAGAAATCCCAGAACACTGAGGTTACTGAATTCCATGAAAACTATTTCCACCTTTGTAACAGAAACCAATCTTGGTTTTGGGTAATTTCTCATTGTCAATACTTCTGTCTCTGGCACAGTAACACCTGTATTTATATACATCAAAAAATTGAATTTAAAAACACCTTCGGGGCACCTGGCTGGGTCAGTCAGTATAGCACACAACTTTTGGTCTCAGGGCTATGAGTTCAAGACCCACATTGGGTATAAAGATTTCTTAAAAATAAAATCTTAAAAAAATAAATAATAAAAAATGACTTTCATATTCTAATGGCTTCAGCCCAAACTCCTATGGTTAAATGGTGACCCTCCATTTTACAGGTTGAGAAAATGAAGTCAAGGATAGCAGAAATCATCTGCCCAGTGTCAGTGAGCAAGGAATACAGTGGTAGAACATCTCTTCACTGGTCCTATGTTTAATGTTCTGCTTAGGAGGCTCTACAATAGTCCATAGATTAAGATCCTACTTGAAATCTAAATTGCATAAGTTACTTTTCAAATCATTCTCCAAGGCTTTCTGTCTCCTTCTTTCTTTACCCATTAGATCTCACAGTATATTTCCTTTTTCTCTGAACAAGTTAGTTTCTGTCCTTTAAAAAAAAATTAGGGATATTTCGTCCTTCAGTTTAGTTCTCTTAGTCTCTTTCTCCCTATCCTTCTGGGTAGCCTGATAAGAGAGCTATGACTATTTTATTTATATTTGGGCCATAGGGTCTGCTTGTCTCTGTAGCAACTACTCAGAAAGATGAGAATGAAAAAGAAGGAAGGAAGGAAGGAAGGAAGGAAGGAAGGAAGGAAGGAAGGAAGGGAGGGAAGGAAGGAAGGAAGGAAAAGGAAAGAAAGGAGGGACAAAGGGATAGACTGGAAAAAGAAGGAAAGGGAAGGGAGGGAAGGAATAAAGAAGATACAAAGAGGGGTGCCTGGGTGGCTCAGTGGGTTAAAACCTCTGCCTTCGGCTCAGGTCATGATCCCAGGGTCCTGGGATCGAGCCCCACATCGGGCTCTCTGCTCAGCAGAGAGCCTGCTTCCCTTCCTCTCTCTCTCTGCCTGCCTCTCTGCCTACTTGTGATCTCGGTCAAAAAAAAAAAACAACCCAAAAAACAAAAAACAAACAAAAAAAAAACCCTTTCTAATAAAAAAAAAGAAGATACAAAGAAATAGAAAATAGAAAAGAAACAAGTTATGAGCATAATTTCTTAATGAAACTGCAATCAAAACCTCCTCTCTTGCAGTTGCTGTCCCTTATGTAGAGTTTGCCTTAGTGTCTGTATAAACAATTACAACAACGGACTAGTAATTTCCCAGTTCATCATCAGGCTAAAAGAAGAACAATTTGCTTTATGAAACATGGAGAAAGACTAATCTCTGCTATTACTGTCAGTGCAGGTCTATCAGCGGGACTTGGAGGAGATGAGCCTACAGACATGAAGAGCAGGAATCACATTTTCAAAGCTTTAATATAACCCCTAGCGGCATGCAACAAGGTGCTGAATTAACTTGTCTTTGGATACTTATTTTGTATCCATCACTGGCCAGGTCTAGGGACAGAGCAAAAACTAGAAAATCCGGGGAAAGAAAAGAAAAAAGAACCAGACACAAAGGGACAGATGTTATAGGATTACACTTCTATGAGGCACCTAGAGTAGTCAAGCTTCTAGAATGTAGAATCATGGTTGTCAGGGGCTAGGGGAGAGGGGAATGGGGAGTTATTGTTTCATGCATACAGTTCCAGTGTGGGATGATGAAAAAGTTCTGGAGATGGATGCTGATAGCTGCCTGAAAATGTAAATGCACTTAATGGAACTGAACTAGTTAAACTGGACATTTATTCCATACACACACATTTTTTAATGGGGAGGGGGGAGCCAATTCTTACCTAGTAAACTCACATTTCTTCCATCTCTAACTCTAAAATGCAAAGGAAACAAAGGGAACTGGCTTTCCCCGTCTTGGTTTATTTTCCACAGTAAAAGACAATACTTTCAGTCCTTCTGAAGGCTGATGCAGTCTCTAGATATCCCCTCTATATTGAGATTAAAGGGAAATAAATGGAATGAAGGTATCTTCAACACCAGCCAGTGCTTATGAAGATGAGTAACTGCCTACCTTAAACAAAAGTGAATAAACCCTCTCACAGAAACAATTAATATTTATTGTATAAATACTTACTGAGCATCTGTTAGATGCAGGTTCTGTTCTAGGTACTGAGGATATAGCAGCGAACAAAACAGAGAAACATTTTATGGAACTTAGATCCTACTATTAAACACTTTAAAGTTCAAATAAATACAGACTATGCTATACTTTCTAATTTTTGCCTTTAATTTTCTTCTTTTTCTTCTTTCTGTTCTGTTAGGGGTAAGGATACCACCTGACAATTAGATAATCTTACAAGTAAAGAGCAAAGTCTGTGTATTCAAACCAATATTTGGATAAAAAGTTTTAAAAGCACGTCAACAAAATCAGACAGAGAGAGTGAAGATTGGCTTTTGTGAAAGGCATGGCAATGTGAAATTTCTGATAAAACCAGGACATCTGTTCATCCTCACTGAAATCTGATCATCTCTAAGGAGCTATACAGTATGTGCAAAACAAATCAGGTCTAATCAAGGATTCCACAGTTAAGATCATTTCAGTGTGATATTAGTCTAGCTTTTTTCCAAGATACACAGTTCTATATGGAAGACAGTTTTCCTGCTTGATATAACTAAATCAAGTCATTTATCTTTCAAAGATGATTTGCAGATTCAATCTCTACAAGGTACTAAAAATATAGGGCACAGAGTTAAAAATTCAATGGGACTCAAGTTTCTACCTATCAATGCATAGCAGAACAAGGCGGTAGGTGGCTAACAAACACTTGGTTTCTTCTTTTTCCTACAGGATAAAATATAGGTCAAATTCTACTAAAATAGCAAGTACCATCACAGGAAAACCTAGGTATAATAAAAATATTTTGAAATACCTGAAAATGTCCCACCTGTTTCTCAATTCAACACAGCCATCTTTTGTTCAATAAAATAATGAATTTTATTTTATTTTATTCTATTTTAAGATTTTATTTATCTATTTGAGACAGTGAGAGAGAGAATGAGTGAGGACAAGGTCAGAGAGAGAAAGAGATTCCCCGTGGAGCTGGGAGCCCCCTGCGGGACTGGATCCAGGGACTCCGGGATCATGACCTGAGCCAAAGGCAGTCGTCCAACCAACTGAGCCACCCAGGCGTCCCGAATATAATGAATTTTAAAACAAAAGAATCAGATTCCATGGAGCATAACAATTGTTGTGCATGCTCTTAAATTTTCATTTTTAAGGAAATATTTTTAATATTCCAAAGCAGGTTGTCATATTATATTTGGAAAAAAGGAATTTTTTCTTTTTCTTTTTTTTTTAAATTTATTTATTTGACAGACAGAGATCACAAGTAGGCAGAGAGGCAGGCAGAGAGAGAGGAGGAAGCAGGCTCCCTGCCAAGCAGAGAGCCCGATGTGGGGCTCGATCCCAGGACCCTAGGATCATGACCTGAGCCGAAGGCAGAGGCTTAACCACTGAGCCACCCAGGCGCCCCTCTTTTTCTTTTTTTTTAAAGAATTCTTTTTCCTTTTTTTTTTTTAATTTTTTTTAAAGATTTTTTTTTAAATTTATTTGACAGATCACAAGTAGGCAGAGAGGCAGGCAGAGAGAGACAGGAGGAGGAGGCAGGCTCCCTGCTGAGCAGAGAGCCCGATGCGGGACTCGATCCCAGGACCCTGAGATCATGACCTGAGCTGAAGGCAGAGGCTTTAACCACTGAGCCACCCAGGAGCCCCTCTTTTTTTTTTTTTTTTTTTTTTAAGATTTTATTTGGGATGCCTGGGTGGTTTAGTCAGCTAAGCATCTGCATTTGGCTCAGGTGATGATCCCAGGGTCCTGGGATAGAGTCCCACACTGGGCTCCCTGCTCAGCGGGGAGTCTGCTTTTCCATCTCCCTCTGTGTGCTCTCTCTTTCTCTCTCAAATAAGTAAGTAAAATCTTTTTAAAGAGTTTAAAGATAGAGAGTACATACACACACATAAGCAGGGGAGAGGCAGAGGGAGAGAGAGCAGCAGACTCCCTACTGAGCAGGGCGCTGAATCCCAGGATCCTGAGAACATGCCCTGAGTCAAAAGCAGACGCTTAACCAACAAGCCACCCAGGAGCCCCAGAAAATTTTTCTTTATGGAAATAATCCTCAATTTTATTGAGGAATAATTTATATTCAATAAACTATGTCAGGATGTCTTAAGCGTGTTTGTATGTGTGCGTGTAATTAATATAATTAACCTTCTTCGGGCACCAAAGTAAAATAAAAGGTTTCCCAAGGCCTACCAGAGTAAGAGCTACAGAACTTGTATTGAATATTAAAAGGCCAACTAATACGGCTTAGAGGTCAGTCAATATTCAAAGCAACATAGAAGTACTATCCATTTCTTCAAGGGTTTCTTCTAAAATCTGAGATCTAAAAAGACTATTAAGGTAAATTAAGTAGAGGGGTGCCGGATGGCTCAATCAGTTAAGTGACTGACTCCTGATATCAGCTCAGGTCTTGACCTGAGGCTTCTGAGTTCAAGCTCTTTGTTGGGTTCTATGCCCACTGTGGAGCCTACATAAAAAATAAATGATAGGGGCGCCTGGGTGGCTCAGTGGGTTAAGCCTCTGCCTTCGGCTCAAGTCATGATCTCAGGGTCCTGGGATCGAGCATCAGGCTCTCTGCTCGGGGAGGCTGCTTCCCCCTGTCTCTCTACCTGCCTCTCTGCCTACTCATGATCCCTCTGTCAAATAAACAAATAAAATCTTCAAAAAAAAAAAAAAAAATAAATGATAGATAGAGCAGAAAGGCCTGAAGAACAACAGGAAGTGGGGCTCAGGTATTACCTAGGTTCCAAAATCCCTGTACCACGTTGGTCTTCTGAAGCTCTATTTGTTCAGTCTTTCACAAATAGTTGGCATTATCCTCACCTCATCTACAGAGAACTAAACATTACTCCCCTCCTTAGGTATCTTCAAAGACTAAACTAACATTAGAGGGGAATATCTCTTTTGAAAGGAAAAAGTTTCATCTATAACCAGAATATCTCAAATTCCAAGCATCCATTTTATGTATACCATAAAAATGAATAGTAGCTAAGATCAAGAGATTTTCTTTTCTAGGCAAATTGTTTTAAACACACGCACGCGCGCACACACACACACACACACACACACACACACACAGAAGGAAAACAAAATAACAAAAAACTCTACCTAAAAGTGATTTGATAGTTGAGTTATACTTAAAACAATGGGCTGTTTTATGTTTTAGTTCCAGCATTTTAAGTAAGGTGATATAGGTGATAAGAGAGAATTTAGGCTGATGCATCAAAGTTCCATACTCAAGCCCCTGTACCTTCCTGTAATAAAAAACAACAGGCAACACCCAACATCTTCCCCATATCTTCTTCCTGGTCACTTTACAAATGGAATCATATTCAAAATGCATTTGCACATGTGTTGTTTGGAACATGGAACATTTTCCCATAGGAACAAAGTTATAAAGAGATGAAAAATACCTAGCTAAACCCCCAAACCTCAATAGATCTACAATCTTACAAAACCTTAGTTACCTTTTATAATTTTGTTTCTGAAGGAAAAGATGCTAGAATTTCTAGTCAGGAATACCATTAGTAACCAAATAATCCCTCTAGCCCTGTCTGTTCTTCATTCCTGGCTGCCACACAGCACAGATTGGTTTATTCCTAAGAAAAGAGAAGGGCTTTGCTTCAACCATACCTCAGTGCAGCAGTTTTGTTTTGTTTTGTTTTTTAAAGATTTTTATTTATTTATTTGACAGAGATCACAAGTAGGCAGAGAGGCAGGCAGAGAGGAGGAAGCAGGCCCCCTGCTGAGCAGAGAGCCCGATGCAGGGCTCGATACCAGGGTCCTGAGATCATGACCTGAGCCGAAGGCAGAGGCTTTAACCCACTGAGCCACCCAGACGCCCCTTGTTTTGGTTTTTTGTTTTAACATTTATTTGCTTGAGAGAGAGAATGTGCGCACACGCAGGAGAGAAGGGCAGGAGAGGGAAGAGAGAGAATCTGAAGCAGACTCCCCACTGAGTGCAGAGCTTGGCATGGAGCTTGACCCCACAACCCCGAGATCATGACCTGAGCTGAAACCAAGAGATGGACACTTAACTGACTGTGCCACCCAGGCATCCCAGGGCAGCGGGTTGTTTTGTTTTGTTTTTATACAAAGGAAGTGCATCTGTGTATGTATTTTGGGGTGGGGGTCTGGTGGGAAATGTTGGGGGTATCATCTTCTTTAGGTAAGAGTAGCTTTGGCACCCTTATAGAGCAATGGCTTCTATTCCCAGAGGGCAAGAGACCCTATTTGAGACCCTATTTGTATTTGAGTTATTTGTAGACTAGATGTTAAAAGTAGCAGACCAGCCTCTATTTTATTTCTTAAGAACTAGGCCTGTAACTGCACTGTTCAATATGTCAGCCACTAGCCACATATGCTATTGGTACTTGAAATGTGGCTAATATGACTGAGGACAAGAGTTTGTTACTTTAATAAACTTAAATGTAAACTTAAAAACTGATGCTCGCTTTAGTTCTTGGAAAACTCTCAAGTATGTTTAGGACAACCTGGGTATGTGAATCTACTTCATCAACTGAAAGTCTTATGAAATCTGAACACAGTTTGTGCATCTATTTTTTATCCAGTTCATACATCTCTGATGAAAATTTTGTATCCAAATTCAGATAGGGTATAGGTATAAAATACACACCAGATTTCAAAGACTTGACACAGAAAAAGGAATGTAAAATATCTCAGTAGTAGTTTTTATATTCGTTACATGTTGAAATGACAATATTTTGAATATATTGGGTTAAAATATATTATTAAAATTGATTGCACTTGTTTCTTCTTGCTTTTTTAAAGGTAGCTACTAGTTACACATGTTGCAAATATCTTCTCAGTAGCTTGCTTTTTTATTCTTTGGTGGTTTTGATGAACAGAAGTTCTTCATCTCAATAACGTGTATTAAAAAAATAAAGCTAGTTACTAGATAATTGCATTTATATTTGTATCTGGACAGTGCTTATCCATAACATAAATATTTTACATATCCCTATATAACTCCTGTGTAGTTTTCTAGTTCATATATGTCTTATCTGTAACCTGCATACCTTTCCTTCTGTTTGTTTAGAAGAACATTTTGAAAGCAATCCTAAGCTTTTAAATTAAAATTTAGAAGTAAAGTTTTACTATACTTAACTGAAATGTGAGAATGAAATTACACTATTGGAGTTGAAAGTGGACAGACTGTTTTTAAAAATTACTATTCTGTTTCTACTTCTATAGGAACACATGTTTAAGACTAAATCTAGTGTATCTTTAATGGAACTACTGGTGATTATCTACCATCTGTTTAAAGAATGTGAAATATACTTTGAGCCAGATTAAAAGTCTATACTAATGCATATTTCAGAGGCAGTTCCCGAAAATTCTCACCTCTATTATTCTCTGAAAAAACTGTAATGATCCAATAAAATGTCCAATAATTAAAACAATGGAGTATATTCAGAGACACACTGATCTCTGGAACAGAACAAAGAAGCAGTGAATCTGAGCAGATATGAGGACTTAGAATATACACTAAACATGTACTTTATCAGTAGAGAAAGAGGGAGCTGGTGGCAAACGGTGGGTTTTGTTTTTTTTTTTTTTTTTCTTTTGATAACTGGCTCACCATTTGGAATTGATTTAGGTTAAAACTGTAAATAGATGTGAAACATTAAGCTCAATGTCTGGCACATAGTGAGTGATCAATAAATAGTATTTTCAGAAAAACAAAAAAAGCTACATTCCCAAACTTCTTACACAGAAATAGATTCCAGATGGATGGAGAAACTTAATGCAAAAAAATAACCACAGAATATTCTAAAAGAAAATACAAATGAAAATTTTACAATCTTTGGGTAGAGATGATTTTTCTAAGCACGTCTTAAGAGCCAGACTGGAGAAGAAAAGACTATTAAATTAGACAACATAAAAATTTAACACTGGTACTGCAAAAAATACTACACAAAGTTGAAAGGCAAGAAAAGAGGAAAAAACTGGGAGGAAATGACTTATAATCCATAAGACAGAAAGATCTTTGAGAACACTCAAGCAGCTATATAGGAAAAAGGCTAATTATATAAAAGGGCAAACGACAAAGAAGAAACAAAATGGCCAATAAACATGTGAAACACTGTCTAACCTCGCTAGAAATTAAAGAAATATAAATATGAGAGACCAGCAAAGATACAAAGGTTATCAATACTCAGTTATGGAAGATGTAAGGAAATGTCAACCCCATCACACACAAGTTCTTGGTAGGCATGCTGACTAGGATGATCTTTTTGGAGGGTGTACTATCTATGCAAATTGCTCAGCAAGTCTACTTCTAGAACTTACATTAAGAGGATGATCCAGTAAATGCGAAAAAGCCCCAGTCAACCTAAGAATCTGTACCACAGTGTTGTTTATAAAAGAGAAAAACTGTAAACAACTTAAATAACCATTAATAGATATTAGTGGGTTAACTAAATTATGCTAGGACTATGCAATGAAATACAGACCTTAAGAATGTTGAGACAGGGGCGCCTGGGTGGCTCAGTGGGTTAAGCCGCTGCCTTCGGCTCAGGTCATGATCTCAGGGTCCTGGGATCGAGTCCCACATCAGGCTTTCTGCTTAGCAGGGAGCCTGCTTCCCTCTCTCTCTCTCTGCCTGCCTCTCTGCCTACCTGTGATCTCTGTCAAATAAATAAATAAAATCTTAAAAAAAAAAAAAAAAAAAAGAATGTTGAGACAGATTGATATTTATTGAGTTCCCAGGCATGGGGGAATAAGTTTCTGAGCCCCCAGGTAACAAGATCAGCTAGAGGTTTTTAAATAAATCCACATTTTATAAATTTGATTATCTCTTCTCCACATGACCCCCATCTCCACTACTGCATTAATGGAGAGGGCTGGTTGCTTATTTTAGGGGTTTGTAACCGGAGTCCATGGAATTCTTCAAATGTATGCAATATTTTATGTGTATGTGTATTTTATTGGGAAGAGAGTCAATGGTTTCATTAGAGCCTCGAAAGGTCCCCTAATCCCCAAATGGTTAAGAACCATTGGCAAGTACAGTTTAATGGGGCAAGTTGTTGTCTAATTTAGTATACGTGATTGTACAGCCCATTCATTCAGTCAGCAAATATTTACTAAGTCTTACCTCAATTGGTAGCCCAATTACTAGAAAATTTTGAAATAAATTTCTTTACTCACTTCAGAAGTATTTTTAAATACACATACGTACACGACCCCAAAAAGCCCTCTGGCAGCTAAGAAACAAAAAGCAGACTGAAGAGTTTCAAACAAAACTAATGTTAACTTTTGAAAGAAGTAAATTTTTTTATCCTCTTTTGAATGTTACATATACTTGAGCTCCTTTAAGAAATAATCTTAAGATTTACAGACTTGGGAAAGACTTGTCTTTGTGACAATAACCAAGTTCTCCAAAATCTGGTAAAGATTAGAAAACAATCAAGTAACTAGTTCTAAATTAAGAAAACATAAAGCATTCTATATCTTAATTTAAAAATATATTCTATAATTTACTGATGCCATGTTGTAAAATATATGATGTTAAATTTGAGGCCTCAAATATATATGATTTTTAAAATATCTCATGGTTTGGTAAATATGATTCAGGCACATAAAAGAAGGGGAGGGGTGCCTAAGTGGCTCAGTAGGTTGACCATCTGACTTCATCCCACTCAGGTCACGATCTCAGGCTTCTGGGATGGAGACCCACTTTGGGCTCCCCACTCAGCAAGGCTCTCCTTGTCCCTCTGTCCCCCCGGCTCATACTCTCTCTCAAACAAATAAATAAAATATTAATAAATAAATAAATAAAGGGGATTATTCTAATTGGTCATAAAAATGCCACAGTGATAAAACAGATGAGAGAGAAAATCAGCAATGATAAATACACTGAAGCCAAAGGAAAATATAATTTTGGATTAAATGAGATTGATCACATTTTCAGGAGGCAGAGAAGATAAGAAGTAATAAGCAAAAAGAGCCAGAAAATCAACAGGATTTATTTATGAAGGCATACCGGGCAATATATGTTTATGGTTTTAATACATGAAAATATTTATTCATCTTTATACATTTGAATTAACTACTTATGGATTTAGGTTTACAAAGCACTAAAAAGTACCGTATGATTTCTCTTACGTTTTAGTATCCTCAAAACTGACTTAAATATTCTGTTACAGCAAATTCCATTACAATAAATTACTAGGCATAATCCAGGTTAAGGAAAACTTTTACCAAGCTGACTTTTATAAAATAAGTAGGCCTGAGGCGCCTGGCTGGCCCAGTTGGAAGAAAATGCAACTCTTGAACCTGGGGTTGTGAGTTCAACCCCCAACACTGTGTGTAGAGATTACTTTAAAAAAAAAATCTTGGGGCACCTGAGTGGCTTAGTTGGTTAAGTATCTGATTTCGGCTCAGGTCATGATCTCCAGGTGTTGGGATAGACCCAGGACCCCCATGTCCAGCTCCCTGCTCAGTGGAGAGTGTAGAGTCTGCTTCTCCCTTTCCCTTTGCCTCTCCCCCTGCTTGTGCTAGGTCTCCTTCTCTCTCTCTCAAATGAATAAATAAAATCTTAAAAAAAAAATAAAATAAAATAAAGTGAGTAGGTCTTCTGCTGGGCTCAAATATATATATATTTTTTAAGATTTTATTTATTTATTTGACAGACAGAAATCACAAGCAGGCAGAGAGGCAGGCAGAGAGAGAGGAAGGAAGCAGGCTCCCTGCCGAGCAGAGAGCCCAATGCAGGGCTCGATCCCAGGATCCTGAGATCATGACCTGAGCTGAAGGCAGAAGCTTTAACCCACTGAGCCACCCAGGAGCCCCTATATATGTATTTTTAAGACTGTAATTTTATTTGTTGCAAAAGTGCTAAGACCTAAAACTTGTTCTCCAGATTTCTCCTAAAACATCAACTTGTAATTTATTTTCATTTTTCTTCTTTAAGGTTCTTAAAATGTGAAAAAGCTTTTGAACACTAAATCTAGTTACAGGGACACCTGGGTGGCTCAGTTGGTTAAGCAGCTGCCTTCGGCTCAGGTCATGATCCCAGCGTCCTGGGATCGAGTCCCACATCGGGCTCCTTGCTCTGCAGGGAGCCTGCTTCTCCCTCTGCCTCTGTCTGCCATTCTGTCTGCCTGTGCTCGCTCTCCCTCTCTCTCTCTGATAAATAAAATCTTAAAAAAAAAAAAAAAAACTAAATCTAGTTACAAAGAAACTATTTAATGTGAATTTAATTAAGGCAGAACACAAGTCTCTTGTATTAGCAATGACATATACCCAAGAGAAAGTATCTTTCACTAGAGATTTCCTTTACCAGATATTCCCAAATGAATACCATAATAAACATTTAAAGAAGTCATTAACCATGACTAATGGAATTACAAGGAAAAAAAATCCATAAACCTAGCAATCTTTGTAGGTATTATCATAAAAGAGAGAGCAATACAAAAGCAAATACACAAAATATAATGAAATAATACAATGTTCACAGGGTTACCTGAAGTTAAAATAAACTAGACCAATTTTTTTTTTTAAGTTGAAAAAAAGGGGAGGGTATGTGCTATGGTGAGTGCTGTGAATTGTGTAAGACTGATGAATCATAGACCTGTACCCCTGAAGCAAATAATATATGTTAATTTTTTTTAAGTTGAAAAAAAAAAACAAACACACATCTTCAATATGAAATGAATGATAACTTAGCAGGGCACATACACAAATAATCTCTTTATTATATTTCTTTAATATATTATATATGTTTCTTTATAATATATATATAAATATATATATTTATAATATATAATATATTAATATAATAAATATAAATAATATATAATTATATAATATATATTATATATTTCTTTAACATAGTATATATATTATATAATCTCTTTATTATATTTATAAAATATAATTCACTATCAGCTTATATATAAAAAGTGGATCATTCCACAAGCACAGGAAATAACTCAGTCCTCAAGTTCAATTTATGTTAACTCTGAAAATGTTATATATAATTAGAATGGTTTTTTGTTCTTCAACAAAAGATGTCAAAAACGATACCAAATAAATATACTATGCCAAATATCTAACATAAACATCACAAACTACTCATTTTCTGCCCCTAAAAAGGAAATACTGACTGAAAATAAAAACAAGTTTCTCATTCTAAATCAATACACAAAAGTCATTTTAAAAATAACTTTCCCTCACCTTTATTTTTTATTGAGATATACCTGACATAAAACATTATGTAAACTTAAGGTATATAACATAGTAATTTCATATATATATCTCTCTTAAAATGTTTACCAAAATAAGGTTGGTTAGTGCATCCATCACCTCACATAGTTACAATTTGTGTATGTGTGTCTCTGTGGGGAGAACTCTTAAGACCTACTCTCTTAGCAACTTTAAAATACACAATACAGTTAACTCTAGTCACCATGTTATACATTACATACTCAGAACTTACTCATCTGATAACTGGAAGTTTGTACCCCTTGGCCACCTTCACACAGTCCTCTTCCCCCTGTCTTTGGCAACCACCAATCTGGTTTTTTTTGTTTTGTTTTGTTTTTTAGTTCAGTTTTTTAAGATTCCACATATCAGTGAGGTCATACAGCATTTGTCTTTCTCTGACTTACTTCACTTAGCATAGTGCTCTCTAGATTCATCCATGTTATCACAGACGGCAAGATTTCCTTCTTTTTTATGGCTAAATAATACTCTGTTATACATATATCTCTCATATTTTCTTCATCCATTAAAAATAACTTTTTTTGATTACAAAGTATTCTGTTTATTATTTATTATAGAAAAATGGGAAGACACTAGAAACCATGCATGCATGCACACACCCAGAATCCTATAACCCAGAATATTTTTCAATATCTATACTTTTTCCAAGCATGACTACATGTGATGTTTTGCAAATGTGCCTCTTCATTTAGTAATATATTATAAACTTTACCTATGTTATTAAATATTGTTTTATACCATGACTGAAATGGCTGAATAGTATTCCATTATATAAGATACTCTTCAATTTAGTTAAATAATCCTCAATGCTGAACAGGAAAGCTGTTTCCAATTTGTTCCTATTTTAAACAATACCATGCGGAACATCCTTATATACAGATACATAAATCTGTGAATATATTTCAGATTATGTCATCTAAACAGAATTGTTAGGTCAAAAGGTATGCACACTTTCAAGGCTTTCAATACATATATCAAACTGCCCTTCAAAAAAAGCACCAGCTTAGGGGCACCTGATGTCTGCCTTCAGCTCAGGTCATGATCTCAGAGTCCTGGGATTGAGCCCCTCCTTGGGCTCCCTACTCAGTGGGGAGTCTGCTTCTGCCTCTTTCCAGCTCATGCTTGGTCCCTCTCTCTCAAATAAATAAAATCCTTTATTTTTTTTAAAAGCACCAATTTACATCTGACCAATTAATAGGAAGGTGCCAGTTTCCCCACATTCCTAAACAACATTTTTATTTTTTTTCAATATTTTTAGTTTTGTAAATCTGTTAATTGGAAAAATTATGTCATTGTTTTTGTGTTTCTTGATTTCTAGTGCAGCTGAACATAATTTTGTATGATCGTTGAGCATTTGTAACTCTTCTGTTCATCTTCCCTTTGGGAGCCCTTTTTTTCCTTATTTTTTGTATACATATTTTTATATATTAATATTAACCCAAAATCTGGGGCACCTAGGTGGCTTAGTCCGTTGAATATCCAACTCTTGGTTTCAGCTCAGTGGTGACCTCGGGGTCATGGGATCAAGCCCTGAGATCAGCTCTTCTTGTCCCTCTCCCTAAGCTCTTCACCTTGCTTGAGCTCACCCTCTCTCTCTCAAAATACATAAATAAATAAATAAATAAATAAATAAATAAAATCTTTATTAAAGCAATAATAATAATATTAACCTATAACCTTTTGTTTTTTATATGTGTGTGTGTGTTTATGTATATATTTCTCAAGTATTTTTACTTGATATTTAAACTCATTACAAAATAAACTTATCTTTAAAATATGCTTAGGATATGTTCAGGGTTTCCATATATCATTACATAATTGCAAACAGTAACAATAACACAAAGAGAAGGAATATGTGCATTGCATCTCTATGTATTAGGCCTTCTATACCTTTTGGAGTAGCGTTCTATAATGTCCAGTTCTCACTATAATTCTCCCTCACTTTCTACCACAAAGAGATCACAAATTGTAAAAACATATACCCACAGGGTGGACTGTTTCATTTTGTAAAGAGCTGTGTATTTCTGTAGATCTCTAGTTTGTTATTCTTCTCAAGACTGAAAGATTACCAAAAATATTTTAGAAACACAAGGCAAAATGAAAACACAGAATTAACATTATTTCTGAGAGAACCGTTTATCCAGTTAAAATACAAATAACTATCTTGTAGAATGCTGTATTATAAAGCTGAAAAATTCCATTTTTTAGTACTTTAACAGATTAAGGGCTCAACAGTTTCTATTTATAAATGCCACAATGGCATTTGTGAATGTAGCTTATTTAAAATGTTTTCTGCAGGTTGAATTAAGTCCCATTCTTTATGAAAACATAATGATCTGTCACAGGTTACAGGCTCTGAATTTTAGACAACACAAAATAATTTCTCACAAACTTTCTAATTTACTCTCACCTAAAAGCTGGAAAACCCCACTGCAGGCTTTTTAAAACTCATCAGACATAGAAGAAAAAAAAAAGTTTTAATTGTAGGATCTCACTGACACAAACATAAGGAAATTCTGAGTGATAGATACTTCACATTAAGCTTTTTTCCACTGACATCGTAACTTCTGTCAACATTCAAAGAAAATTCAACCCTGGTCAAAGGTGACAGTTTGACAATCCTGGAAGACAACATCCTCTGTTTATTTGAACAAGTTTATATGCTCTGCTCAGGGTACTGAAGTTTCTTTCCTCCCTAACTTGATCTCTCAAATTCACTTTTTTTTTTTAAAGATTTTATTTAATTATTTGTCAGAGAGAGAGAGGGAGAGAGAGCAAGCACAGGCAGACAGAATGGCAGGCAGAGGCAGAGGGAGAAGCAGGCTCCCTGCAGAGCAAAGAGCCCGATGTGGGACTCGATCCCAGGACGCTGGGATCATGACCTGAGCCGAAGGCAGCTGCTT
The DNA here is from genome assembly GCF_002288905.1 of Enhydra lutris kenyoni. Lineage (NCBI taxonomy): Eukaryota > Metazoa > Chordata > Mammalia > Carnivora > Mustelidae > Enhydra > Enhydra lutris. The sequence continues at coordinate 26,981,705 of NW_019154110.1, forward strand.
AACCAACTGAGCCACCCAGGCGTCCCTTGATCTCTCAAATTCAAATCACTACACTTGAGGGTAGTGAATTTTGTCTCCAAGATTTAAATTCACAATCTACCTCCAAGGAAAAATGCTGAGACCATCACATATAAAAAGGAATAAATTTCTGAAATTAGTTTCTAATAGCCTTCGCATAGATCTAAACACACAATAATTGTTTCAGTTACCTTAAAAAATAACCCCCAAATTAAAATCTTAAGTCCCCCTATCTTAGAAATCATAATCAGTAACTCTACAAAGCTTCAGCTAAACAAGAATAGGGCTGCAAATCCCTTCAAAATAAAGTTGTAAATAAAATGAGCCAGATACTTGCATTTTCAGTGAACAAACACAAGTTATGTGCTAAACTGGTGCAAGTGATCCTTTTGTTTGTAAAGAGCGGCCAAGGAGATAGCTTAAAGCTCTTCTCCTATGATGTATTTGGTAATGGTAGTGGCAAAACAACAAAGGGCAATTTATTAGAATTAAGACCTTCCTTGTTTTAACATATTTCCACCAGGATTATATCCCTTAGTTGGAAAAATACTTATCATCCCATTCATAAACTAAAAATTTCTAAATACTTATACATTTTTTCCATTAAAAATAAACAAGAGTCCACTTGGGAATACAAATTAAGAAATGTAAGCCTTAAAGAAACCAAATGTCTTATTGCAAAGTTGCCGTTGCCTGCTCTCTTTTGCAGTGCAGTGGTTAGGAACACAGCCTCCAGAATCAACTTGGCCTAGGTCTGGATCCAGTTCTGCCATTATTACTAGCAATGTGACCTTGGACAAGTTACTTAACTTCTCTGTGGCCATTTCTTCATCTTTCATCTGAAAATAATACCCTCCCCTTTGAGGATCATGAGTTAAAATATAGCAAGATCTTATAACAACATCTGCCTAGCACACTGTAAGTGGACAGTGTTAGCTGTTATTTTTATTATCTTTCTACTTTTAGGCTTTGGACATAATTTGAGGTACTTTTTAACTAGTTTTCTGACCACTTTTTGAAAGATGGCATAATTCTTCTACAGGTAACTAGTACATCTTCCCAGATGAGCTCATGGTAGGCAGAGCAATAGCCCAGAGTGATAAACAGTTGTTTTTAACACAAATAGTGGATGTGGCTGTTACTGGTAACTTTGGCTTGATTTCCCATACGCCAAAAAAAAAAAAAAAAAAAAAAAAAAAAAAAAATCCCCTACAGGGGAAAACAAGCAGTATTAGAAAATACTTGGGTTTGCCTATTATCATTACAGGGTAAAGCCAAATTCACTTTACTAGCCTGATGGGCACTGAAAATATTAGTCATCAAATTAATCCCAACAAATAACAATAATTCATTGGTTCATTGATGTATTTCCCCTTGTCTTCCCCAACCTTTCTCTAACTAGTCAGAAAGGAAAGTTTTCATATTTTCTGAGAATCTCATTGCTGCTCTCAAACCATACTCTATATCTTAGTATAATTTAAAAAATGAGTCAGCACAAACACCTCAAAAAACCAGCAGTACCCTGAATGTGGAGATATTTCTCTTCATAATAGAAGTGTGGAAAACATTTTTTTTTTTTTAAGTGCCAAAAGCAATGGAAGAATAAATGGAGAGTGAGTGTTAGAGTAGATTTTGCAAGCTAGGTTCCAAAAGATAAATGTTCTTATCAATCAATACATGTATTTTTTATCTGTTTTTTTAAAGATTTTATTTATTTATTTGACAGACAGAGATCACAAGTAGGCAGACAGACAGGCAGAGAGAGAGGAGGAAGCAGACTCCCCACCGAGCAGAGAGCCTGATGCAGGGCTCAATCCCAGGACCCTGGAATCATGACCTGAGCCTAAGGCAGAGGCTTTAACCCGCTGAGCCACCCAGGCGCCCCTAATTTTCATCTTAATAGGATTATAATACATGGGAAACAGGTGTAATTATTATGAATAAGTCCAAGAAAGAAAATATCCAGTACGTGACAAATATGCCTTCTCCTTTACCGAATATTGGGGAAGGGGCACTGGGAGGTCAAAATCTCTGTATTAAGCTCAACTACAAAGTGCATTATGCATAACTGTGCAACATGCTAATGCAGTATTGCCTTTACTAAGGTGATCCAAAAGAAAATTTAGGCGAGATAAAGTACCCCTAAACTGCAAACATATTTGAATACCAATTTAATTCAGAGTGTATTTAGTCTTTTTTTTTTTTAAACTATTTATTGGACAAAGAGAAATCACAAGAAGACAGAGAGAGAGAGAGAGAGAGAGAGAGAGGGAAGCAGGCTCCCTGCTGAGCAGAGAGCCCAACGCGGGACTAGATCCTAGGACACTGAGATCATGACTTGAGCGGAAGGCAGAGGCTTAACCCACTGAGCCACCCAGGTGCCCAGGAGCGTTTTTGGTCTTTATACTCCTCAGAATAAAGTTAGTTGAGGGCCAGGAAAAGGCCAGTTGCTTTAACCAGGAAAACAATATGATATGTACTCATTCCAAGGATATACTTCTCAAGGCTCCACATAACTCATATTCCAATATTTATATTAAAGGTGACATACCAGGTAAAAATTATCCAGGAAGGTCAAAGAAGAGTTTTATAGCTGAGGGAGATTTACCCTAAATTCTACTGCCATACCCTAAACGTGTCCAGATTCTTATTTAAATCCTTCAAGACATTCTGTATGACTTAAGTGAAATCAGAAAAACTGCTATAGTCACTACTTAATATGTGGGGTTCTAGGTCATAGAAGTCCAAGGCAACCCTTAAAATTTTGACATTCAAGGCTCCATATAACACGTTTCAACTCTTTTTTTTTTTAATTAAAAAAAAAATGTTTTTAAGTTTTTTTATTTATTTGACATAGAGACAGCAAGAGAAGGAACACAAGCCTGGGGAGTGGGAGAGGGAGAAGCAGCCTTTCTGCTGAGCAGGAAGCCCAGTGTGAGGCTCAATCCCAGGACCCTGGGATCATGGTCCCAGGAGAAGGCAGACGCTTAACGACTGAGCCACCCAGGCGCCCCTCAATTCTGTCGTAATGCTGTACATTATCTAGGTACCTAGAAAGAGACAGATAGCAACAGCCCCATTTTTCTGTTAATTGCACCTTTGTTGTTGTTTTAAGAGTCTGTCTGAGGCTGCTATACCTTCAAGAGATTTGGGAAAAGATTCAGGAATGCCGTGCCTTCCCAACTGAGGATTCAGGCTGAGCTCACTAAAGCTGTCATGAAGCAGTAAAACGGACAAAGATAAACCACATGGCATCTGATACTTGTCTTTGTATGTTTAAAATAAAAATGTGACACTACAAGAAAGTTAACATGTGGACCTAATTTTGAAAATACAAACAGGAAGCACCCCCACCCCAATATTACCATTAAAAAAAAAAAGGAAACCAAACCTCAAAGATACCTTCCAAGGAAGTCATGGGTGTGACCAAAACTAACAAAAGTAATAAACGTCATCTAAAACCCTGAAACCACCAAAAGTGAGGGTCTCATTCAACCAATTAAAAATCTAACACCTGTAAATTACTCCTCTGATTAGTAAAAATAGCATAGGTTTATATTTGTAAAATCTCTTCCAAACTGGCTTTAAGTTTTTCAGTAACAAAGGATCATCATTAACAAGAAAAGATCCAATGTCAATATTCTACTTAAAATAAGGACACAATAATTAAAAATGAATACAATTTTCAAAAAAAAGTTTTTATCACTGTGATGCTCATGATTTAAATGTACAAAAAACAGTCTGATCAATGGAAACTAGATTGTTAAATTTGACTTTCTTATTCCCAGAAATAAGCATAAGACTGTTGTGTTTCCAACATTGCAGGGGAAAAAAATACTTCCGATTTTAGAACACTTCTATTAACAAAGCTAAGATTTAAAGAAAAATTTTTTCCCTTTAACCACTATACAAAACTGGGGACACTGATACATTAGAGCTAACTTTCAACATTATTTTTATTCAGTTCCAGAGCCAAAGTATTGACACTTTATTATGCGGTAAAGAGATATTATTCTCCTGAAAAGCTCAGTAACCTGGAATTGTCAGATAAATTTTTAGAAGAATAAGTTTCAAATACTCAAGACAAATTAATTTTTTTGCTTCTTTTTGTAGGAATAATATGGTAATCTACATTCTAAAAGAAGGGGAAAAAATATCTCACTGGTAGTTAGAACATCCAGAAATCTGTGAACACTTTTGAGATATATACATGTTTACAGGGCACTAGAACAGTTAAGTCTCCTTAGATTCTACCTTCAACCTGCAATCTAATTTTCCATGTGTTATTTACCTGTTTATAACGTCTTCCCTTTGTAAGACTACCTTTATCACCTACCTACACAAAAACAAGTCAAATGAACCACCACAAGCACATTCATAAATATAAACCTAACACAAATGACAAATAATTTGAATACTAAGTTACTACTATAACTTGAGAAACTTGACTTAAGTACCAAAAGAGCAATAAATGGCACCCTTTACTAGTCTTGATGTGGTTTCTATATATGTAAATAACACTTAAAAAAAAATCACTTGAGAGCCAGAAAATGAAGATGAAATGAGAAGTTGGGGCACAATAGGAAGTACTGACCAAATTTTTTATGTTGTAACACTCCAAACAATGATAGCAATCCCCCCGCATCATATTTATCACGAAGTACCCATGGAAGAAATGTATCCACCTTCAATTTCTTAACACAATCCATATTAATACCCTGTTTCCAAACACATGAATGCTGAAAAGGCCAGGACAAGGGAGAAGGCAGGAGAATTTATGGAGTTAGGTATACAGCAAAGATTTTATGTAGTTCAGCTCCAAGTTATGCAATAACCAAACTGCTAGTGATAGAAATCAACTTTTTTTTTCTGAGGTTTTGTTTTTTTGAAAAAAGACCTCTCCATTCCTTCCCTGTGTCTCAACCAGGTGCTTGAAATTTTCATCCTCCAGAAGACTATGGAAAACAAGTAATCTACTAGATGACACTTACCTGACCAAAGGTGTGGTGTTGTTTTAATTAAACATGACAGACATCACAATTGGTCACATGGTAAATTTTTCTTAAACTCGGCAGCCCCTTCTCCCATTTACACTATTGATTCTAATAAATGCAATCTTCCTTGAGGAGGAAATTGGTACCAAAACAAACAAAAAACCCAAAGCCTTGACAGAAAGTCAATCAATAGGATTCCACCATTTGAAATTATCAGAACCGATCCGACGTTCATGGTGTTACAAAATAAACTCAGAAAAACATGACAGGTACACGAAATAAAATACATCCTCTTCTACTAGCCAAAAAAATAAATATCATATAAACAAATAACTGAACAATGCTGAGCAAAATGGCAAAGTTGTATTATCTTCACTGAACAATAACAAAATTATTTGAGATAATATATACGCAACAGCTGAAAGCTTATTATGGCCCAGGCGGCTATCCAACCACTTTGGAAACCTAAGATACCAGGGGAAGATAAACACCATTTGAAGACTGAGAAAAGGACATAAACCTCAGTTTAATAATTTGGTGACACGCTAGCCCTTCAAGGAGCATTCCCCGAGGACATTCAGAGACAATTAATGGAACTGTATTTAGGCAAAGATCTACTGCTGCTCCACAGTGCTTTGGGCAGAGCACTGACCTAAGAGTCCTCAGACGGACACTTCAGTCCCACAACGACTGAACAGCTGTGTGAACTGAGCAGGCCACTTACTCCATCTACCTGGGGCCTCAGTTTCCTCATTTGTACAATAAGAGAATGTAGCATAATCCCGGGGTCCTCTCCAGCTCCAACATTCTATGACCCACTTTTAGTACTGTTTATCTGAATCAAAGGTCTGACAGGGTCACGGGGGACAGGAAGAAAAAGAAGTGGGAAGGATCGCTATCTCCTTTTGCCTTTCACATTCTTGCGGTTTTCATTACTCCCATCTTCCTAAAAGCTGGCGCTTGTTTTTCTTCTTTGCCTTTTCCATCACTGCTAGCTACAAGTGTTTGCAGACGCCTCTTGCTCCATACAAGTTCTTTCCTCTTTGATCAGCCTAACCATCTTGCCAGATTCCTTTAGCCTCAGACCTGCTTTTGTGACACCATGACTCGCCTTCCGACTCTCCGTATCTACCCTCGACCCCAGGGGCACTTTTATACTCTTTATCCCCGGCTAGCATTTAAAAAAAAAAAAAAAAAAAAAAAAAAAGCAGTTTGCATCCCACTGCCACACGCACCAGCCGGGGCCTGGCAGGTCCTGATGTGGGATCTCGCACCCCAAAGCCATATCGAAGCGTTCGTATTTGTTGTCTTGACTCCATATAAGGCACTGTTCCTTGAGGCTTGCCTACACCCCCCACCCCACCGGGCACCCCCGGGCTCATCCCACCAAGGGAGTCGCAGATCCCTCATTTGAAAAAGGAGGAAAAGCAAAGAGACACCAGGCGCTACTCAGCACTGCAACCCGGAGGTGTGAGGTGGCGGAAAGCAGCCCCCCTCCGCTGGCAGGGGTCGGCGCCGGGGCCCCTCACACGCCCACCCAGACACATGCGCCAGCACAGTACCTACACTCGACCCCCTCCGCCCGCCACGGCCTCGGCACGACGCCCCTCGCTCGCCCCAGCGCCCTCGCCCCGGGCGCCCCCGGCACCCCCCGCCCCCAGCGCGCAGCTACCGCGGCCGCCTCCCGGCCCGGGGAGCGATGGCGGCGGCGCGGCCCTGCCCGGCGTCTGGGCGGCCGGGGCGCGGGGCCCCGCCCGGGCGGGCTCCCTGGCCTCGCTCCCCGGCCCCGAGGCCAGGGCTCGCCCCGCAGCTCCTACCTCGCTCGGCCCCTGAGGCGCCAGCCGCCGCCGCCGCCCGCCCGCTCGCTCCCTCCCTCGGCCGGGCCGCCGCGCGTAGTAGCCTGCGCAGGGTCCCCGCCCGGGGTGACGGCTCCGGCCGCCGAGTCTCCTCACGCCGGGGCCCGCGGGGGCGCGCGCGCCGCTCGCGCACCGAGACCTGAGCGCGCCCCGTGCCGGCGCGCGCCGCTTCCTGGTTCCGCCCGGCGCGCGCTCGTGAGCCCCGCGGTCCCTCGCACCCGGTCCGCGGCTGCCCTGAAGGGACCCGGAATCCCCCGGCGCGCACGGAGGGGAGGGGCGGGCGCCGCGCGCAGCCCCTTGTCGCCGGGGCGAGTGGAGTCCCCTCTCGGCTCCCGAGCCGGGTCCCACGGGGCCACGAGCACATGCTGCTTTGTTTGGGTCGGCTCGACCACCTAGAGCAGGGCTCGCGCCAGGCTGTTCTGGTGGCGTTGATTGGCCGCCCTCCGTGGCCCGCCATCCGCCCCCTACCCACCCCCAGCTGAGGCCCGCGTTCCGGGTCCTGTCTCTCCCAGGCCCAGGTCAGAAGTCCACAGCTGCCCCATCAATAATTATCCCGGGTTTGCTCCCTGGAGGGCGTTTCAGCCAGGACTGCCGCTTACCCCCCATCCCCGGGCGGAAAGCCTGAATGGACACAGCAAGAGTTTACATTTGCCCAGGCCAACGGGGACTTCCACAGTTCTAGAGTGGGGTGTGGGGAGGTGGGGAGTTTAAGGGGGAAAGCGGTGTCTGACACCATTTCCCTCCTTGGGGACTCTTGCTTGTTCCCACCAGTTAGAGCCACGGGGAGGAACGGACTGCTCTGTTGAGAGGCAGGAATAAACACGATCACCTTTATAAGATCCAGGGGAAAGGGGTCTCTGAAAGCCTTTTCCATATAATGGAGAGAGGGTGTGGTGTCTGAGAAGGCAGCCTGAGTCACCCACTCTCCGGTGGCTACATCTCTGGAGCTGGCCAGCCGTTTCCCTAGCAACCCTCCAAGGGCCAGCTCCAAAGCAAGGCATGTCAGATCTCCAGAAACCTAGCTGCAGGGACAGAAGGAGAAGGACCCCCCCCTCCCCCTCCCGCACACAGCACACAGAGCTTCCCTGCCTACAGTCTGAAAATCTTCATGTCAAGAGATGACCAAGATCTGCAAGGCCCCAAGTTCTCCCATAATCCTCCTTTGGCAGCTCTCTTCCCAGCAGCCTTTCCTTCACCTCCAGAATAACACCAAGAACAAAGATCTTTGTGCCTGTAGCTGATCTCAACAGAGTTCTTCTCCCCCACCCAGGCAACTGCTTCTATCCCACACTTTGGGCCAACACCTGGCACGGTGCTTTGCCCAGAATAGGTGCAGGGCACTTGGAGGCCAGAGCAGGAGGACAGGCTGGAGCAGGAAGCTGGACGGAAGCAGGAGGTCTGAGCTGTCTGGCGCCTGACAATCACTGTGCAAGATGTTTTGGCACCCGAGCATACCACATTTCTCCTTCTTGTAAGTTTTCCTATCTGCACACGTGCTGTTCCTTCTGCCTGGATTGTCATCCTGCCCTCCAGGTAGCTGCCCTTGGTCCAGGAGGTGAGAACCTGTCTCTCCCTGTTTCCCACCACATGATGCTCATGGCTCTAATATGGCACCTCTTACGTTGAAGGGCAATTTCTTGTTTACATGTGTCTCTACCCCTGACAGCACACAATATCCCATTTACCTTTAAATCCACCCCCATGCCCAGCCCAGAGCAGACACCAGATAAATGTTTGAGGAACAAACCCTACACTCTAGAATAGAAATGGAAACCAGGGGGACTGTGTAGTAATCAGGGGCAAAGAATCTAAAACCAGACTTGCTGTCAGCTCCCTGAGATGTGAGACCTTCAGTTTTTGGCCTCGATTTCCTCACTGTAATGTGGCAATACTCAGAGGACATACCTCGCGGCACTGTTGTCGGAATTAAGTGGGGTAATCCATGTAATCCATGTATACAGGTATAGGGCTTCGAATGACTTAAGCGCTATTGAGTTGTTAACAAACAGCAAAGGTTTGCACCCCTCTTCCTAGGACTGGTCAGGTCTAGAATTCCATCCAGCCTCCTTGGCTGCTGCTGACCGATGGCCACAGGGGGCTAGTTCGAATGCTCTGGAAGGTGGAGCAGGTATACCTCTTTGTTCTTGCGTCTCACAGCACATCTTGGACTGACCACTGAGCACCAAGCTAGATCTGGCTGGCTGTGCGCACAGACATGAAGGACGGAATGATCTGGGTGACTACCTCAGCAAAACAAGAATGTTGTCAACCTGAGACAGGAAGGAAGGTCTAACACCTACCTTTCCCTACTTGCCAGTTCAGACGAGATGAGACCCTCTTCTCTTGGGCCTCAGCCACACGGTTCCCTAGGTGGAGGGGACACTAGACTGGGCGATAATGAAGAAAGAATCCTAGAAAGAAAGAAACTGAACAGGAAGCTGGGATCCAGAAAGCCCTACAGAGAGCCCACAGAGAAAGTTCGCAGAGCCATACCTACAGATGCAATGACACTGACTGGAAAGAGAGTTGGTCATCTCCTAGCTGACCATGTCCTGACCCAGAAAAGAAAGAGGCTTGAGGACAGCCTGGAAGTCTGGTGGGCAGCCCTTGTCCATACATCTAACCTACTCTTACCTGGGGACTGACTCTAGCCTCCTTCCCTTGCTCTCAAGAACAAGCTTATGGCTACCATGGAGAAGAGACAACAGCTCCCCACTTCACACCTCCCTCAGCCTTGCCCAGCCACAGGGAGAATGTGAGGCCATTTTCTGGAAACATCATTGACACCACAACCATAATCCCCTCTAGTCAGAGACCCATCCTCACGTAGCTTCCCTCTCCAGAATGCTCTGAGCCCTGGGAATCAGCCTGTCCCTGGGTAACCACCCGCCACACAGAAGCCAAGGAAGAACGCTTGTGGGAACTTCTCTTCTTTCCTAGCGGAATGACTCCTCCTTATTAAGTCAATACAGGCAGTGGACACTCAACAGATGGAAAGGCAGATCTCCAGATTTCCGGGACCTTAGGATGGAGATTTGTCTCTGGAAAGGCTCTGTTGATGCTAGGGCTTACCTCTGCCAGAGCGTGGGTAGTGAAAAAAGCCGAGTTTTTCAGTTCGATCTGGAGGGTGGAGCAGGTACAAATCCCGGTTCTGCCAATTTACCAGTTGTGGAAACTTAGTTAAAGTACTTCACTTCTCTGAAGACCTCAGTTTCCCTCAGGTGTGAGTCATGGGAAGTAAAGTATACTATCTGTTTGCAGATACATAGAATCTTTCTGGGATGCACCCAAGACCCGAGTAACTGCGGTTGCTCCCGCAGAGGGGATCTGGGGGGACAGGAAAGGTGAAAGACTGACTCTTTCCCATTTTGAATCTTCTGAGATTTATAGCAGGTGCTAGACTACCTATTAGAACATTTGGAAGGGGCATGTGGCTGGTTCAGTCACAAGAATATGTGACCCCTTGATCTTGGGGTCACGAGTTCGAGCCCCATGTGGGGTATAGAGATTACTTAAACAAATAAAACTTTAAAAATAAAGAAGTAAAACATATGGAAAATAAACTTTAAAAAGAAAAAAGAGAAAGTGGAGAGACCCTGTTTGTGAAAGTAGCTAACCGTCATGCCTGGCTTGCAGAAGGCACTAGATAAATGCCCATTTACTCTTTCTTTCCCTCAGCCCAACCCCAGTCAGCTCTCTGGGCCAGGAGTGGGTGGCATGGGGGGCGAGGTGGAGGCGGGGAGATGGGATGTGAGTGATGGATGTGCAGGTTCTTACAGGACTCGCCTGGGAATTCTCACACACTCTCTGTCTTGCTCACATGCGCCTCACTTACTTGGGCTCCCTTCCAGGCGGAACTAAAGGGGTGGCTCTTTGGAAAGCCAAAGGGGGTCCCAACTGCCTCTGCCTTCGCCTCCAGGGACAGTGTCACAGTGCCCTCTCCACCCAGAGCCCTGGGGCGGTGTGCTGCATTATCCAGAGGGGATAGGACTAACCCAGAGGAGGGAGCAGAGTGTCGCCCTAGGCAGTGTCTTTCGGGCTTGGTGAGTGGGATTAAGAATTCAAAAGTTAACCCAGCAGCAGGCAAAGTCGAGGCTGCTGCTGCTGCCCTAAGCAGGAAAGCTGGTCAGTAGGACTAGAGCAGGCAGGGGCCGGGGTGGCAAAGGAGAGAGCCTTCTGGGTGCTGTGGGTCAGGATGTGTGAAAGGGAAACAGGGGTCTTGTACTAGTGCGAGGGAACCCCTGAAGTGTGGGAGCATGGGGAAGCCCTGTCCTGTTTAGGGACCTTCATTAAGCCTTTATTATCAACCAGGCAGTGGAACACAGCCTTTCAGCAGCTAGTGAAGTCACAGGAGTGGCCTGCAGTTAGGATTGAGGGCTATAGGACAGCACTGGAGGAAATGTCCAGCTCTACTGGCCAAGGTCCCTGAACACCTATTATGTACTAGTTGCTGGGACTGAATCTTCACAGCAATCCTAGGCGATGGGTCTTGCTGTTCCCCTTTTTTTACACAGGAGGTGGTTCAGCCCAGAGAGGCAGACTCACCTGCCCAAAGTCACACAGCAGATCCAAGCTTTGCACCAGGTCCTGAGGACTCCAAAGCCTTTGCGTTTTTCTCTACACCACCCTGACCCCATGATAGATGGGGCCCAGTCTTCATTTTGGCTTTATATCCCCCACTTGCTCTGGGCACTGGGGACCCAATTTTGGAGGCTGGGAGCAGGGGAGTGGGCAGTGAAGGTGTGGGTAGGTTTGTGACATAATGAACCAAGGAACAATGAGAAATGGGGACAGGAGAAAGGAACCCCCTCTAGTCATAACAAAGGAAAGTGGCAGAGTGGTGGGGGCGGCAGGCAAGGAGATGCCCAGTCTTCTCCCACACACCCCTCTGAGGCCTGAGGTCAGGTACTGGGCTGGCTCAGGCACAAAAGGATTTCTTGGTGTGGAAGGAGGAGAAATGAGTGAGTAGAGGGGCCTGGTAGTCCTCCTGGAAGAGGATGAGAGCCAGACTTGACCCAGCTGGCAGTCCCCCTCAGAGGCCCAGCTCTGTGCCACCTCTCCCCACTCCACCCCTAGGCTCCAGGGCCTCCCCCTGCTGTGAGAAGGAAGAGCAAACGATGGGGTCCTCCCCATTCTCCTGACTGGGGAGGAAATGTGTGCTCAGCAGACATTGCAAACCCCTTCTTCTTGTCCCATAGGTGGCTCTCCCAAGGCAGGTGGCTAGGGCAGCCAGACAAAGGAAGGCAGGCTTTCCCTCTCACCCACCCAGTCAGGCCCAAGCCCCTCCCGTCCCTATTCCCAGAAACCCGAGGAGAGTCACTGTGCCTCAGGCAGGATGGCTTGCCTTGTGTTCTCTTGGTAACTTCACTGTAAACTGACTTCCCTGAAGAGTGGTAGAGGACAAGGGACAGAGGCAGGAAGGGCAGACAGGTTTCACCCAGGATCCAGAAGCTTCTTCCCCTCCCCCAAATTCACACAGAATTACTCACTGCACGCACACCCCTTCCCTAGGTCCTGTTCTGTCCTCAGGGACAAGAATGGATGCAGCCTATCCACAGGGAGGAACCAGGATAGGGAGACGGGGGAGAGGCAGGGATAGTGGTCTTGGGGTGCAGTATACGCTGAGTATAGCCTACAGCTCCCCTTCTAAAAGCTTTGGGGGGTGGGGGCTGAGGCTGGAGAGGAGATAGATAATCCCAACAGAGGCGAGGTAGGGGAGAGCAGGGCAGTTAAGCCCAAGGGCTTCAGGTCTCCCTCTGTGGGCACAGAGATACTTCCTGGAATGCCTCCAGCTTTCTCTGGAAAGCTCTACACCCCACCCTGCCTCCCCTCTGCCCTCTGGCTCCCACACCCCAGGAACTCTCCTTGAAGAAGGTACTTAGAACAGAGGAAACAAAGACATCTCTGTACCACCTCCCTCCACCCCTGGGGACGGTTAGGTCAAGGTGACCTCAATCTGTTCTCCCCAAGGAAGGGGCATGAGCACAGCATTCTGGGCTAACCTGGTTGGCAAGGGCAGGCCAGAAATGGGACTCGAGATGATTCTTCCCTTCCTCCATCAGTTCAAACCCACCTTCATTTAATGCACGGGTCACAAGGAACTGGGGCACGGACTGGCGTTCAGATGGAGGTCCTTCAGAACTGTTACTGGCTAGCCCAGCCAGAGGAGACGTCTTCCTTCTGTGAGTGCATGCTGGGGATGGGGGATGTCTGGAAGGCTATACTGAGACCTGTATGTGGGGCTGGGCCCCTTGGATCATCGTGCCAGGTGGGCACTTACTGGCCAGATGGTTGTGGACAGCTCTCCTTTCCTGGCTAATCAAGTGCGCCTCTGCCTGCCTTCAAGGTTGTTGCAAGGATCAGTTGAGTTAAGGGGTACAACGATGTTTGTGTACCAATGTGCTATGATTCAGTTCAGTCTATGTCTTTAGTATGCTAACTACAAACTAGGCTGGGGATTATTACTATTCCTAGTAATATTTTATGGTCCGTCTTCTTTGGGGGAATGCGTTCCCATATGATTTTTATAATCCTTCCTCACTCCCCATGTAATGTTGTATCTTGGAATTGGGAATTGAGGAGCAATTAGCAGAGGTCAGCCTGGGACCCCAGCTCAGTCCAGACCTGAGGCAGTTTCTGACCTTCCTGAACTCCATCCCATAGGCCTCAGTTTTCTCCTCTATAGTCTGGACCCCTAAAATCACCAGGGTGCTTTGTGGTGGGAAATAGCAGAGACCAAAGCTGGGGACTGAAAGCAAAAAGAAACCCCACATATTACATTTCTGGGGAATTGCGTTATCCAGAGCCACGACCACAGTCACCTCTGCCCCCAACCCAGCTTTGACACCCTTCCCTTCTCCACTCCCTTGGGTGGCCTTTGCCCATCCTGGGAAAGCTCCAAGGCTCCTCCTTCACCCCATTGCATCGCAAAGGGAGGACAGAGGCACAAGGAAATGGGAGAAACCCAGACAGAATCAGAGAATCAGACAGAGACCAGAGACCTAGAGAGAAAGAATCAAAAGGAGGAGGAAATTAAAAAGCAAGAGGAGGCAGCAGGCAATGAAGGACACTGGGATTCAGGGCCTCACACACAGAGGCCACACTGGGGAGAGAGCCAGAGTTAGCCCAGGGAGAAGCTGCAGCCACTGAACACAAGGTGGGGGGCACAGCACGTGACTCCCTGAAACTATGGGGGCACATCCATTTGGGCCAACCCCTCCAGTGTGGTTCACTGGCACCTTAGTCCTAGTTTCTTTTAGGACCCAGGGCTATCCACCTTCTAGCCAAGCCCAGCCCAATCTAGCTAGATGTTTGGTGGGTACAGCTGCCAGCTGGAGCAGCAGGTCCCTGCAGGCCCTGGGGAGCAGGCTGGAGAGGTGGCTGCCTGGAAGCGGACAGGCAAGGCTCCCACTCCAGACTTGCCACCCCCATGTCACCTTCTTCAGATGCCCAGAAGTGGGGCATGGCAAGTGTGGCCCCCTGCCTTCCAGATGGGGCTCAGAGGACTTGGAATCCAAGGACTCTCCTCCCAACCACTGGCTTACCCATCTGCTGGAAGCAAGAGGCTGGAGAGCACAAACCCTCCGTCTTTCCATGGGTTTACATCTGCCGCTGACAGGTGGTGTGACCCTGGCCAAGTCATTTCCTCTCTCCAGTCTCTGTTGCCCCTTTTGTAAAATCATCCTTACAGGTCCTTCCAGCTCTGACACTTGACTCTCATTCCAGGTGACCTAGTTCTGTGTGTCTGGCCCTCCTCTGCCAAATGAATTGCCGGGAGTGAGGAAAGAAGCAAGGGAGAGGCCATGTGCTTCCCCTCCATGAGACTAAGAGACTGCAGCCGTGTGCAAGACCCAGAGATCCCAGCTTCTGGGGCTGGAAACTTGGCTTTTTCTCTGAAGGAAAAAGAACAAAAGTGGGGAAGGTACTGAGGGGCAGGAAGGTGGGGGAGGAATGAGAGGGGGGAGGGAATGGAGAGAAAAGTGTAGATCCAAGAAGGCATAGGGAGGGATGGAGGTAGATGAGAACGATTCCCTCCAGGACACATGGTCCTAGCCCAGCGAGGCCCTCCCTTGGTGCTGCCAATTCCAGCTGCCAGGCAGAGGGGAGGCCCAGAGGAGAGGGAAGCTGGGCAAAGGGGATGGAAGGCTTCCAGCCCAGCCTTGCCCAATTCAGCAGGCCCTGTAGGGGGCTTTCAGGGAGGGGGTAGTGACCCAGGCAAGGCTCAAGGAGGGCGTGCCCGGCTCTGGCAAGGCCTTTGGGCAGCTGTGATTTTGTAAGGTTTTAAGACAGCCTTTCTGAAGGTAGACCCAGCCTCAGATGGGACTGGACCCGGTGAGCAGTGGGTGGGCAGGATCATTTAGGGATCATAGTCTGCAGACCAGGCCATAGATGCCCCCTGTGTGACCCTGGGCAAGCTCCTTACCGTCTCTGGACTTCCATTTCTTATCTGCAAAATTTTGGGGAGGGATTTGAAACTTCAGACTGCCAAGGTTCTTTCCTGTTTCCACTGCAGGGGCCAGTGCAGTGTGGTGGGAGTGGTGGAAGGTGGAGCCCTGGTGGTGAGCTGCCTTCTCTGGAATCCCCAGTCTTTCCCCTCCCTACCGCTTTGCCTCTGAGGTCACAAAATCTGTGTCCCCAACCCGCAGAAACACACACACACACACATTTACATTTACTTTTTTAATCTAGACACTCAAGGGATGACAAACGCAGAGCTGGAAGTCATCTCCAGCTAGTCCAACACTCCCCTCCTCCCTTTTTACAGGTGAGAAAACTGAGGCCTTGGTTTGGGATTTCCAGAGGCCGGGGTTTCCCGGCTCTCCCACCCCTATTATCGCCGCCCCTCCGCCCCCCGCCGCCCCGGCCACTCCAGCGCCTGCTGCCCGCCGCGGCTCGCGGGCTAGGGCTGCCTGGGACTCCCGGGGGACCCCGCCGTCGGGGCAGCCCCCACGCGCGGCACCGCCCAGCCTCGCCGCTAGGGGCCCGGCCGCGGCCGTCGCTGCGCACTCACGGGGGGAGCCAGCGACCGAGGGCGGAGGCGGGGAGGGAGCGACAGAGGCTGGGAGGGGTGTTGGCGAGAGCTCGCGCGCTGTGTATGGTCTATCGGAGGCAGCTGACCTTCGAGAAGGAAATCGCTGCTCTCTGCTCCTTCCTGTAGTAACAGCCGCCGCCGCCGCCGCCGGAGCCCAGGCCCGGAGCAAGAGCCGTGGGGCGGACAGCCGGCCCTGTCGCCGGACGGCTCGGCGCCACCAGGTGGGTGGCCCGCCAGCGCGTCCCGAGCGGCGCGCGCGGAGATGGGCACTCGACTCCCACCTCGGGCCCGCGCGCCCCGGGACTCGGAGCCCGACGGCCGGCGGGGGCGCGGGGACCGGTGTGCGGGACCGAGAGGGAGCTTTGGCTTCCGCGCGGGGCGCGGGACACTGGACGCGGACACTGGGAGGGAGCCGAGGGTGGGCGCCGTCCCCACCCGCGGGGAGCAGGGGGCGCTGTCGGGCCGGACAGTGGGAGAACGTGGGGGTCCGGCGCGGGGCGGGGGGAGCCTCCGAAGAGGCAGCCTCTGTCTTCCCAGCCCTCCCTCCTCAACCCCCCCCCCAGCCACGTGCCGGCGGGGACCGAGCCGTTCCGTGGGAGCCGTCGGTGCCTTAAGTTTGGGCTGGAATAAAAACTCCACCCCCCAACCCCCCGCCCAGAAATTGGGACTCGGGGCTCCGGGCTGGGCGGTGGGGACCGGGGTGGGGGTGGGGTTCTTGCAGCCCTCCCTAGAGGGCCCGTGGGCCTCCGCGTCCAGTTTCTCTTTCAGTTTTCTAGCTGTCCCCCGCCTCCGGGGAAGCCCCGGTGGGGCAAGGGGAGAGGAAGAGGGGGAGGGCACCTGACTTTCGAGAGCCCCTCCCCAAGCCTTAGCGGGTTCCTTGTTGGAGGGCAGGGCGGCCTTCCCCTCCTCACGGACTTTCTTCCCGCACAGGAAAGCGTGTCTGTGGGAGGGGAGGAGCCTGGCCTGACCGCGGTCCAGGGACGGGTGGGCATGGTAGGGCCAGAGGCGGGGGCAGCCCTTGCTCCTGTCGAGGAGAAGCCTCTGCAGCTCTCTGCTCGCCCTAGGTGAACGGACATGGCGGGCTGGATCCAAGCCCAGCAGCTGCAGGGAGATGCGCTGCGCCAGATGCAGGTGCTGTACGGGCAGCACTTCCCCATCGAGGTTCGGCACTACTTGGCCCAGTGGATTGAGAGCCAGCCATGGTAAGGCCCCTGCCCTGGGCCATCATCTGGGGGGGGGGGGGGCTACCACAGGCCCTTTGACCTTTAGCGCTTCTCTGTGTTTTGGTGTGATTCTAGCCCTTTCTGCCTCTCCTGCAGAAGGGGTGGTGTCCCTGGGAAAGGGGAACAGGGAAATGGGACCTTGGGAAGGGAGGGGGTATTTCTAGACGGTGATGCCTGTGGAGTTGCCCAGAACAAGTGTTGTGGGCTCTGGAGTGCCCTTAGTCTGGAGCCTGGAATTTCCGACTCCCTCTTGGTGCCTGACCTCCTTGCCCAAGGAGACGCCATGGTAGTCTTCTCTCCCCTGCCCTGCCCCAAGGGATGCCATTGACCCGGAGAATCCCCAGGACCAAGGCCAGGCCACCCAGCTCCTGGAGGGCCTGGTGCAGGAGCTGCAGAAGAAGGCGGAGCACCAAGTCGGGGAGGATGGGTTCTTACTGAAGATCAAGCTGGGGCACTATGCTACGCAGCTCCAGGTGGGTGTGAACACGGGCTCATCTGCAGGAAAGCAGTGTCTGCCTTTTCTTTCCAGCAACGGAACCCCTGGGTTTTTTCCTGGCCTGGTCACTGACTCACCGTGTGACCCTGAGCTGATCGGTAACTTTTCTGCTCTTCAATTTCCCCCACCCCCTCTTTCTAAATCAGACCTGTCAGATTCCTTGAGCATGCTAAAAAGCGAAGGGTGGGGTGTGTTTGTCCGCAACAGAAGGGAGTTGGGTGAAGTGGCATTCGAAACAGATCAAGCAAAAGGGATGGAGGTAGATTGAGTCAAGAGTATTTGTTTGACAAAGGAAGACTGAAAGCTCCTAGAAATGAGGCATGAGGCAAGCAGACGTCCCTCCTAGGACTCTTTTAAAGGTGGGAGAACTGCTGAAGTCAGGTGGACAAGGAGAAGAATTGCTCTGGAGGCAAGAACTGGATAGAAGAGCGTTGAATGAAGGATGTAGTTGTACAGTTGTGCCTTCTCCTTCTCTGTGGGGGGTAGGGGAGGTAACAGGGATAGTATAGGGGAGAAAGGAAGTTTTTGTGGAAGCAGGAAAGGGGTGTGGGTGGTAATCACAGTCAAGCATTTATTGGAACTTACTTGTATTCCTCACAGAACCCTTCTTAAATACAAGCAGCAGGGTGTCAGGGAGATAAAAAGTCCATCACAGAAGAGGGAGGAAACAGGAGAAAGCTGGGAGGAAGAGGAAGGCAAAATAGGAACCCAAGGCCAGGGCAACAGTAGAAAGTACCTTGGCCTTGGCATTGGATTCTCCAAGTCTTGAGTCATCTGCTCACTTGTTTGCTTCTGGACAAATACTTATCCTTTCTGAGCATCAGTTTTCTCACCTGCAAAACGGGGCTAATAGTTTCTGTGGACTTCAGGGTATCGGTGCTCTGAAAGTCAAAGGAGATGAAGTAGATTGGAGGAGCTTTGGAAACTTTGGAAACTGGGTTTCTAATGCACTGCAAACCAGATATGAAGATCTGGGTAGAGGGGAATCGAGTCAAGGAGGGATAGAGGTGTCTGGTGACAGTTCCTGAGGTTTCTTGAGGAAAGCTGAGGCAGAGGCTAGAGGAGAGGAAGTGGGGGGGGCACATGGCACCGTGGGGGGCCATGATGGGAATGTCAGGAGGCCAATTGTAACTGCTATTGGATTCTTTCAGAACACGTACGACCGCTGTCCCATGGAGCTGGTCCGCTGCATCCGACATATTCTGTACAATGAACAGAGGCTGGTGCGAGAAGCCAACAATGTGAGTGTCCCGTGGGTGTTCGGAGAGGAGCTGGGAAGTCCTTCTATACGCCTTTTTCTGCAGACAAAACTGTATTCTATAAATGCTGACAAGAGAGCACCAAGGAGATAAGGGACATGGGCAAGTGTGAGAAGCAACAGCACATGGTAGTTACAGTCCCTGTACCTTCTCTTCAGGCCCTGGCTTCAGGGCCCCCTGCTCAATCACTTACTAGCTGTGTGACTTGAACAAGTTACTTAACCTCACTGAGCCTCTGTTTTTTCAGTTGTAAATGGGGCTAGTAACAGTATCTTCCTTATAGAGTTAGTGTCAGGGTTAAATGAGATACTGTGTGGGCCATGGATAGACAAACAGACTAATGAAACAGAAAAGGAAGCCCTACACACACACACACACACACACACACACCCTGCAAATTCAACCCGCGTTAGACGTGGGATCACAAGCCACCAGGGAGAAGAAGTATTTGTCGTTTAATAAATGGTGCTAGGGTTAAAAGAAGAAATGTTCTCTGGTGGTGTCTGTGAGGGGAGGTGGAGCTGAGGTCTGGGTTGGAAGAGAACCCTGGTAAGCTCCAAGAGGTGAGGTCCAGAGAGGCAGAAACGGACTCATCCCCCAAGCTCTCTAATCATGAAGGCATTGAACATCTGATTGAACAATGGGACCGATATTATCTTATCTAGAGTAAAGCAAGATGAATTTCTTTTTTTTTTTTTTTAAGATTTTATTTGTTTATTTGACGGACAGAGATCACAAGTAGGCAGAGAGGCAGGCAGAGAGAGGGGTAAGCAGGCTCCCTGCTGAGCAGAGAGCCCAATGTGGGGCTTGATCCCAGGACCCTGGGATCATGACCTGAGCCAAAGGCAGAGGCCTTAACCCACTGAGCCACCCAGGCACCCCGCAAGATGAATTTCATAAAGTGGCCACACATGGGTAAAGACCACAGAATAGTGCCCAGAGCATATTTATTTATTGCAGTGGATGCTGATTTCAGGAATTTTACAGTTCATTCAGTTAACATGTATGGAGGTCCTGTGGTGTCTGACACTGGGTTAGGACTAGAGAAACAGACAAAAGCCTGGTCCCTACCTAAAAGGGATTCAAGCAATGATAGATTCTCTAGGGATGAGTAGGGGTGAGCTGGGTACTAAGGGGGCATATATGGAAAAAGTACCCAACTCAGACTAGGGCAGCCTGGCAGGGGGATGTCTTGAGGACAGGAGTGTCCAAACAGGGGGAAAAGGGGAAGAAGAAGGAAAGATGAACAAAAGTAACAAGAGTATTATATGTGTGGGCAGGAAGGCAGGAGCCATCTAACACATCTGAAGACTTGCAAGGGGTCAGTGATATTGGGGAGAAGGGAGCCAGTTGGGGAGCCCCAGTAGGTAAAGCCAGAGAGGGGGTAGAAGCCAGGTCACAAAGAGTCTTCTGGGAAAACTGTTGTAGCCCTTGACTTGTTGCCACCACAGAACTATCTGTAAACATACAAATGAATTCCACTCCAGTTAAGAAATACATGTCTAAAAAAAAAGAAAAGAAAAGAAATACATTTCTATGGCATATGTGTTGTCATGGTCACGAGGAAAATCGTTCCTTCTCCAAACCATCAGGCTGTTCTTGAAAACCTCTGACGTGCTACCCTTTGGGGATTTTGTGGCATACAAGACAGACAAGGTTCTAGCACTTGAGAGCTTATATCCTAGTGCGTGGAGGCAGACAAGATAGAAATAAAAACATAAAGGAATAAGACACTTTCAGATAAGGGTGTTGCTATTTGAAATTGGCCCATCAGAGAAAGCCAATCTGGAAAGGTGCCAGTTGAAATGCCAGCCTTAGGAAGATTTGGTGTTAGAATGTTCCATGAGAAGGAACAACAAGTGCAAAGGCCCTGAGGCAGGAACATGTTTGTATATTCAAAGAACAGAAAGTACCTGGTGTGCTTGAGCAGCAGTCATACTGGGGAGTGGTGGAGGTAGGTAGAAGCTCTCCACTAGAGCAGTGGAGGCTATGGGAAGGGGTTTGGATTTTATTCTGAGAACAGTTTACTGGACAGGCCCTGATGATTTGGTCTCCTCTCAGCCAGTTGTGGAAGTAGTAGATCAGACTGGGTCACTTAAATGGCCTTACTTATACCTCCCCTGTAACTTTCCTCAGTTACACGAAGGTCTTGAGTGAGGACACAGATGCTGTGTGTTCACACAGCCTTGTTCCCCATCGTGTCCCCAGCACTTCACATGGTCCGTGGCATCGGGTCGGTGAACGAATGTGGAACGAGGGGTCACCATCATTAGTCTGCAAACCCAGATAACTCCTGGCTGTGCTGAGTTCTACTCTCTCCAAAGAGGGCTTAGATGGACCCTGTTTGGGTGACTCTGGTGGAGGCCAGAGCTACAACAGAAGTGTCCCCCATCCTTTATGAAGTTGCCATAATCTGCCAGGTCCCCTGTTTCCCCCTACTTTCCAACTCCATACCAGTTCCAACCCGTGCTGCCTGCACTCTCCCACTGCTGTGTCCCCAGGGGAATTCTCCAGCTGGGATCCTGGTTGACGTCATGTCCCAGAAACACCTCCAGATCAACCAGACATTTGAGGAGCTGCGGCTGGTCACACAGGACACAGAGAATGAACTGAAGAAGCTGCAGCAGACCCAGGAGTACTTCATCATCCAGTATCAGGAGAGCCTGCGGATCCAGGGTGAGGCCCGCACGACCAGGGTGGTGTGTGTCATGGGGCCAGGAGTGAGGACCACTCTGTGTGCTCCTGCAGGGTCGGGGCTGTGTCTGTGTCTGTCTCCACAGAGCCTTACCCAAAGCTTTGGAGAAGTAATAGTTCTTACTGAGCCCCTGCTATGGGCCAGACCCCAAGCTCAGCCCTTTGCATGCATTTTTCTTTTCTCTTGCATGCATGCATTTTTCAATCCAGACTTTACAATAGTCCCCAAAAGTAGGTAGCTGTATTATTCCTATTTTGTAGATGGTTCTAGTAATGTGGCCTGGATTGCTTATAAGTTGCAGAACCAGATCTCAACTAGAGATAATGTCATAAAATTCCAGTACTTTACTAAACAGTATTCTCCCCCTGATTGTAGGTATTCAGTGAGTATCTCAATGACTGGATGAACATGGACAAAGTGTTCCCCACTCAGAGGGAGGACTTAGGTGGGGAGTCTTCTGGTTGAACCAGGCTGGGGAGAGGTGGGACTCCAGAAATGCCCCTTCTTGAGCCTCCCCGATAGGAGATGGAACTGGGAAGTGGAGGTGACAGTGAAACATTTTCCTGTCTCCTAGGTCTGTAGTTCGCCAGTGGCTATTGTGATAAGCGTGTGGGGAAAGAAAATTTAACTCAGAGCATATTAACTCCCAGTACGATTTGATGAGTCTTGAGACCTGGCCCATGGTCCCCCAACTCCAGACTGATCCCAGAGGTGTTCCATCCCATCCTCTTGAGAACGGGAATTGTCAAGCTGCCTTTCCTTTTACTGTTCTTTCTCTGGCTTCTTAAGGTAAAACCTTAGGTCATTGACGTTAGACCTTTCTTCTTTTCTGATACATATATCCAGAGCTTTAAATTTCCCTCCAAGCAACGCTTTAGCTGCATTTCATGATTTTAATGAATGCTGTATATTCATTATTATTCAGTTTTGAAATATTTCTTTTCTGAATAATTATTTTGTCCACACATTATTTAGGAGTATGTTGTTTAATTTCCAAGTATTTGGGTTTTTTTCCCTTCTATGTCATATCGTTATTGATTTGGTTTGCATTTTATTATTGAATTCCACCATTGTCAGAGAACATACTCTAAATGATCTCAGTTCTTTTAAATTTATTGAGACATGTTTTATGGCCCAGTGTATGCTGTATCTTGGTGAATGTATCTTGTGGACTTCAAAAGAGTGCATGTCTCACCATTGTTTCATTTAAAAGTAGCAATTTTAAGTTAAATAATGTTAACATAAAAAAGTTTTACTAAAAAAGTCACCCAAACCAACGTCTGTATTTTCCAAAACAAAGTTTAACAAGAAGCATTGCTTTAGATTTTTACACATCTCTTTAATGTGAGGCTTAATAGGAGATACCTAGGTCTTGCTTTCTTTTTTTTTTTTTTTTAAAGATGTTATTTATTTATTTGGCAGAGAGAGATCACAAGTAGGCAGAGAGGCAGGCAGAGAGAGGAGGAAGCAGGCTCCCTGCTGAGCAGAGAGCCCAATATGGGGCTCGATCTCAGGACCCCGAGATCATGACCTGAGCCGAAGGCAGAGGCTTAACCCACTGAGCCACCCAGGCACCCCATTGCTTTCTTTTTTTTAAAGATTTTATTTATTTATTTATTTGACAGAGATCACAAGTAGGCAGAGAGGCAGGCCGGGGTGGGTGGGGGAAGCAGGCTCCCCGTCGAGCAGAGAGCCTGATGCGGGGCTCAATCCCAGGGCCCTGGATCATGACCCAAGCCGAAGGCAGAGGCCCAACCCACTGAGCCACCCAGGCACCCTGGGTCTTGCTTTCAATCTATTGTAATATCATATATCTTAAAGCCTTTAGAAAATGTCACTGTATTCCTATAAGAGATTGAAAGAGAAAAAGGCAAGTAAGGTCTTCTGACCTTATAAAAACAGTTTTGGCTTTGTAGGCTGCCAGTAGAGTTCTTGGGAACCCTCTAGAGATCCCTGGTCCACACTTTGAGAACCACTGTGATCTCGGCCTTTATTGATTTCTTTCTTTTTTTTTTTTGCCTAATTGTTCTATCAGGTGGTAAAAGAGAAGGATCAAAATCTCCTATTATATTTGGAATTGTCCACTTCTTTAGTTATCTCTGTAAATATTTTCTTTGTGTGTTTTGAAGCTTTGTTATTAAATGCATTTAAGTTTATGATTATAATATCTTTCTGATTGACTGATACCTTAATAACTATGAAATGCCCTTCTTGATCTCTGGTAATACCTTTTGTTTTGAAGTCTACTTCAGCCTTCTTATTCTATATAGCCACAGGGCATCTTTTTTTTTATGTTTTTTTTTTAAGATTTTATTTATTTATTTGACAGAGACAGAGATCACAAGTAGACAGAGAGGCAGGCAGAGAGAGGAAGGAAAGCAGGCTCCCTGCTGAGCAGAGAACCCCATGTGGGGCTCGATCCCAGGACCCTGAGATCATGACCTGAGCTGAAGGCAGAGGCTTTAACCCACTGAGCCACCCAGGTGCCCCCATAGGGCATCTTGATAACATGTTTTTTAAATTTAAAATGTGGATACCATATCGTTGAGTCTTGCTTTTATGAGTATTCTGACAATTTCTGCTTTTAATAGAGATGTTTAGTCCACTAATATTTAATATACTATTTAATACAATTGCACTGAGATCTACATTTTAATGTTTATTTTCTGTTTTCTCCTAAATGTTTATTTTCTTCTATTCCTCCCTTTTTAAAACTGTTCGAATTTTTTTTTTTTAGAATGCTGTTATGATGTTTTATTTCTTTTTAAGATTTATTTAGTTATTTATTTGAGAGAGAGAGAGAGAAAGAGAGAGAGAGCATGCGGGGTTTGGGGCAGGGGGAGAAGGAGAAGGAGAGAAGCAGACTCCCGGTTGAGTGCAGAGCCGCATGCAGGGCTCTATCTCAGGACCCTGAGATCATGACCTGAGCAGAAATCAAGAGTCCGATGCTTAGTTGACTGAACCACCCAGGTGCCCCTATGCTGTTTTAATTTAACTATTTAAGCTCTCCTCACCCTGCTGTGTCAGTGTTTCCCATACTCTGAATTCCTCAACACGTTGCCAGAATCATAGTAGGTGTTAAGTAAATGTTGGTGGGATGATTCTAGCATGTTCCTCTGAATCCATCTTGGACTGACCCCAGAGAAAGGGTGGCCCTCTTCCTAGATTAAGAAACAGGAGAATTCAGGCTGTCAGTTGTTTTTTGTTTGTTTGTTTGTTTTAAGATTTTATTTATTTGAGAGAGAGAGAGAGAGAACATGTGAGGGGAGGAACAGAGGAAGAGGGAAAAGCAGACTCCCCATTGAGCACAGAGCCTGTTGCAAGGCTCTTTCTCAGGACCCTGAGATCATGACCTGAGCAAAAGCCACACGTTCTGCCCCAGGCTGTCAGTTCTACCCCAGCCTTTGATGGTTGATAGTTCTTCCAGTCCCCTTCTTGGGTTTTCTGTTTCCTATTTACGGGTTTGCGTTAGATTCTGCTTTGGGTTTCTACCCACCATGCAATGTCAGTTCAGTCTCATTTATCAAGTTGACTCATCAGAAACGCAGACTATTGCTCTGTTTGTGCAAGAGAAGGCTCAGCTCCCTCCAGTGGAGCAGAGAATTGCCTCCCATCTCCTCACCTCCCTCCCAGAAGCTTCCACAGAGTACCAGGGGAGACCTAAGTGGGTCACTGGCTTAGGGAGGTTGGGCCCAGGTATGGGGATCACTAGCACCCCTTGTGGGTGGCAGGATTTCTGAGGTGGCCTCAGACTACTCTGCTGTGTGCCATGGCTGGACGGTAGTCTTCTCTCTCAGTCCCCAGTCATGGGATCAGAACCATATTTCCAGTTCTCCTCCAGTGCTGGGACTTTCACGGGCTGTCTCGAGTTCCTTTTGTCTGTCCCAGCTTGTGTGTCCACGAGGGATCAGAACCGTATTTCCAGTTCTCTTCCAGTGCTAGGGCTTTCCCAGGCTGTCTCGAGTTCCTTTTGTCTGTCCCAGCTTGTGTGTCCATGAGGCAGGGCCTCGGTCAGTGTGACATGGCCCTCGACCACGATATGCTGATGCTCCCATCTCCTTGTCTCAGCCCAAGTGAGGACACTGGGATACTCAGCAAGACGCTGGGCAGGCCGTGATAATCCCAGTGTGGAGGACAGTGGTTACCTTTGGAGGCCGGGATGGGTTTGCAAGCAGGGAAGGACGTACAGGTGGCTTTCCCTGTGGTTTCTTCAGCTGGGTTATCAATACGCAGGTGTTCCTTGCATCACTCTTTCTACCTTCCCTGGGTCTGAAGTATTTCATAATAGATTTTTGGTAAAACGGTAAGGAGGCCTCCCTGACTCCCCCTTCGTGCCATGGATGAGAGCCCCACGCTAGCGTGGAGAGAAGCTACCTCCCTGTCCTGAGAGGTGTTGCTGCCACTGGGCGCTGGACATTCCCTCCCACTCACCACCTTCTCCTTCTGTCCCTGTGTGTGCCTGTCTGTGCCTCTCCATCTCCTTCTGGTTGGTCCGCTGAGCTCACGGTCACCCAGCCTGGACAAACCAACATGTTAGGCCCCTGCCAGCACCTGGAGAAACCCCTTGTTCCAGAGGAGAGGCTGCTGGGCTCCTGGGGCGGGACAGAGCCTGTGGGGCAGGGGCTTCCCTAGGCGGTCCTTCTGTGTGGGGTGGGACTGAGCAGCCGCTTGTCTCTGGCACCCTGTAACCTGCACTGGAAGCCACTGCCCAGGAAGGACCAGCTCTGACCTTCAGGACCCACGAGCCGGGAGGTTCCTTGAGCCTTTGGTGGATCATCACTTACTTATTCCTTGTCGACTCACTGAGGCAGGGGCCAAGATTCTGCCATTTTGCACGTGGGTAAACTGAGGCCCAGAAGGAGAAATGATTTGCCCGAGGTTCCGCAGTTAGTAAACGGTGAGGGCACACATCGAACCAGGCAGCAAGGCTCCACGCTGGACCCCCGTGTGGCATGAGGAGGTCTGGGCAGGCAGCTGTGTAGACTAAGATGGGAAGGGAGGCCTCGGGGGGCTGCGCCCGCAGGCTTCCGTCTGCACAGTCCCTAAAGGGGAGATCAAAGTCGAGAGGCCAGGGCCCAGAGCCCGCTCAGGTCTGGCTCCCTTGGCTGCTGGAGCCCCAGGTTGCCATCGGTCCGGTGTTGGGCAGACCCTCAGGGCCTTGCCTCCAGAACAGGTGTCGGTGTTCTACTGGGCTTCCTGCAGGAAGCCAGGAAATGATGGTCGCGGGTGTCCCATCGCCTCTTCTAGCTCAGTTTGCCGGGCTGTCCCAGCTGAGTCCGCAGGAGCGTCTGAGCCGGGAGACGGCCCTCCAGCAGAAGCAGGTGTCTCTGGAGGCCTGGCTGCAGCATGAGGCCCAGACGCTGCAGCAGTACCGTGTGGTAAGTGTGGTCTGCGGCCTCTGCTCCCAAGCGTGGAGGCCCACATCCCGGGCCATCCGGGGAGCCCGAGAGAGGGCTAGGGCCGGGAGGAGAGCTGGACCCTGGAGAGCTGGAGGCCAGAACCTTCTTTCCTGTGGGGAGCATGTGAGGCAGAGCGGGTTTGGGAGAGGGGAGGGCTTGTGCCCGGGGTCTGGTCCCCAGCCCTGCCTCCCGAGTGAGGGCTGTTCTGCGGGAGCCCAGAAGGGCCTGCTGTCCCCACCTGCCTTCAGGAGCTGGCCGAGAAGCACCAGAAGACCCTGCAGCTGCTGCGGAAGCAGCAGACCATCATTCTGGACGATGAGCTGATCCAGTGGAAGCGGCGGCAACAGCTGGCAGGGAACGGAGGGCCCCCCGAGGGCAGCCTGGACATGCTGCAGTCCTGGTAATGGTGTTTGGGGGTGGCTGGGGGCAGGGGCGCTGCTTCTGGCGTCTCCTTGGGCAGCCAGCTCTCTCTGTGCTGCAGCAAGGCTTAGTTCACCGAGGGTTCTGGCTCCTGATGCCAGCTTTGGGGCCCCCGTCATGTGCCACATGCCCAGGAAGGGAGTTCCCGTGCTGGGGAGGGGGACAGGGCTGGGTATGCAGAGTGAGCCTCAGGCGGAGCAGACCGGTTCCGGGGCGCTAGTCCCGCGCAGCTCTATGTTCCTGAAAGGCGGGGGGCACTCTGCTTCAGGGCCAGAAGTGGTGGCTGAGGTGCAGAACCTTCCAGCACGAGCGAGGAGCTGGGTCTTGGGGCGTTCTCCCCAGACTGGGGCCTCTCGGCCTGGAGCCTGGGGCGTGGGGTGATACCATTGTCCTCCCGGTGGCCGGGGCTCCCGTGCAGGTGTGAGAAGTTGGCCGAGATCATCTGGCAGAACCGGCAGCAGATCCGCAGGGCTGAGCACCTCTGCCAGCAGTTGCCCATCCCCGGCCCAGTGGAGGAGATGCTGGCTGAGGTCAACGCCACCATCACAGACATCATCTCAGCCCTGGTGACCAGGTGATTGCTGCCTCCAGTACGCCCAGCCCCTGGGTGGTTGGCGTGGAGCAGGCCGGGGTGCTTTGCCCACCGGGGTTGCTGTAGGGGGGCTCTCGTTGGAGTCCTTGTCTCTTTTCCCTTGGGCCTCCATCCCTCTCTGTCCTCAGTTGCAGTGGCTGCTTGGTGTTGACCTTGCCCAGTCTCTGTTGTGGACGCTCCGTGGACTGCCCTTGTCCCCCCACCCCCAGCCTGGGCCAGCTGCTGAGTCATGTCACTGCCTCCCCTCCCACCACCTCCTCTGACTCTCGGTGGCCTCCCCGGGAACAGGAGCTGTGCCGTGTGCCCTTCCTTTGCCTGCCGAGCCCCGGTAGCCTCCCCACGTCGGTGGGCAGGCCCTGTACCCTGAGTCAGCATCATGTGTGATCTGGTCCCTTGTGTCCCTGCAGCACGTTCATCATTGAGAAGCAGCCCCCTCAGGTCCTGAAGACCCAGACCAAGTTTGCAGCGACGGTGCGCCTGCTGGTGGGCGGGAAGCTGAATGTGCACATGAACCCCCCCCAGGTGAAGGCCACCATCATCAGCGAGCAGCAGGCCAAGTCGCTGCTCAAGAACGAGAACACCCGCAAGTACGTGTTTCTCTCTGCTCCCTACGTTCTGGACTGGGAGTTCCTGTCTGTTCTGTAACTAAGGTTCTGGGTGATGGAGGCAGCTCAGCTTCCCTCCCTACAGCCGTGGTGCAGTGTCTCTCCGGTTCTTTCTGTCTGTCCTGGGATACACGTTGTTCTTCTTGACACGTAGTAGGTCAACATGGATTGCACTGCTGGCTTGTTCAGCTACCTGTGCTAATCCCTGGGACAGAGCTGTAGTCCACACCGTACTTGGCTCTGTCTTCGCCCAGCCCAGCAGAGCTGGCAGCCGTCATGAGAAGGGGAGTGTGCACCAGGGGAGACCGAAGTCACCGTGGAAGTGGGTCGCGCTGGGGGCGGGGCAGAATGACAGTGTCAGGACTAGGATGAATGGGAGCAGCTAGGGAGAGCGTGCGGGGGCTGGGGGGGAGACTCTCAGGTAGAAAATATGGGCCTTATCCGAAAGGAGAGTGTAGGAAAGGCGAATGTGGCTGGAGAACCCAGGGTGGGATCCAGGGATCAGGGCAGGCCCACACAAAGGATGCAATGAATGAGGGAGTGAATGAGTGAAGTGGGAGACTGGGTCATGTGTATTGAGAGCCTACTGTGGCATCTGGGAATAGGATGATAAGCCAGAGAGGTTCTCATGTTCTTAGAGCTTAAATTTTGGCTGGGGAAGGAGACAGTTCTATGCTTGTGGTAATCCTGCAGTGTCAAAAAGCTATAGACTCTAGAAAGAAAATGAAAACAGTGACATCATGGCATCCGGATAGATGTTACCTCACCACGTGAGGGGCCACAGAAGGCCTTTCTGAGGAGATGTTTGAGTTGAGACCTAAACAAGAGGGTTCGGGGCACCCGGAAGAGCGGGTGCCCAAGTCCTGAGGTAGCACCAAGTTTGCATGTTTGGCAAACAGATAAGGCGGCCTGGATTGCTTGTCCTGAGTGAGGGGAGAGGAACCCAAGAGGCCAGGGAGCCAGGCTGGGTTTGACCCTGGGGTCCTTGTGGGCTGTGGTCATGGTTATTTATTTTTTTCATTTTTTAAAAATTTATTTATTTGACAGAGATCACAAGTAGGCAGAGAGGCAGGCAGAGAGAGAGGGGAAGCAGGCTCCCTGCTGAGCAGAGAGCCCAATGCGGGGCCTGATCCCAGGACCCTGAGATCATGACCCAAGCCGAAGGCAGAGGCCTTAACCCACTGAGCCACCCAGACGCCTCTGGTCATGCTTATTATTTTAGCTGCACCAGAAGCTGTCAGAGCTGAAAGCCCCCGCATCAGTCTCAATGCCGACAGAGTTGTTAACCTAATGATAGAGACCCAGAGGCCACCCTTGAAGACTTTGCTTTATTCTCAGGCCTGAGACACGGAGAGAGCACAAGCAGGGAGAGGGCAGAGGGAGGACCAGAGGGGAGAGGGATAAGCAGACTCCACACTGAGCAGGGAGCCCCTCGTAAGACTTGATCCCAGGACCCTGCAATCACAACCTGAGCCAAAATCAAGAGTTGTCCCCTTACCCGACTGAGCCACCCAGGCGCCCAGAGGGGAACACTCAAAGGGGAAGGGGAAGGGGCAGCATCTCCTGGCTGGGCTTTCAGGCGTGAACACTGGGCCCAGGGCACGCACAGAGCCACCCCCCTGGCCTGGGGCCCATGTGGCTGTGGGGGTCACCTCTCCTTCACAGCGAGTGCAGTGGCGAGATCCTGAACAACTGCTGTGTGATGGAGTATCACCAGGCCACCGGCACGCTCAGCGCGCACTTCAGGAACATGGTGAGTCCAGGTCCTGACCCCTGGCGGGGCCCGTCCGCCCGGGGCCGAGTCCCCGTAACCAGCCACTTTCTCCTTGTCTCCCTCTGGCCTCCCCCGCCGTAGTCACTGAAGAGGATTAAGCGGGCTGACCGGAGGGGCGCGGAGTCTGTGACGGAGGAGAAATTCACGGTCCTGTTTGAGTCTCAGTTCAGCGTTGGCGGCAATGAGCTTGTGTTCCAGGTGAAGGTGAGGCCTCGCTCTCCCATCCCCCACAGGTCACCCAGAAAGGTGGAGACTTCCCTGAGGCCACCTGACTGGTTTGGGAAAGCCAGAGAGCTCTGAATGCTCACACGGTCATGGCCCATTGGCCCATTTAGCCCAGAAGGCTCTCAGAAAACCTGTTTCCCTCTGCTTGTGCGTGCTTGCTGTGTTCTCATCTGGTGCCGGCCACAGAGCTTAAGTAATGGGCCAAGATGAACTAGGTTGTGGGGTTTTTTTGTTTGTTTAGTTTTGCTTTGGTTTCATTGGGAGGTTTCATGGGTGGGATTGAGGGTGAGGAATGAGGGCTCGATGTGGTCGTGTGCCTGCTACACTCATTCCTTTGACTCCTGTTAGACTCTGTCCCTTCCCGTGGTTGTCATCGTTCACGGCAGCCAGGACCACAATGCAACCGCCACCGTGCTGTGGGACAACGCCTTTGCTGAGCCGGTGAGTCCTCATGGGACCCCCATCTCAGCACCCCCTGTCCTGGAGTCTCCCTGGATCGGCCCCAAGCCCCTGGGGCCCTGCTGGGTGGTCCCCTGTCAACCTTAGGGTCCCACCGGAGCTGAGGTGCGGTAAGGGACAGCTCACGTGAGCGTGTTGCCTATGGCATGTCCTTAGGCTCTGTCTGGGTTCCGGGTCTCAGGAGGGGGATTTCCTAGGTCTGTGAGCTTAGCTATTGGGCTCTGGTCTCTTATCTTCCTTCTGCTTATGGTTTGGGTCCCTGATCTCTATCCCAGGCTCCTGGTCTAGGTCTCTATCACTATATGCCCACCCCTGCTGCCCTGCCTTTCCTTTTCTTTTCCTTTCTTTTCTCTTTTTTCTTTTCACTTCTTTTCTTAAGATTTTGTTTTTATTTGAGAGCACACGTGTGAGAGAAAGCACAAATGGGGGATGGGGATAAGCAGGTCCCACACTGAGCAGGGAGCCCAAAGCAGGGCTCCATCCCAGGACCCTGAGATCACGACCTGAGCAAAAGGCAGAGGCTCAACTAACTGAGCCACCCGGGCGCCCACCGCCCTGCCTTTCTTTTTCTTGTGTTTGTGTCTCCTTTTCTGGATCTTTCTTCGTCTCCTTTGTCTCTTGGTGTCTGTGGGCCCGAGTGTGTGGGTGTGTGCACGGGTGCGCGTGCGTGTAAATATTTCCTACTCCCTCGGTCTGCTTTCTCTTCCCTCCGCCTCAGGGCAGGGTGCCATTCGCCGTGCCCGACAAAGTGCTGTGGCCGCAGCTGTGTGAGGCGCTCAACATGAAATTCAAGGCCGAAGTGCAGAGCAACCGCGGCCTGACCAAGGAGAACCTCGTGTTCCTGGCCCAGAAACTGTTCAACGGCAGCAGCAGCCACCTTGAAGACTATAATGGCATGTCCGTGTCCTGGTCCCAGTTCAACAGGGTGAGGGACCCGCCGCCAGCTACCTGCCCGGGGCCACCTGTGCCCCGCCAGGCTTTCCCCACCTCACAGACACGTTCCTGGCCTCGGTCAGCAGCCCCCCTCTCCATCCCGACCTGCCCTCTCCTACAACCAGGAGAGATGGGGGCTAATACACCGGGGAACGGAGGCAGGGGTAGCAGGAAACTGCACGGAGCTCTGTGAGCCGGAGCAGGACACTGGAAGGAACCCCGGGGCTGGGAGTCTGGATCCTTGAGTTCCTGCCCTAGGTCGGTTAACTAAGTGGCCAGGCCCTTCCTTTCTCTGTGCCTCAGTTTCCCCTTCTGTCCACTGGGGGCAGAAATGACTTTGGAGATCTCAGCTTGCACAATTCTGGACACCTCCTACCCCTGCCCCTGTGCCTGAGAGGCAAGAGGCGGGTTTAGTCTCTCGTCCCCAGGCTGCAGGTTGGGGGCTGTGTCCATTTATGGCCCACTGGAGTGCAGGGTGAGTAGGGTGAGGGATTAGGAGAGGGTTTCCCTGAGGACAAGATGGCACAGACTATTCCCAGGGCCACCTGTGTTGATGGGGCGACAAACCCTGACTTGGGGTTTCCTGGGGACTCTCAGGAGAACTTGCCGGGCTGGAACTACACCTTCTGGCAGTGGTTTGATGGGGTCATGGAGGTGCTGAAGAAGCATCACAAGCCCCATTGGAATGACGGGTGAGGAATGGGGGGCCCCGGGATTGGGAGGCCATGGGCTCAGGGGACAGGAGACGCTGGACTGGTAATGACACTCTATGCTCCATGCACCCAGGGCCATCCTAGGTTTTGTGAACAAGCAACAGGCCCATGACCTGCTCATCAACAAGCCCGATGGGACCTTTTTATTACGCTTTAGCGACTCCGAAATCGGGGGCATCACCATTGCCTGGAAGTTTGACTCTCGTGAGTGCCCTGGCTCCCATTTCCTTGCTCCCCATTCCCCATCAGGTCTGCATCCTTAGATGGTTTCCCCAGGGGAAAGACTGGAACTGAACTCAAAAGTAGGGGAAGACTGTTGCTCAGAAATACATTGCCTTTCTACCATTTTCCATCATGGAGAACTTAAGATCACTGGCCCTGTGGCCTCCAGAGCCGCTGGGGGACTCCTTCCGCAGTTCTGAGTTCTCCCTTCTCTGCCCTGACATAGTGTTGCTGGCGTCTACTTGCTTGGTTCGCTGGGTAGAATGTTCCCATGGTCACTTGCTCACCCTATGCCAAGGAGTTTCCAGACAAGGTGGAGGGTTGCAGAGCAGGCTAGTAAAAACTCAGATGTCTCCACATACCAGATCTCAAACCCCATGACCCTGACCCTTCTCCTGAGGGTGGTGGGTGGTGGGAATGAGCTCATCCTTTTCACAGCTGACCGTAACCTGTGGAACCTGAAGCCATTCACCACGCGGGACTTCTCCATCCGGTCGCTGGCTGACCGACTAGGGGACCTGAGCTATCTCATCTACGTATTTCCCGACCGGCCCAAGGACGAGGTCTTCTCTAAGTACTACACTCCTGTGCTCGGTGCGTCCTGCCCTGATACTCCTGGGCCCTTCCGCAGCCTGTGGGCAAAGCTCTTGGGGCAAGGCAGCGGGGACTCCCCATGAAGAGCCCCGGGGCCATGTCCCCCATGGGCTTGGTTGGTGGCTTGGTGTGGAGCCCATAGAGGGGATTTCAGGGCTCACAACCGAGAGGGAAAACAAAGCCTCTGACCCAGCTTTCTTCTCTGCAAAGTGGAAAGCTGGGTGGATTCTCACTTCGGCACCCTTGGGGGACGAAGAGGCAGAGCTGGCCAGGATAATGATACCCACAGACAATGCACTACTCCCATCTTAATCAGCTGCTCTCATGGCTCCCACCCTCAAACCTGCCCCCAACTTGAATATGGGAAGCAAAATGGACAGGTTTTTCCTCTTCAACTTGTTCCCAGTCCACTGTTGGGTTTGCTGCTTGGCATTGGTTCTGCTTCCTTGGCAGGGGTGGGGTGATGAGAGAGCGAGCAAAGGGCCAGAAAAGAAAGGAGGAGGAAGGAGGAGATTGGAGTGAGGGGTCTGGGTGGCCCCTTGGGCGGGGTCGACGGGCAACGGGTTTATAGGAGTCTGGGGAAATCTCATCACCGCTGAGGCCTCACAGTGATGTGGGTAAGAGGCAGACTGCATGCTGTGGGCTTCCACTACCTGGGAGCTCCTGGAGGCTGGTTCTCATCATGCTCCCCCCTCGGCAGCTAAAGCGGTGGATGGATACGTGAAGCCACAGATCAAGCAAGTGGTCCCTGAGTAAGTACCCAGGGTCTGGCTCTGGTCTCCTGCTGCCTCCTTTCTCTCTCCCCCAGCCCCCTCACCCCTCAGCCCTGCTCCGCCCACTCACCAGCCCTGTGTGGCCCAGCCCTTCCTTCCCCCATAAAACCTGGCTTAGCCCTGGAGAGGGAACTGGGCTTAGCCTCAGTGGGACCAGGACCCAGGTCCCCACTCCCGCAGCTGGAGTCCCAGGCCCAGTGGGCACTTTGCCCTTCCACGCCCCCCAAAAAGGTGTAAAAAGGCCCCCCGCCCAAACCCTCCCCAGGTCAGCTGTTGCCCGGAGGCCGCTGAGGCTCTGCCGTGTTTCTCCTGCAGGTTTGTGAATGCGTCTGCAGACTCTGCCGGGGCCAGCGCCACCTACATGGACCAGGCCCCCTCCCCAGCCGTGTGCCCCCCGGCTCATTATAACATGTACCCCCAGAAGTAGGTTGTGTTCTGATGGGGCTCTGCGGGGAGGAACTGGGCACCTGGCCTCAGGCCGGGATCCCAGAGGGCTGGTGGGCAAAGGGCCCCAGAGCTCCTGTGGGTTCGAGACCACCCAGGCAGGGCTCCGGCCCATGCGCAGGAGCAGAGGGGGAGATCAGCCAGTAAAAACGCAGAGCATAAGCTACATGTGGCAGGGTCCTTGCTCTGGTGCTGACTAGCTGTGTGACCTTGGGGAAATGATTGAGCCTCCCAGATGCTCAGTTTCCTCCTCTGTAAAAGGGAGGCAAGAACACCTACCACATGGGATGGGAGGGGTGGGGGGGCAGGACTGAGGTTACACATTTAGCTCTGGGAGGCTGTTGTAAAGGTAGCTACGGAAGGGGCAATTATTGTCAGGAGTTGGATGGGAACGGGGTATCACTTGCTCCTTTCTGGAGGTCCCAGAGAATTCATTCTCTGCTGAGCTGTGGGTGGCCCCAGCTGGGTGTCTGGGTGCTTGGGAGGCACAGGCTGCACTGGTATGACTGTAGGCCTGAGAGTCACAAAGACTGGAATTCCAGTCCTGAATTCATTTGCCAGCCAGGTGGCCCAGAGCGAGTTTCCAGACATGGCCGAGTCTCAGTTTCCCCCTCTGTGGAGTTTGAGCAAATACGGTCCTTAACGGAGGCTAAGGACTGGGGTCACATGGTTTAAAGGCCCCACCCCTTGCAGGTGCTCGGCAAATGGAGCCCATGATTGAGTGGTCTAGTGTCTCAGTGGGCAGAATTCACTGGCCCAACCACCTCGTTTTGCAGAGGAGGACAGGAACAGGGGAGAGGGACTCTGATCCCCCTCAGTGAGGCAGGGAGAGTTGAGACTAGAGCTTGAGTATCTATCTGCCAATGAGCCATGACACGGTTTCAGCTTGAGGTTGGGGGTGGGGGTGGGGGGCGGAGGGGCATCCCACCAGAGCCAGTCCTGTTCCCATGAGACTGTGGTCTGAATGGGGAGGGGGCCAGAGGCATTCCAGCTCCCTCCGACCTCCCTCTCCCCCTCTCTCCCAGCCCTGACGCCGTCCTCGACCAGGATGGAGAATTTGACTTGGATGAGACCATGGACGTGGCTCGGCATGTGGAGGAACTCCTGCGCCGCCGGATGGACGGTCTGGACCCCCGCCTCTCCCCGCCCGCTGGTCTTTTCACCTCAGCCCGAGGCTCGCTCTCATGAACATTCGAATCCCACGCGTTTGGAAACAACACTGTGTGAAGGGGTCGTGTTAATGGGGCTTTTAGTGTCTCTGTGCATACTGATGCCTCCGCCCGTGCACGTGTGTGCGCGCGCACGCACGAGGTGTGCCTGCCTCGCCTTCGCCCTCCTGGGCGGCGGTGGTAGGAACCACCAGCTTGCTGTTCAGATCGAGGTCCCCGCCAGCCCGCTGGGCCTGTGACTGTTATGGGAGGGGCTCTGCTTTTGCTGCTGTCGCAGGTACTCGAGGCGATGCAGGTCCCCTGTTCCTGCGGGGGGGGCCTTTCCTGCTGGGTAATGCCTCCGAGCTTAGGTCATGCTCCGGAGTTAGCAGCTTTGGCTGCCAAACGTGTGTGCACGCGTTTAGGGTGTGCTGTCCAGTGTCATGCACGTGTGTTGATCTGTTGGTTCTTTCAGTCTGGAGGGAGGCTGGGCTTCAGTTTTGAGTAATATTTTGTATTTTATCTAATGACATATGGACTGGAGACTGTGCCTCAAGAGCTTATCTAGAGCATGACCCTAACGCAGCAGAAACAGGTCACTGGAGTCGAATCTGTCAGAGCTGCTCCGAAGTCAGAGCTGCTTGGCCTCCGGGCCTCCCAACCTCCAGCCAGGGGACCTGTGCTTCGTGTCTGTGGTGCTGTTGCCCAGTCCTGCTATCTTTTTCCGGGATCGCCTCCCCTCCATCAGGCCCCAGCTTACTTTCCCTGAGGTTCTGCAACCTTGCTCCCAGGAGAGGTGGGAGAGGGGCAGGAGCTGGTCTGAGACTCGGTGGGGTGAACAGAGGGCCAGGGACTTGCGGGGCTGACCCCCCTCTCCTCCTGGGGAAAAAACCTGCAGTGAGAGACTGCAGCAGAGCCGCTTGCTACGTGCCTGTGGAATCCTGAGTGAGGGGTGAAAGCTGATCTCGTTCCCCTCTGCTGGGTGGACCTGGACCAGGCCTCATCACAGCTGCAGAACACTGAGGTCTGAGATGGCCTTGCTCCCAGCCTCGAGTGCTTGTCCCTCTGGGGCACTGTGACCTACAGCTGGGGCAGCTGGTGGCAGAGGTTCGGAGTCCAAGGTTTAAACATCCCAAGGGAAGGTGGGGACCAGAAGAGGGATCCTTGTGTACTTTGTACATAGGCCACATATTTGTGTAAACAGTGTTTTCAAATAAAGTATTTTTTTCATAAATTTGCTGGCATGGCTCCTGGGTGGGCAGACCTGGGTAATGGGGACCCCCAGCGGTGGGCTTGTCTTGTTTCCCTCCCGTGTGGCTGATGCTGTAATGTTTCCAAAGCTACCACTCTGCTCCCTCTTCCGTGGATTAGGGGTGCCCACTAGCCCTGGAACGCAGTCTGTGCTCCTCAGAAGACAAAATGACTAGCGCTGGAGGCTTTGGGATGGGGGGGTGGCAGGAATTCTGGGGCAGGGGCCAGGAGCGTTAAGATCCGGAGTCTGGGCCTCTCCTAATCAGCTACTGATTAGGCAATCTTGAAGCCCTTGGGGGTGGGGGGCACTGTGAGGGGGTGCAGCAGAGAACCTCACCCGCAGTCCCTCCTTGCCCCGCCTCTCCTTGGACACCAGCAGGTGGCACCATCCCGCTGCCACCAGCCTGTTGAAAGGGACAGCCAGCCTGGTGACCTGGCCCTGTAGGGAAGCGGGGTGAGGACAACGGTCTCCCCATTTGGACTCTCTGGTGCCGACCCACTGCCAGTCCAGGGGCTGTCACTGGGGCCCTGGGTGTTTGCAGGGGTACGGGTTGTGAAGCCATGATGTTTCCTCAGAGCTCAAAGAAAGGGAAGAGGGGTTTGCAGCCCGCAGGCAGGCAGCGCAGGGGCCTGCACAGGGCTGGTGGGGGTGGAGTGGCAGAGAGAGCAGACGCTAATCTCCCCTTCCATCTCTGCAGGGGCTGGTGGCGCGGTCTCCATGGTGCTCGGCACCCGGGGAGGGGGTGGGGAGCCAGCCGAGTGGGTGCGTTGCTGTCTGTGAATTATCACCACTGGTCGGGCAGCCAGTGAAGTGTTTCCATTCATCCCCATGGAGTGAACTGAAGGGAAAGTGATAATGGAGCAACTGTGGGAGGGGAGGCCCTGGGGCAGGGTGGGACTATCTTCACCCCAAGCCCCCTTAGGTAGCGCTTATCTGAACCAAGACAGGTTGGTGCAGCTTGTTAAGGCCTGAGGAGTGGGGGAAGGAAGAGGGAGAAAGGAGGCAGGGTTCCACGGAGACCTTTACGCAGGAGTATGACCTCCCTAGAGGCCGACGGCTAACATGGTGGGGAGGGGTTGGGTGCCCGGGGCCCCAGAGGTGGGCTGCGGAAACCAGCCTGGGAGCAGGGGCCCTCACCTCACCTCCTGTCAGCATCCAGGTTCAGCCTGTGGGTAAGGCCCCCTCAGAACTGAAGTCGGGAGGGGAAGGGGGGACTTCCAGCAGCCAGATACAGAGCTGCCACGCCCTCAGACGGTTCCTATATAACTTTTATTTCTGGAAGTTAAAGTAGATACAGCAATATACAAAAATGAAACAAAAAACCAAAACCCCACAATAATATAAATTTTTACACTATGAAGTATACAGTGGAATCTGATGCGGTGACCAGGATAGCAGCCCACAAGCCACTGAGCAGGTAGTTTGAGCCATCTATAGGGACTGGGCTGGGGATGGGCAGGGGGAGACAGCAGAGAGAAAGCAGGCAGGTCCTGGAGGGTTCGATTCTTGAAGGGAGGGGCCAAGCCTGGGCTCCTCTCAGAACTTTTGCTACAATCAGAGTTAAAACCAGATACACATGCTACCTCAAAGCCACGAACTTTACAATATCGGCTCCAGAGAAGCCTGGATCCTTGCCCCAGGTCCCTCTGATCTAAATCATCTCTCAGTTTCTGAGTTAAGCTTATTATGAAGTGAAGAGTGTTGCTGGAAAAGGGAGAGCTCTGTGCTACCTACCAACGTGTCTAGGCCAAAGGACAGGGATGGCCAAGCACAACCCCTGTCTGTCTTGGAGAGAAGGTCCCCATCCCCTTATTTCTGAACCTGGTGAGTATGGGTAAAACAAACAGCACTCCCACCAACTGGGATAAGGTGGTCCTGGACTGCCTGATCTAGTTGGGCCTCTGGGAGAGAGGCGGCCCAAATACTGGAGAGCACGAAGTGTTCTGAAACGTACAGTAAATGGGGAGTGCTTCTGCTTCATCTGTGAGGCCCCAATGGGGAGAAGACAGTCACCAGCTTCATCTGCAAGGCCCCAATGGGGAGAAGACTGTCACCAGCACTGGGGGCTGAGGTGGCGGCGGGGGGAGGCCAGGGTGTACACTCCCTCACACGAGGGATAGACCTCAAGTTTATCAGTAAGCCTTTGCCCCTGGCTTAACCAAGTGAAGAAGGGATTAGAGGTGCCGCCAGAAAACATCAAGAAACCGGGATAAGAACCATATTCCCTGAGCTCAACTAGACCCTTGGCTGGGGCCCCACAGTCTGTTGTGTTCCACCTGTTAACTCTCGCCTTCTTATTCCGGGATACCCAAAGCAAACAGAACAGGGGACCTTTAGACACTGGAAGGAGCCCTACACAAGGGAAGTAAGGTGGACAGGGAGGAAGGAAGGATCACCCCATCCCTTATAAGGCACCCACAGAACAGCCCAGGCTATGGAACAGGAGCAGAAGTCCAGGGAGATGGAGGTGGGTGGGCTGGGGCGTCGGGAAATGACAGGTGGTAAGCACTCCTCTGCCCAGCCTTACCTACTAATAGGCCAACACATTAAAGGGGAAAATAAAAACTTTGTTTATTAAAAAATGTCTAGGATGTTTAGGTTGTCCTTCAACCTTCCTATTTCATAACCAAAGGCCAAGCCACAGCTTCAGATGTCTTTTAAGGACTGGATCTGAAGCCCATTTCAGGATTTCTATAAATTATCAGCCTGAAGAAAGCTGAATGCCTAAAGCACCAAGAAGGCTATTGACTGAGTTGTCTTAAATACAGAAAAGGCTATGCCAATACAGTGTTTTTTGCCCTTTAATTTTTTTTTTTTAATTTAAAAAGAAACCTAGGGGCTGTGAAAGTCCTATCTTCTATTTGGTTGTTAGCAAGGTTAAAAGTGCAATGCCAGGAGTAACGTAGCTAGAGGCAGCCTGTGGCGTGAGCTTACAGAGGGATCTGCGGGCACCAGGAGGCACTTGTCCAAGGACAACATGAGCTGCTGAGAGAGGAGGGCCGGGCAGCAAGAAAAGACCAGAACATCTCCACTCTCTCTCCCTCTTGCCACCCCTTCCACATCCCCGCCGGTCACAGTCTCAGAGAACACATTCTTATTTGCATTTAGGTAAAAGCGTATCACCCACGTTCACTCATTTCTCTATTTTTAAAAGTGCCCAGATTGCTCAAAGATAGCAGAAGTAGGAGATTAAAATCTGGAAGCACAAAGTTAGAGGAGTCTCAGACGATCTGGGGCTGGCTGTGTAAGGGTGGTGAAACACAGGTAGGTGCCTCCGTCCTTGCTCTCTGCAGCCTCAGCCCGCAGTGCCTCACATCGGGGAGGTAGCGCACTCCGAGGTCAACTCCATGTCGAACGTGAGGGACTCTGGGGGGACAGAGCGGGAGAGCTCGTTCAGTTGCCCAAGCTTGTTCAGTTCTTTCCCCAGCCCGACAGCCCGCAGGGCACGCTCCCGTAGCCCTTGGGGGGGACAGAGGCTCTGCCACCACTGCCATCCAGTGTCCTTGCCCCGTATGGCCAAGACAGGGTTGGATGCTCCAGATCTACTTTCCTCCCTAGAGGGTCTGGTCTTGTGGAAGGGCTCAGCCCTCTTCCTCTCTTAACTCGTTCCCAACCATCCATGTGGGAAGATGGAAGGCTGTCCCCCTGAATGTGGCAGCCTGGAGTCCCGGGGACGGGGAGGGGGGAACTCAGCACCAAAATGTGGCCCTTCCCACTCGAGATGGGCTGCGGCCGCACAACACCTGGCAGGGCTCAGAGACTTAGCACAAAAATAAAAAAAAACCCTCATTAGCTTTCTCTTGTGTATTAAGATGCTCGTACTGGGATTTATTGGGTTACAGAAAAGATACGATGAACGTTAACTTTGCTTGTTTCTTACTGCTGTTTTTCACGTGGCTACAAGAAAATTCGCGCTGACAGGCGTGGTGCACATTTGGTTTCTAAGGTAGAACATGGCTCTAGAACTTTCTACCAATCCCAGGGAGCCAGCTCTCAGCTTGGTGCATGGTACATCATGGAAGCTGAC
Organism: Enhydra lutris kenyoni; assembly: GCF_002288905.1. Taxonomy (NCBI): domain Eukaryota; kingdom Metazoa; phylum Chordata; class Mammalia; order Carnivora; family Mustelidae; genus Enhydra; species Enhydra lutris. The sequence continues at coordinate 27,022,857 of NW_019154110.1, forward strand.
TTCCCTCCTAAGGCCAGGCTCTGTCACCAAACACTCACCGAACTGCCCTCCTGCTGAGGGCTCAGCACCTTCACCATTATTTCCAAACTGCATCAATGAATCTAAAGTGCGGGGGGACATCGGCAGGTCAATGGTATTGCTGCACGTCGTTCTGTAGGAAATGGGGAGCAGCAGGAGGGGAAAGGGCCGGGTTGACAAGACACAATGGAGGAAAAAAAAAAAAAGAACAAAACACACACACACAAGCCATCAAACTCTGGTCTCCAACAGAAAAATAAAAGCTTCAAGCTTTTTAAACACACAAGGTCACTCTGAGTACTCCACGGAGCCCAGGGCGTTCTGCCCCTTCACCGGGTGGCTGTCACCCAGTGTCCTACTCCCGGGAGAACTGAGGACACCAGAAATAAAGGTCAAATTGAGAAGGGAAGCCACTTACGGTGTCACACAGATAAACTTGGTCTTCAGGTATGGAGCAGCACCTGGGAAGAAGAAAACTGGGGTTTACTAACTGGGACCCCACTGCGGGCAGGGGGCAGGAGGAAGCCGGCTGCCTCGTCGGTGCTGCAGAGCATCTCCCTCCATCCTGGAGCAGAGACTGTTTGGAGGCTCCATCTCCCCCCAGAGCTGTCCTCTGGCCACTGTGTCCTACTGGGTGTGTGAGGCGCTGGCAGCTTGGCAGTTCAAGGCTTTCCATAAAGCCTTCCTGACCTGCAGAGACTTTTCAGCACACCCTGGTCCCACCTGAGCCTCAACCACCGCCAGCCTCGTTGGTTCTTTCCCCAGATGATGGAACACTGAGCTGCCCGCATGGGGTCTGGGGACTGCCCTCTGGCCTGGCCGAATGTCTTAGCTACAACCTCTCTGCGTGCAGGAATGCAGCTGATGTCGTCTGGGCTCCGACACAACCTAGTCCTGCTCAGACGCCCAAGTCACCAAGTCTCTAAGAGAATGCGGAAATGGCCCATGCTGTTCCAGGGCCAGAGTCATACTTCTTGCTCCTATGGGCATTCATCTGCCTCAACTACTTTTTAGGCGAGCCGTATTATTAATTCCCCGGCTGGACAGCAACATCACACAAAAAGCAGCCTCTCTGTGAAGGGAGGACCGTCGACTCTGGACTGAAGACAGGAGGTCTGGGCCTCGTTATGTCTTCCACAGCTAAGACACCCACAGCAAAGCACTTTCAACCCTAAGAGGGATGGGGAAGAGTGAGAGGGAGGTGCCCATCTCAATCATTTACAATTCTTGTTCCACAGTTAGAAGTGTGGGGATTGGAGTAACTGAATTTTAGGTGCTGAATGTTTACACCAAGAGGTCAAGGAGGCTTGGAGGCACTGGCATGAAATCTGGGGGATTCTGGTGCACAAATCACTTAGGAGGTGTGGGGCAGGGTGGGGTGGGCCGAGAGAAACAGTTACAAAGCTTCAGGTTTATAGAGAGACCAAGGAATCTGAAAGTGTGCTGACAGTCTGAGAAAAGGCATTGTCAGGGGGTCCTCAGACTGCCACTCAAGGTTATTTGGGGCCAAGAAATAGATTCACGTGGAGCAGAATCCAAGGACACTACCCAGGCAGGGTTCTGGGGTCTTATAAATCCACTGTGGCAAGGATCCGAGGGGAGCCGACATCCTGGACAGAGAAGGATTTAGTTCCCCAGTGATCAGGTAGCTGCGAAAGCTAGCCTCAGCCTGAGATTCAGCCAGAGCAGAAACAAAGGAGAACCGAGTCTGAAACAGGAGCCATGGCTGTGTATAAGGCTGTCAACATACTTCATCCAATTTGTATGGTTAGGGGGCTGTCATTTTTAAGAGAGGAGTCTCGCCCTCAAGTCATCGAGAAATCCTTTGTGGGGTCTGGTGGCAAAGCTAAGAGGATGGTAGAGTCCTGGGAAAGACAATCGAGCTATCTCTGGGGACAAAAATACCTTCATGATGGAAAACAAGAGGAAATGGGCACAGATCCATCTCCTGGAGGATGCCCACTTGAATACGGGGACGGCCCCAGCACTTGGCCCACCCCATTACCATGCTCCCAACACACCAAGCCCCTCAGTGCCCACTGCTTACACTCACCTCCCCCAGGAGGCGGCACGGCACTCAAGTAATTAACTCCTTTCTCCTGCCTGGGGTCTTGGCCATTCCCCCCGGCCCTGAAAACATGGACTCCAGGCAGGAAAGGACCTTGCCTCCCGGTCACACGGGATGACTGATGATAAAGGAAGATTGGGAAACTGGATCATGAAAGCAAACTTTATTTGCTTTCATGCATTTGGACCGAAAGGTCCTCTGCAAAAGGAACAAAGAGTAGCATGTTGGGGTTGATAAGCACATCTTCCAACTGAAGCACAGCTGGAAAGCCAGATAAGTAGCAGACAGGAAGTGAGAGTTAGCTCTTCTACAGCAGAACAAAACCCCACACCAGAACAAAGGAAAGAGGGAAGTCAGTTAGCAAGCAACTCAAACTCCCTCTTCCAAGTCTGTCTTTCCCCATCGCAAGAAATTCCTCAAAAGAGGGGATTCCTAGGAAAGGGGTGTGTGCCTGGATGCATGAGGTCTTTGCACAAAAACAGTTTTTCCAAAAACAAATGGGTTAGAGAAGCTACCCTCCGAGGATCATTTTGAAGAGCCCCCTGCTGGCTCTCCAATTAGGGGAAGTTTAAAAAAATAAAAGAATGGCGAACCACAGGCTCCTCATCAGGATCAGGACAGAGAAGAACCCAGAGAGCCAAAGCAGCAAATGCGGATGGGACGGATTAGAGGGCTGCCCTTCCACACTGATGACGCTGGCGGGTACAAGCTTACTATGAAACAATGTCTACAGACTTACAGAAACGCCTGTGCTCTTGCACATGACCCAACTTAACTCAACTGCTGCACACTCTAAATCCTATCCCGCGCCCTCCCACAGGTTACACGCTCCCCCTCCACCACCACTCCCCCGCCTCTGCTGGTAAACCACGTTCCAGTGTTGCGAACACTCATTTCCTCCAGAAAGCCTTTCTCCATCCCACACGACACCGCTCACATTGTTCAGTGATGAGGAAAAGGAAACACGCTAGACTCAAGTCTGAGCTGCAAACCTTCCAGCAGCTATTTCGTAAAAAGAGCTGTGCTGGCTGGACATCCTGCTACTAAAGAAGCCTGTTCTCGCCCTCTCAGCAGCATTTTAGGTGTTTGCGCTGAGTGTGTGTGCGCTCTTAGCCTGGCAGGATCCCTGTGGGGCAGGGACGAGTGACTCTGACTCCCCTCCTCTCTCCAACCCCATCAGCCACCCCAAAAGCACTCACTACAAAGTTCTTTCCCACAAAGAGGAATAAAACATCACCAGGCTCTTCAGGCATTTACCTGTGTATCTCCCAGGGATCCTGCAATTTTCCCCTTTCCCCAGAATTAAATGCCTGGCGCGGAAAATCAACAACTACCTGGGTCAGCTTCGGGATGCTCCTGGCTCTCTGGTCGACAGTACTTTCCAAACGCCTCCTCCTTCGGAATGTCGGGGTAGAGATAGACCAGCGGAGACACCAGGATATTGGTAGCGTCCATGATCTTATAGCCCATGATGATTTCAGCAAATGACATGTTGTTCAGCTGCTGCTTAGTATATGGTTCCACTGACTGGATCTGGGTCTTACCTGTCATGGGATATTGTAAGGGAAGATAAGGGAACCTATACCCAGGTGATCGCAGAGAAAAGGACCCAATTTATTCTTCCTTAAAAGGGAAAGTTTTATGCCAACCTAGCTCCCGAGCCCTGAATATCCTGTCTCGTCAGTGGGCACTGTGGAAATGCCCAGCTGCCTTCTGGAGAGATGACCCAGGTGGCTCACAGACAATATATCTGAAGAACTACTTGCATAAGGTGTTATTAACAAGACAGGTAAGAAAGGAGATGAAGAATGAGGTTAAAATGGCAAATATTTCTAGGCAAATATTAGCCCCCGAAGTAAGCAAAACAAATCTGGCAAACAACCCTCCAGCTGAAAGAATTTGGAGAGAAGAATTCACTGTAAAGCGTCACTTCAAGTCCAAGGTAGGGGAGTGCGAAGCCATCTTTGCCCACTAGGGGGCAGTGGGTGCTTGAAACTAGCAGCCGTGGGGACCGCAGGAACTGCCACCAGGTGGGTCGGGTTAGAGTCCAACTTACCGCTGATGTCCTTCTCTACCCAAGTGAAGGTGACACCTCCTTCTTTGCTGCTTTCACTGAACCGTAGCAGGAAGGTGCCTGGGGGCTTGGTGCTCAAGATGGCCCGCTCCCGCTCCTTACTGATAAAACCCATTATGTACCTGGAGCCAAAGAAAAGCAAAAAGAGGGTCTCCACCACTGGCCTCCGAGAGAGCAGGTGACTTGTTACACACGTGCACTCCGCCAGACACATTTCAACCTACCCTTCATTCCAAAGAGCCAGGATGTACTTTTTCACAAGGTCAATGATATTGTCCAGCCAAACCCAGAAGGAGAAGCCTTTGCCAGCCATGTTTTCCTGAAGAAAAGAATAATGGGAAAGCTAAGTCTACCCTCCCAGCCGCCTCCTTCCTCGGGGCACGATGCCACCAAAATCCCCAGGCCTATCTACCACAAGACCATGAGTCTTCAGCCTTCAAGCACAGTACCATCCAGGACAACCTCACAGGTGAGCACTCCCTCCCACTCCCAGAGGCGGCCGAGGATTTAACAAGATGGCTTACTTTGCAAAATTTAGCCCACGTAATCTGACACCCTGAATAGTTCACACCGGGTCCTGAAGGAAAAAAAGAATAAAGCGGTGTAATTCGCAGCTTTGAATCAAGGTCTTCTTTTCTTTTTTTAAGAAGATTTTTATTTAGGGGCGCCTGGGTGGCTCAGCGGGTTGGGCCGCTGCCTTCGGCTCGGGTCATGGTCTCGGGGTTCTGGGATCATGACCTGAGCCAAAGGCAGAGGCTTAACCCACTGAGCCACCCAGAGACACGGTCCTATTTCTTGTAAAAGAACACACATTCATACAGATCTATCCCACAATGGGCTGAGACACCACTGGCTTCCACGTGCTTGAAGCTTCCTACTGTTGTATGCATGCCTGTGCTTGCACACGGACACACACATCCACCCTCACAAAACCCCATCATCAGAGCACCTGGGGTGTGGTGGTGGATGACATGTTAAGTCTCTCCCCCCACCACCCCCCACCACCTCCTCCTCATCTTGGCGTGGTGGACTGGGGACCAGTAGCATACACAAATAAGCTGACAGTGTTAGAGGCTCACGTTTGGGGACAGCACAGGATAAAGCTGCTTTCAGTCCAGGAAGCATGCAAAATAGAGCACTGAAAAAAAATTTTTTTTTTTTTCAGGAGAAAAAAATAAAAAAAAGCCTCCAGTTTATTGAAGAAACAGACAGGGATGTCAAGCTTTTACCTCTGCCTTCTAACACGCACTTAAAAAAAAAAACCTCTTCCTACGGCTAGACAAAGTGGTGCTCTGGAAGGGTGAGGGGTCCGGCCACCAGGAGAAGAGACATCTGCCACCCACCTCAGAAATGATCACTGGGAGGCGAGCTTCCTCTGCCTCCCACCTCCGCGGGCACCCCCCACCCCCCTAACTGCACAAGCACATGCTTCCTAGCCCCAGCGGGAGCCTCACTCAGCACATTTTCCTGAAAACAGCCCCACGGGCCAGATTCCTTTTCTGAGGATGGCAGCAGGGAAAAGAGGGAAAATGCTGACCTAAGAGTTTCTCAGCCAATGTCGTCAACTGCTCGATGCTCAGCCCTCGCTTTGTGGTGGAGGAGAACTGCCAGCTCAGCACCTCGGCCACTTGATCCCAGGTGCCAATCGGGGGCTTGGTGAAGAAGTTCACGTTCTGTTGAAAATAACACGGTTGCTCAGTGAGATGAGACAGCGGTGCCCAAGGACCCACATGAGGGACAACAACGGTTTCCAGAGGACGGGCGCCTACCTTGGGGTTGTTGGTCAGCATGTTATACCACAGGATTGATGCCCAGGCGTTTGGCATCTGACAGATGTTGGAGATCACCACAACTGGCAAGGAATGGGTCTGTGGAGAAAGTAGGCAATGAGCTGGGGAGGCACAGGGCCCTCCCAGCATCAAACAGCTCTTCAGCCATACCTGCAGGTTTTGGAATAAAAGAACGTGCCGTGAACTACACCTACCGCCAACTTTTGGGGAAGAGCGTGGCTGAGTCAGCTCAACAGCCAGGGTGGAGCGAATGCCAAACATGGGCCACAGGACACAACCAAGAACTTGAAAATCTGACTTGCTCAAACCTGGAACGCACAGCCCTCTGATTCCCCATCTATAAAACCTGGAAGGCAGCCTCTGGGAACTGAAGCTGTATCTACCCGTTAAAAGAGAGGTCCCAGGAGTCAAAGACAAGGATTTTTGCTTTCTTCAGCTCCATCTTTTAACTTAAAGATCAAGAAAGTTGGTAAAAAGAGAAGGCAAAGGGCATGAATGCCTGTGTACTAAAACACTGGCTGTCTAAAGATTATTTTGCCCAAACCTTATAAAGTCAATGATAACTAATTTCTAAATAGATTCTTCACATCAAGTCTGCTAAAAGCGGACTTTATAGTTGACCCTTGAACAACATGGGTTTGAACTGCATGGGTCCATTTATACGTGGATGATTTTTTTTTTTTTTTTAAACAGAGTACAGGACTGTAAATGTATTTTCTCTCATGATTTTCTTAGCAACATTATCTTTTCTCTAGCTTACTTATTGTAAGAATACAACATAGAAAACATGTGACATACAAAATGTGAGCTCATAGACTATGCTACCAGGAAGGCTTCCAGTCAACAGCAGGCTGTAAGTTGTTAGGTTTGGGGTGGGGGTAAAAAGTGACACCCAGATTTTCAACTGGGCAGGCGGTTGGCACCCCTAATCTATGCTGTTCAATGGTCAAGAAGTGCATCTTCTAAGCACTCAGGCAAGATTCTATTTTCAGTGGGATACGCTGAGGTTTTGGGAGAAAAACGAGCAAAAATAAACACAGTGCTGAGCAGAGAGTCATCTCTCTACCGTCTCTAGAAAAAGTCCCAACTAGAGGTTCTTGTCCTCAATCACCCCCGCACGCAGCCCCATCCCAACTCTGTGGCAGAACTCACCTCAAGGTCAATCTTGAGGCCTTGGTGATACACCTCAGTCTCAAATGTGATCAGGTGCAGCTCCTCGGTGACAATCAGGGAGGCCTACAACAACAAGGAGGACACTCTCTTCCTCAGAGAAAATGGCCCTGGACACTAACAGCCATGGCTGAGGAGAGTAATAGGCCACAGCCATGTTGCACCAAGAAGGGCAGTTCACCAGGAGGCCATGGACACGCGGCCAGGGACACAACTCTGAGCACATGCGGTCTACGACTCTTAAGTGCTATGATCTTCAAACTCATCCTTTACTGGTTTTATCAGACTAATACAGACCCAAGAGTTTATCTGTAAAACGGGGAAGAACACCTGTACCCATTACCCAGTTTAAGGAAAAGACTGTTACCACTGAGATTCTCAGGGTGCCCTTCCCCACTGTCATCCCTGTCCCTGCTCCCTCAGATCTAACTGCTGGGTTAGTTTTTGGGTTTGGGTTTTGGGTTTATCATTTCCTAGCTTTTCTTTATGGCTTTACCATATTTCTATCTCTAATAACGTATGCACTGTTTAGTTTTGGATGTTTGTGAACCTAATACAGATGGAACCATATCCCTATGTACTGGGGTGCCTCACTTTTTGCGTCCGCGGCTGTATGACTCTGCTGGTTATTCATATTTACAGCTATATCGTATTCCATCATAGGACTCTACACCAAATCCTTTATCCACTCCGTGGGGACGGTGGGCTGCATTTAGGACTTACCGTCAGGCTGCTGTGACATTTTGTACATGTCTTCTCACATATATGTACAAAGATTTGTCTTCTGTTAAATCCTGGGAGCACTGCTGGTTCATTTTTTATAATCCCAAACTGTTCTCTGAATTGTTTATACTCCCACCAGCAATACTGCAATCTTATTTTCAGTGAGACTTCCAATGAATTTTCAGAAACACAATTCCAATTCATTTTTAAGATTTTTTCTTTAATTTATTTGTTTGACAGACAGAGATCGCAAGTAGGCAGACAGGCAGGCAGAGAGAGAGAGAGAAAGAGAGGAGGAAGCAGGCTCCTGCTGAGCAGAGAGCCCGATGTGGGACTCGATTCCAGGACCCTGGGATCATGACCTGAGCCGAAGGCAAAGGCTTTAACCCACTGAGCCACCCAGGTGCCCCAATTCCAATTCATTTTTAAAACACTTTTTTTTCTAACTATAAAAATAATATATGTTCAGTTTAAAATACAATTATTATGGAGATAGGAGAGAGCAGTCCCGGGCACTGACAGCAGCAAAAATACATCAACACTGGTATATATTCTTTGAGAATTCTGGAATACATACACGAATGGACAAAAAACTGTGTAGCACGCTTTGCAAACAAATATACTAATTTACTACTCAAATGATTTTGCATCTTACTTTTTTTCTTTTTTTTTTTTTTTAAGTAGGTTCCACATCCAATGTGGGGCTTGAATTCATAATCCCAGATCAAGAGTCACCCATGCTCTACCCCATATCTTGCTTTTTCAAAACAAACATGCCACATACATTTTTCTATGTTGTTGAACTTCACTCTTAATAGTCAAGTACTATAAATTCATTTTTTTAAAAAAGGTTTGCTGCATTTTAGAGAAGAGGGAAGACTGGCTCAGGACATAAACACCAGAAAAAGAACAGGGTGTCACAATCTTTTCAAAAGATTAAAAACCAGTTTCTGGTCACATTTATCTATTTTTTTTTTAAGTTTATTATTGACACCAGGCATTCAATAATCTGAATCAGAGGGAGGGAGACAATAAGGGAAATAGGGGGAGGGGTTTTATTCTTTTTCTTTTTCTTAGATGTTTAACCCCAACTTAATTACAACCTTCAATGGCCCCTCAGTGAGAAAAACAGGTCACCAAAAATGGAGCCAAGCCATCTCAGCCAGCAGAAGTTGGAAGGGGAATCTGGAAAGCCCCAGGCAAGGTGGAAAACTTCTTTTCTACCAAATGGGTGTGGGTAAGTCAGTCAGGGACTTTCCACTCCTCCTTCAAGATGAGCCAACTCCCACCAACTCCCAGGACAATCACGGAAATGCTCCAAGCTGGAGAACTCCAGAGCAAATGTGACTGACCATGTCATTCTGAGCTGCGGTGATTTTTCTGTATGACTACAGCTTAACCACAGGTTGGTGTCTCTAATTCTGGGCAACAGGAAGGCTCTTGTTCTCTCCCCATCAAAGAAGACCCTCCCAGGTGGCTCCCATCCCCAATAATACTCACGTCACAATTGGCTCGGCCCCCGTTACCACATCTTTGCTCTCTCAGGGTCTGTAAGAGGGGCAGGGAACACCTGCGTCACGTGAGGCTCCCCCTGCCACCAACCTCCCTCTCCCTCTTCCCAACTCCCCAGGAGACACAGACCCAGGCTTCCCCCTCGTACCAGGTGTTTGAATTCTGCAGACAGGCTGCCATTGTTGGACTCTTCCATGTTCATCACTTTTGTGTTTGTGCCCAGAATGTTAAACTTCCGGGACCTGAATCACAGCAGAGAAACCAAGCACACAGGTGACTGGGCAGCCAGAAGACAAAGTCAGATTAAGCAAATCAAAAGGAAGCCTCTAGGCTGAACTTACCCTCTGAGAGCTGCAACATCCCCGGAGTCTCTGTGAAGAATATAAACTGGTGTTAATAAAACTGGCCCCGGGTTTCTTTGAAAAGTCTACTTTGAATACCTGTCATTTACTCTGCTGGAAAAACCACTGTTTTCCAGGGAATTTCTAGAAACGATTCAATTACATTTTATATGGGCAACATGACAACCCTCTCCGTACCTACCCAGCATCACCTCTCCCTTCCCAAGAGACCCTTGGTTCTGCTCAAGTGTCCTTCCTGTGCCCACCTCCAGGGGATCCTGACTGTTGAGTACATCAGAGCACAGCATGCCCACAGCGCAGCGGTCCTGGGGGTGCAGACATGACCTCCACTGTCTCCCTCAGGCTGGGAAGGAGTTACAACCCAGCTGGATTTACTTTTTCCACAGCTTCAACTGAACAGAAGCAAGGAAGCATAGGACCTTAATTACCAGAAGCAGCCATACTGGAACTCAGAAGGGAATGTTACAAAGCTGATGATACTCATGATGGCCGAGGAGGCAGATGGAAGATACTGGGTCCTGGGTGACGTAAGTGAGTCACTAATCTCACTGTCAGGAACTTGCCCTAACTGTGCATTTCCAGTTACGATGGGCTGCAAATTTCCTTATTATTTAAGCCACACTGGACTTTCTGTAAAGGTTTACGGTTACCAGTAACTCAGACCATCCCATCTGGTATTAGCTGGAAACATTCCCCCTGGTGTGTCCAGTGTCTTCTGCTCTACTGTGTTTGAATATATGGTTTTTTTATATAGTTGGCATTTCTCATTCTTTCTTCTTTTTTTTTCATTTTAAGTATTATCTTAAAAGTGGTTCTCCATTGCTATATATGCACTAGTATAGCTCCTATTTATTAAATAGAGCATTTTGTGTGGGTTTATAGATTAAAACTGATTAAATTTTTAAGCCATTCAGAAGATATCTTTCCATATATCACATTTAAGAGTCTTGTTACCAGGAAGTCCTCCCTTGTGTTTAATCTAGACTTCCTTTTTATTTATTTTTTTTTTTAAGATTTTTATTTGAGAGAGGGAGAATGAGCAGGGAGGAAGGGCAGAGAGAGAAGGAGAGAGAAGGAGCCTGACTTGGGGCTCGATCCCAGGAGTCTGGGATCATGACCTGAGCCAAAGGCAGCACTTAACTGACTGAGCCACTCAGGCGCCCCTCTAGATTTTGTTTTTAGAAAAAAAAAAATTGTGTATTATACCTTTGATATATAACTGATGAACAAGAAAGTGCACTACTGAAAACGTATGTGGATAAGGTCTGACATATGTATGTACATACGCTATACATACCTGTGAAATCACCAGCACAAACTAGATAATGAACAGACCCATCATCCCCAAAGTTTCCCCACGCCCATTTGCAATCCATTCCCGACTCCCACATCCCACCCCACCCCACCTCTGTCCCCAGGCCACCACTGATCTGCTTTCAGTCCCCATAGATTCATTTTCATTTCTAGAATTCTACGTAAATGGAAACTAAAGGACGAGTCTTTTTTTCTTCGTTTGGCTTCTTTCACGGAGTGTAATTATTCTGAGATTTCTTATGCGTTGTAAGTTATCAGTAGTTCATTCCTCTTTATTGGTGAATAGTCCATTCATAGATAGACCATAAATTATGACGTTCCAGTGGCGCAGTTGGTTAGCGCACACTTATAGATATGCCACAAATTGTTTATTTGTTCCCCAATTAATGGACATTTCTGTATAGCCCTGTGTGTGGATATATACTCTCATTTCTTTTGGGTTAATACCTTGGAGTGGAATAGGCGGCTCCTAGGGTAGGTGCATGTTTTGTTTAACTGGTAGGAAACTACCAAGTTCTTTTCCAAAGTGGTTTTATCATTTTGTGATTTTACCATCATTATATTATATATACATTCACCTACATGTATTTAAGATACATGAGTTTAAACATACATCTGATGGTTAGCAAACATCTTGAAAACAAAACAACTTGAAACTCAAAACAACTTGAGTTTCTCATTCAAATCCTCTCCAATAGCAAGTCTTCTCAAAACTCCTTCCCGAATAATCCATCCTTCACTCACCGATCTGAGGTATCATTTTAAACATATATGAATTCTTTATATAAACTTGAAGGTCTATTTCTGGACTCAAGATTTTATTTCAATGGTCAATCAGTTTATTCCTGCACTAGTAACACACTCATTTAGTAGCTGAAACTACATTTTAGTATCTGGCCAGGCATCTTCCCGTACCACTCCCACTTATTTTTATTCATTAAAAATTTTTTTTCAGAAGTGAAATGGTGGTCACCAGGGACTGGGAGGATAGGGAAATGGGGGCTTGTTGTCAATGGATGTAGTTTCCATGTTGCAAGATGAAGAAGTTGTGAGATCTGTTGCACAACAATGTGAATATACTTAACACCATATACGTAAAAATGAATAAGATGGTAAATTTTATGTTAAGATTTTTTACCCTAAAGATAAATAAATACATCCATTTTTTAAAAAAACTATCTTTGTGGAGTGCCTGGGTGGCTCAGTCAGTTAAGCACCTGCCTGCGGCTCAGGTCATGATCTCAGGGTCCTGAGATTGAGCCCCATGTCAGGCTCTCTGCTCAGTGGGGAGTCTGCTTCTCCCTCTCCCTCTCTCTCTGCTCGTGTTTCCTCTCTCTCTCTCAAATAAATAAAATCTAAAAAATCCCTAAAAAACAAAAACTATCTTTGCTTATTTTTCTCATCTAAGCTACAACTTGAAGAGTTAAGTCAAAGAGTTTAAGAAATTCTATTCACATTTTGCTTGGTGTCACATTAACTGAGAAGAACCAACATCTTTATAATAAAAGTCTGCAATCCAGAAATATGATTTTTTCGTCACTTTTTACAATATCCCTTCCTCATAAAATTTCACAATTTTCTTCAAAGAGTCCTTAAACATTTCTGTTAAGTTTATTCCAATGTATTTTTTTACTTTTTTGCTTATTGTGAAATCATTTTTTCTATTATAATTTCTGACTGGTTAATGCTAATGTATGGCTGAAGTTATTAATTTTTGTTTATTTATTAAACCTATCGCCTTCCGTAAGTCCCTTATTTCATTAGTAATTATTTTCCAATTCATTCTCATGGTAATTTCCAGATACTTCCATCACCAAAAATGAAGGATCATTTTATTTTTTCAAATCTCTTCAAAGTGTATGTGCATTTTAATTTTTGGAAAGTATAGTTAAATTTTGAGAAGTATGTATTCCATTATATGGTGGAACAATAAAAAGCGTGAACAATAAAAAGCATCAATTTTTCCCATATAGTCAGGGTTTTATATGATATGCATAAATTACATTTATAGGTAAAAAAAATTAAATAAAAATGGGAACCCAGAGTCACAACCGCAATCGCAACTCACATCTGTATCACCAGCTTTATGATTTTGTTCAGGCACGTAAATGACAATGTACTACAAGACTTTTGAAAACTTTTGTTCAAAAAATGAAGATTCCCTGAATGGAGATAAAGTCTCTAAGGTCACATGATTATCTAAGTTCTCATTTCTGTTTCTCATTTGAAAAAAAGAAAAAAGAAGAGTGAAGATACAGAGTACTTACTTGTCAATGCACACTTTAATTTTAAGCTGATAATTTAACTCAGGGAACTTGACCAGCAATCTGTTTCAAAAAAGGGGAAAAAAAGTTTTTGAGTAAAGAAAAAAAAAAAATCAGTTAAAAAAGAAAAAAGTCAGTAGGCTCCCCCCCAAGCAACTCTTACGTAGAGGAATATAAAAATTCACAACCCTTTGTTTCTAAAAGGTGAAAAAAGCATAATCCCAAATTCCTCTTCCTGCTAGTAGTGCGTCTTTGACCTTATGCCGAGTATCACCTCTTTGGGCCAAGAGGTACTGAAAGAAAGCCTAAGAACCTCGAACTTGGACAAAGTTGTGAGAGATTCACAAAAGAATAGTAAAAGTCATTTCATGAGAAGTATTACAGGAATACGAGCTCTGCAGCTGGTGTTCTTTCTGTTAAACCTGAAACCTAACACCAAGTTTCTGAAGAGGGAAATTTCACAGCAGAAGGGCAAACCCCAACATACCTGTTCTTACTTAGGTGTGAAAGCCACACACATACCCCCCCCACACACACACAAGGCACACCACCCATCTGCTCCGGGGCTTCTTAGCTTCTGGATCTCAAAGCCTTACTCATTCTCTTAAAATCCTTAGGGAAAAGTAGGCTCCAAAAACAGAAAATAACCAGCATTATTCTGCCTCTGTTGCAGGACAGAAGGAGACACAACAGCCTAAGACTACAGGCCTGAAATTATAGGACTAAGCCCAGTAATCTCCAAAAGAGGTAACCATTCCTTGGCTTTTGACAGGAGAATCAAGGAGCAAGCTGGTATTATGTCAACAAATTCCATACCTGCCATCCTACCGCCTGTGACGCCTGGAAAGGACAACCGTGGCCACCAACTCTGCTCTCATCCTAAGAGCGTCTCTCAAAAAAATATCTAGCAAAAGAGGAAGTGCGGGGCCCACCTGACTTTGGTAGTGAACTGGACTCCAGTCTTGATGACCAATGGCCGGTCAGGGTGCATGGGCATACAGGGCTGCCGCTCGACCACAAAGGCACTGAAAGGCAAAAAGAGGGACAGCGGTCCACATGCTTCACGGAGAACCGGTCTTCGTCCTGTGCCTCCAAAGCAAGAGGATAAGGGAAAGAAACCAGAATTCTAAGTTACCTTTTCATTAAGTTTCTAAACAGCTCTACAATCCTCTCCTCCAGCATTGGCCGGTGCTGTACGATGGGATCCCCCTTGTAGGACACTTTCTGCTGCAACTCCTCTAGTTTCTTAATTTGTTGGCGGGTCTGAAGTTGAGATTCCGCTAATGAGGTTATCCTGCCAATAAAATAAGAAAGCTATTAGTTACCCGTGTGAGTGCACACCAGGGAGCTGGAGAAGAGGCAGGGAATCCCACAGATACAAACACCACCATGCAGACCCCTCAAATCATAAAGGGAAATTTTTTTTTTATTGTGGTAAAATATATATTGCATAAAATTGATCATTTTAAGTGTGTAATTCAGTGGTATTAAATAAGAAAAAGCGGGGGCGTGGCTGGCTGACTTAGGAGAGCATGTGACTCCTGATCTCAAGTCATGAGTTCAAGCCCCACACTGGGCATAGAGCTTACTAAAATATTAAAGTAAAAATAAGAAAAGGGGAATCTACTTTGTTTTTATAAAAACAGTCCCTTCCTAAAATTTAACATTTCAAAGAGAGAGCTAGGCACAGAGGAAGAAGTGTTAAAATTTATCCCCCAAAGAAGGGGTGCCTGGGTGGCTCAGTTGTTAAGTGTCTGCCCTTGGCTCAGGTCATGATCCCAGGGTCCTAGGACAAAATCCTGCATTAGGCTCCCTACTCAGCCAGGAGCTTTCTCCAACATCGCCCTCTGCCCCTCCCCCTGCTCATGCTCTCCTCATGCTTTCTTGTTCTAATAAATAAAATCTTAAAAAAAAAACAACAACAAAAAAACTTATACTCCCAAGAACCATGAAGAAGTGACAAGCATTCGAACAAGCATTTGAATTATGAAGAACATGAAATATAAAACGTGGCATTGCTGTCTTCATCCTAACCTGTCCTTGTACCCAAATGTAGGACAGGGGAAATGCAATTAGACAGCCCAAGAAGATGGGTTTGAGCTAGCTCTGCCACTATCTGTGCAACCCTGGCCACGTCCCTTCACCATCACGGGTCTTCATGACCCCATGCATGACAGAAGGAGTTGAAGCACATGATTAATAAAGACTAGAAGACCTCAGAGAGAAGGTGTAGATGTGCTGGGGTTGGGGGTAGCGGGGGCAGGTAGGAACAGGACAGCTGCTGGAATTTCTGGGCTCCCTGACTCTCTTCTGGCACTTACATTCTCCCATTCCCAGAACTTAAGATTTTTGGTTCCCTGATCAGAAGGCACTTAAGGTGGCCTGGGTGGCTCAGTCGGTTAAGCATCTACCTTGGGCTCGGTCCTGATCTCAGGGTCCTGGGATCAAGTCCTGCACTGCACTCCCTGCTGAGCAGGGGGTCTGCTTCTCCCTCTCCCTCTGCCCTTCCCCCCGTCTCCCTCTTTGTCTCTCACAAATAAATAAAATCTTTAAAAAAAAAAAAATGTGGTGTGCTTGCATGGCTGTCAGTTAAACATCTGCCTTCAGCTCGGGTCATGATTCCAGGAACTGGAACTGAGTCCCATGTCAAGGTCTCTGCTCAGAGGGGAATCCGCTTCTCCCTCTGTCTCTCCCCAGTTTGTGCTCTCTCTCATCCTCTCTCTCTCAAATGAGTAAATAAAAATCTCTTAAAAAAATAAAATGTATTTTTTAAAAAGCACTTAAAACTGCTTTCAGTGAATTAATAAAATTCAAGATTACTGAGGATATGAACAAGCAGGCTTTCTCATGTAGGACTGTCCTAAATTTCCAGTTTCATGCTCTACACCTGCTGGGTGTCCTTTTAGGTCAAGTTTCTCATGGTTTAAGCTGGCGCATCATGGGCACTGCTGGGCCTTGCACGTCAAGGATGCTCACTAAGGACATGCTGCATGAACAGCAGGGAAAGAGCAGATAAAAGAATGATCCCACTGATGTGAAAATGTAGAAATGACTACCATATTTTCTTTTCAGATTTTTTAAAAAAGATTTTGTTTTATTTATTTGACAGAGATCACAAGTAGGCGGAGAGGCAGACAGGCGGTGGGAGGCAGGCTCCCCGCTGAGCAGAGAGCCAGATGCAGGGCTCAAACCCAGGACCCTGAGATCATGACCTGAGCCGAAGGCAAAGGCTTTAACCCACTGAGCCACCCAGGCACCCCAACTTTTCAGATTTAATTAATGTATTATTTGAGAGAGAGAGCACGAATGCACTGGGATGGGGGAGCAGAGGGAGAGGGACAAGCAGACTCAGCACCAAGTGCACAGCTCGACATGGGGCTTGATATCATGACCCTGAGATCAGGACCTGAGCCAAAATCAAGAGTTGGATACTTAACTGACTGAGCCACCCAGGCGCCCCTAGAGATGACTATCTTTATGTCCATAGGTACAATAACATATGGCAAGGGGGATGGCCACCAAAATTCCACGTGTAGGGACCTCTGAATGATTGTTTGGGTTTTTTGGGAAGATTTTATTTATTTATTTATTTATTTGACAGACAGAGATCACAAGTAGCCAGAGGCAGGCAGGCATGGACAGAAGTGGAGGAAGCAGGCTCCCTGCTGAGCAGAGAGCCCGATTCGGGGCTCAATCCCAGGACCCTGGGATCATGACCTGAGCTGAAGGCAGAGGCTTTAACCCACTGAGCCACCCAGGTACCCTGAATGATGGGTTTTTAAAAGACTTTTCTTCTCTTTATTAATTTTCTGTGTATCAACTTTTTTCCCTTATAAAAAGCATGCATTACTTTAAGATTATTAGAATAACTAAAATTCAAACTTTGGTCTGTGCTACATAGTTAAAACCAAAAGCTTTATTTAAATTACTAAATAAAACAGAGGCGCCTGGGTGGCTCAGTCAGCTGGGTGTCTGGCTCTTGGTTTCGGCTCAGGTCGTGACCTTTCAGGCATGGGGTTCTACACTCAGCACAGAGTTGGCTTCGGATTCTCTCTCTCCCTCTCCCTCCTCCTCTGCCTTTCCTTCCATGTGCATGCTCTCTCTCTCTCAAATAAAAAAAAATATATTTAAGATATCGCAACATAAACAAAATTTTATTTAAAAATTGTCCAGGGGCGCCTGGGTGGCTCAGTCATTAAGTGTCTGCCTTCAGCTCAGGTCACGATCCCAGCATCCTGGGATGGAGCCCCACACTGGGTTTCCTGTTCCACAGGAAACCTGCTTCTCCCTCTCCCGCTTCCCCTGCTTGTATTCCCTGTCACATAAATAAAATCTTTAAAAAGAAATTATCCAAATAAAGTAAAAGTTTTTAGATTTTAACTCTCAGACTTAACTATTTTTTTAAAAGATTTTATTTATTTATTTGAGATACAGTATGAGCACACACAAGCCAGGCGAGGGGTAGATGGAGAGGGAGAGGGAGCAGCAGACCCCCCCCAACGGGGCAGGGAGCCCAATGCGGGGCTTCATCCCAGGACCCTGGATTAGGACCTGAGCCAAAGGCAGACGCTTAACCGACTGAGCCACCCAGGTGCCCCTAGGCTTAATCTGAGTCCATCCAAGTCTGCACCTGTGAGATGCAGTCCACTCCTGAGTCTGCAGTTAGGACCATAATTTTAGAACAGTGTTCTGGAAAAGAAGGAAACACTCCTCTGTCATCTTTTACCAGTTTTCGAGGCGATCTAAGCAGATGTTGGGAGGGCCTCCGATGCACGCAATCTGTTGCCGCCTCTTCCAGTCAGCCAGCTCTTCGTCCGTGAGAGTTTTCTGCACATACTCCATCGCGGACAACAGCCCCGCCAACTCACTCACGATGTTCTGGTTGGAAACCCAAACAAAGTCAGGAAACATTTCCTCAGACCGTCTCTAACCACACTCTTTAGTCAGTTCCAGAGAAGGAACTCATCAGAAACCAGGCAAGTTCTGCCAGGAAGTGCCGTGACTGCCCAGGTCGGGGGGATGGTGCAGGCAGGAAAGGTGGTCCGGCTCTTACCCGCCGCATCTGGTCCAGCGCCGTGAGCATCTGCTCCAGCTGCTGCATCTTCTGCCTGGTCACTGACTGGTTGTTTCCATTCAGGTCCTGCATGTCTGCGGATGAAGGAAAACCCCCTTGATGCGATGGAACACTTGTGTCCTTAACCCTCCCAGAAGCACCAGGGGCCCTCTGTGCACCACCTCCACCCCGGCCACCAAGTCTGAGCAGGCGCTGGATACACGAGTCCCAGGACTCAGGTAACAGACGCACTTTCTCCAGCAGATTTTAATGTCTCTAACTGTCACTTGCCTCCTTGACTCTTGAGGGTTTTATAGTTGAAATCAAAGTCATCCTGGAGATTCTCGACCACTTTCATTTTCTGTTCTAGATCCTGTTTAAAACCAACACACAAAACACACCAAAACAAAACAAAAAGGGAGAAGTGAACAAGAGTTTCCTGGGAAGAGGGAAAGGAAAGTTTCTGAGAATTAAAATGAAGCCAAAACCTCAAACAAGACACACGCAGGACCCACAGGCAATGTCCCCCAGGAAAGGCTTCCTGCCCACGACTTGCTTCACCTGTACTCGCTTCCGAACATCTTGTAGGTGCTGCTCTAGCATCTGCTGCTTCTCTGTCACCACGGCGGCTGTGGGGTGGTTGGCCTGGCCCCCTTGCTGTCAGAAAAGGAGATCAACACACACATGAACACAGGAACTACGGGGATCTGTCCAGTGCCATCCCACCCACCACCCTTCCTGTTTGGCTGAGGTGCTGCTGCCACTGGGAGGGGAAGGGATACAGGCCGCAAGCTGGGCGTTGTCAGCGTGGTGCAAGTACACTCCCCCGAAGTTTGGCCTGTGTCCTTGCCTTGACCTTAGGCCAACTCTAAAGCCACTCTCTGTTGGACTAGGGGACCACACGTTGAGCTAAAACATGGTCCCTACCTTCAAAAACCTCATTCTACGTTAAGTATTTTAAAAAATTCAGAACCGGGGTGCCTGGGTGGTTCAGTTGGTTAAGTCTCTGCCTTCAGCTCAGGTCATGAGCCCAGGGTCCTGGGATTGAGCCCCCTGTTTGGCTCCCTGCTCAGTGGGAAACCGACTTCTCCCTCTCCTGCTGCCCCTCGCCTTGGCTCGTGCTCTCACGTGCTGTCTCATGTTCCCACGTGCTCTCTCTCGAATGAATTAAAAAAAACTTAAAAAAAAAATTTCAGAACAATTATGACAGCAGATTTCGGATGCCCATTTAGTGTAGGTGGTATCGGACACATTTTGGTGGCGTAAAAAAAAACCACCGTCCAGGGACACCTGGGTGGCTCAGTGGGTTAAAACCTCTGCCTTCGGCTCGGGTCATGATCCCAGGCTCCAGGGATCAAGCCCTGCACAGGGCTCTCTGCTCAGCGGGAAGCCTGCTTCCCTCTCTCTCTCTGCCTGCCTCTCTGCCTACTTGTGATCTCTGTCTGACTTGTGATCTCTGTCTGTGAAAGTGATAAATAAAATCTTAAAAACAAAACAAAACAAACAAAAAAACCACCGTCCCAGAGGAGAAATGCGTTATTAAGAGAGAATACCTCACTGGATGTACCCTGAAAAGGTCAAATAGCACATGAAACGTGAACACGGTACATTTCGTCAAAGTAATAGGATATCTGGGGCACGTGGCTGCCTTAGGTGGAGGAGCATGTGACTCTCGACCGCAGGGTCATGGTTTCGAGCCCCACGCTGGGTACAGAGATTACTTAAAATGAGTAAATCAATAAAAACTTTTTTAAAGAAGGAGTAAGATACCTGACCCCCAAAAAAGACCACATAAGGGTGCCTGGGTGGCTCAGTCTGTTAAGCAACCATCTCTTGATTTCAGCTCAGGTCATGATCTTGGGGTCGTGGGATTGAGCCCCATGTTAGGGTCTGTTCTCAATGGGGAATGTGCTAGAGATTCTTTCCCTCTCTGTCCCTCCCCTTGCTTAAGTGCTTGCTCTCTCTTGCTCTCAAATAAATCTTTTTTATTTTTTAAAGATTTTACTTATTTATTTGAGGGCAAGAGAAAGAACACAAGCAGGGAGGAGGGGCAGAAAGAGAAGGAGAAGCAGACTTCCCACTGAACAAGGAGTCTGACATGGGGCTCGATCCCAGGACCCTGGGATCATGACCAGGGCCAAACACAACACTTAACCAAATGAGCTGCCCAAATGTCCCTAAATAAATCTTAAAAGAAAAAAAAAAAAGCTGCCGTGATCAAGACAGTACATATTGGTACGGGACTGAGGAAAGACATCATAGTCCCAGTTTTCCAAATTAGAAAATCTCCATCTCAAAGACAGATTTCACACTGAATCACCAAATCCTCCTGGCTCTGGGCTCCATAATCTCACAAACAGATCTCTAGTTCCACTGGCCCAGCTCAAGCTCCAACTACTGATCTCTTTGCCTCTAGTCTCTCATTTCCAATCTGTCCTCTATACTGCTACCAGGCGTCTCCAAAGTAGACCCAAACATGCCAGTCCTACAGGGACCCACTCTCTCCCTTTCCAACAGTCCCCATCAAAGTCCACAAAACACCAACTTCCCTGAGTTCAGGGAAGGCAACCACCACCCCTATTTATTCTCTTCACAGTGGGAGTGACTCATCTGATTGGGGAGATTAGGAGAAAGACTGCACGCACATTCGAAGAGCCCAGCACTTTAGCTGGTGCCTCTCTCTTCCACCTCTGCCTTCCTGGGGCACACACAAGGCAGGAGCAAGGGACTGGTTTCTAGAAGCCGTTCTAGGGGCCTCTCATTCTGTGTTCAGTGGGTCCATAAGGCTGGGGATATATTGTCCTACAAACCACAGCCCAGATCAAACACAGGGGCAGGCATCAGAAATCCCCAATGGTTACCTGCCCAAACCACATTTTCCAGTCTTATTTTATCAACAATACAGCTGACAGTTTACTGTTTTGGACTGCCGTGTCTATTTCTAAACTGGTACTGCACTTAAAGGGAAACAGATATGGTTCATTGCCACGCACAGAAGCCCACCTCCAGGACCAGCGTAAAACCTACCAGCTCCCTCTGCTTCCAGGTACAGATATACATCTCCACGCAGCACATACCAACGCAACCTGATGACAAGGGAAGCCGACCCTGTGTTTCAGTCATCCCAAACTACCCACTGTTCCCCACATACAGCATGCTCCCCACACACCACTGGCTCAGACTGGCATGCGCTTCCACCCAAGGACACCCGAACTCCCTCACCTTCAAACTCAGTGCAACTGTCTGCTCTTCTTTAAAACCTTATTCAACTTCTGTAGGCAAAATTACTCACATCTTCCTCTATGTTTCTCTCACTTTGAGTGTTTGTATACCTATCATCCCAACTAGACTGAGAGCCCTGCTTGGAAGGGCTCACATCTACTCGTCTTCCTAGCTCCTGGTGCTCTACCCATAAAAGACACTTAAGAACATGCCAGATGATGTAAAAAGAGAAAATAACAGGAAGGCCTGCATTAAGACATCAAGTATCCAATTTGTAGTTCTAGGTCAAGGGTGGCAAACTTTCCCTTATAAAGGCTGTGGTACATATTTTTGGCTTTCTGGGTCATCCAGTCTCTGCTATAAAGACTCAGCTCTGTCCCCACAGCACGAAAGCAACCAGAGACAACGCGTTTATAAATGGGTGTGGCTGTGTTCCCCAAAATTTCATTTATAAAAACAGGCATGGCAGGTTGGACTGAGGCCACGGGCACTGTTTGCCAACCCTGGATCTGTAAGATCGGGAACATCCGCAGGGAACCCACTGTTCCCTTGCCTTTTGTGATAAATTTGGAAGCCTCTACCCAAATTGGCTTAAATTGAGTATTTTTATCTTATGGGACAGGATGAACACATAAAGGTTCTCCAGAACAGAGAACTCCAGTGATACAAAGGGGAGTGCCTCTTTGCAAACTGGACTGTCTCTGGTGTCTCAAACAATGAGTGTTATCAGTTCCCCCTCATGCATATCTGAGCACATCAGTGCTCTGCTCTGGGTTCCTCAGTGGGTTCTCATTTCTTACAGTAGTGGTGACCGCAACGATGATGACCGTGCTTGTGACAGCAATAGCGGAGAGCAGTTCATGTTTACTTTGCATGTATGTGTCAGGCTCTAAGCACTTACAGGCACGAGTTAATGTAATTCTATGAAATGAAGTAGGATGACCATTCCCGTGGAGGCACACTCCCACAGCCTGAGGTTACCCAGCAAGGGGCAGAGCTACGAGGCTCAAACCCAGGCAGCCTGGCCCTTGAACCCTTGTGATAAACTGCTCTTCCAAAGCCCAGCTGCTGGGCATGACTGACTGAAGAGATGTTCACAATATGGCCCTTGACCTTTCCTTATCCAACCAGATGCGGAATTTTTCACAGCTCCTCCCAACAATACATGCGTTCATGTTTCCCTGTCTGAACACCATCTTCTCTCTGCCTGGAGTGCTCTCTCCTCATCAGCCTGGTGTACTTGCCATCAGCCTTAAGTCTTGGCTCAAACACAATCTCTCTCTCTCTCTGTGATACCTTCCCCAACTCCCTCAGTTTGACTTAGATGTCCTTTTTTTTCTGTTCCTGCTACATTTTTGTCTTGTAAGAGAAAAAACTGTACACTTCTGTTCATATCAGCATTATTCACAATAGCCAAAAGGCAGACGCCATCCAAGTGTCCCTCAACAGATGAATGCGTCAACAAAATGTCGTCTATATACAGCAGAACATCATTCAGCTTCTGAAAGACAGCAAATTCTGAGGTGTGTTACAAGGATGAACAGTAAGGCATTATGGTAAGGAAAGTGACCCAGGCACAAAAATACAGGGTAGGAGTCCACTTCTATGACGTCCCAAATTCACAGAGACAGAAAGGAAAGTGGTGGTTGCCAGGGGCTGCGGTGAGATGGGAACGAAGAACTGTTGTTTCATGGGTTTTAGTTTTGTAAGATGAAAAGAGTTCTGGAGATGGCTGCACAACGATGTAACTGAACTCCAACACTATGAAGTGTACACTTGAAAATATATCAGATCAGAAAAACCACCTTGGGTGGTTCGGTTGGTTTAGCATCGGCCTTTGGGTCAGGTCATGATCCCAGGGTCCTGGGATCGAGCCCTGCATCAGGCTCCCTGCTCAGCAGGGAGTCTGCTTCTTCTCTCCCTCTGCCATTCCCTCCCCCAACATTCTCTCTCTCAAATAAATAAATAAAATCTTTAAAAAAAAGATTCAGATTGTAAGTTTCATGTTGTGTGCATTTTAGCACAAATTATTTTTTAAAGAAGTGGGGCCAGGGGTGCCTATCTGGCTCTGTCATTGTCTGACTTTGGCCCAGGTGGAACCCAGGGTCCTAGGATCGAGCCCCACATCCAGCTCCCTGCTCAGTGGGAAGCCTGCTTCTCCCTCTTCAGCTCCCCCTGCTTGTGTTCCCTCTCTCACTATCTCTCTCTCTGTCAAATAAATAAATAAAATCTTTAAAAGTAAATACATAGTAAAACATGGGGTCAGGGAAGAAAAAAAAGTCTCTGATTATAGTAAAGAAAATAAAACCCCCTCAGAGAAAGTAAAAAAAAGCCTCCTGTAACCAACCACTGTGATGAGTCAATATATAACCTTCCAGTCATTTTATCATATATACCAATAATACATGCATACTATATACAAGTGTTTTTACTATTATGAATCAGATCTTTTCTTTCCTGACATTTTCTAACAGGTTATTGTTGCTATTACGTAACTACATAGGATTCTTAAAATACTTACCTGGAATGCAGTCATCTTTCTAAACTCTTGTTAATAATGCCAATGGCTTTTTTTTTTTTAATTATTTCTCTTGGATCTTACAGGAAGACCTATCTATCTATAAATAATGACAATTTTGTCTCCAGCTTTCCAACATTTTTTCATAATGTAATATTAAATGAAAAAGGCAAGATACAGAGAAGTAAACTCATTTAAATATAGTGTGCGTGTGTGTTTATTTTCTGTAGTTTATATGAGCCTGGAGAAAGATATACTGAAGGATATATACGAGACTATTCACACTGGTCTCCTGGGAAGAGATAATAAAGAGAGGGAGGGACATTTCAGATTTTTGTAAAACTTTCTTCCTTAGGGTGCCTGGGTGGCTCAGTTGGTTGAGCAGCTACCTTCCGCTCAGGTCCTTGAGCCCTGGGATCGAGTCCCGTGTCCAGTTCCTGGCTCCATGGGAAGTCTGCTTCTCTCTCCGAGCTCCCCTCTCATGCTCTCTCACTCATCTCTCTCTCTCTCAAATAAATAAATAAAATCTTAAAAAAAACACAACTTTCTTCCTTATACTATTGTGTCAAATTTTAATTTTTTTTTTAAAAAGACCATGCATTATGTACTCAAGAAAAAAAAAACTTCTTTTCATTGTTTGTAAGAAAAACCCCACATGGGGCCCCTGGGTGGCTCAGTTGGTTAAGCCTCTGCCTTCAACTCAGGTCATGATCCCAGAGTCCTGGGATCAAGCCCCGCATCGGGCTCTCTGCTCAGCGGGGAGCCTGTTTCCCCCTCTCTCTGCCTGTCTTTCTGCCTACTTGTGATCTCGGTCTGTCAAATAAATAAATAAAATGTTTAATAAAAAAAAAGAAAGCAAGAAAAGAAAAACCCCACGCATCCACTTTTCCCACGGAGGTTGTTGCACACTTTTATGACTGTGTAAGAGGGAGCCCATCTCTGCACACAAGAAGGGAAGCGCATCTTCAATGGTGCTTTGTTTCTTCCCATGTCTCACCTGGGCTGCAGTGGCCGCAGTCTGGAGCAGGCGGGACTCTTCCCACAGGCACCGGGCCACGATTCGGGCAATCTCCATTGGCTTCTCCAGATATCTGCTCTATAAGCGGGAGAGAAAGAATGAAAAGTAGCAGTAGACCAAGGAGCTGTGGACCCAGAATACTACACCTACTACATGAAACAATAAAATGAGGACCTCAGAGCCTGGTTGCCACCAGTGGGAGATGAAGGGGAGAACAGAAAAAAGACCGTCACAGTGAGCTGTCCTTCTGTGACAGAGGGCATACTGAGTCTTTGGACAATATGTTATCTTGGTGTCCTATGGAGGTGACAGACCTTGTCCAAGAGTATCTGATTACAGTCAAACATTTAACATTTAAAAATAAATCATCTGGGGTGTCTGGGTGGCTCAGTCAGTGGGGCGTCTGACTCTTGATTTCGGCTCAGGTCATGATCTCAGGGTCATGATACCAGTGCGGAGTGGGGCTCGCCCTGGGTGTGGAGCCTGCTTAAGATTCTTTCTCCCTCCTTCTGCTCCTTCCACCCCTTCCTCTCTTCAAAAAAAAAAAAGTCATTTTCCTATGAAACTACTAGTTCTGATCATGTCATTAAGATATACTAATATAAGATGATTACTGTAACAATTATGTCTCCAGAGGACAAAAAAAGTGTATCTCAGATAATGATGCCCAAGGGTGGGTATACAGAGGCTTGAGGAAGGGCTAGTAATTTCTCCTTTGATTTAAAGTACAAGATAGGATCTCATTACCTAGGCAAATGAGGAAAGAAATACTTCCTGGACAGAAAGCTAACAGCCTACTCTGCAGGGTCAGTTTCGCATCCCACCTGAAGGAACTGCTTGATTCTCCGCAGATTGTGCTGATAGAGAACATTTGACTCCTGCAGGAAACGGCTGTATTGCTGGTCAATCTCACCCAGGAGATTATGAAACACCAAAGTTGCATGTGATTCCTTGCTGGCCGCATATGCCCTAAGAAAAGGAAGAAGGATACAGTACGATTCTGAAACCGACACACACCCGCATACACACACACACACCCCATAAGCATGCATGCGCGCCATGCGGACAAATCACCATCAAGGTGGGAAAAAAACAAGACAGACTTGATACTTTAACCCACTCCTCACTTTAGATTCACCTTGCTCAGCAGCAAGAAATATCATGAATTCAATGATTATTAACAATTATTCCAGACACTATTAGCCATTGCCATAGTCTACACTTATAAAATACTCAAGTGGGGGCGCCTGGGTGGCTTAGTTGGCTGAACAGCTGCCTTCGGCTCAGGTCATGATCCTGGAGTCCTGGAATTGAGCCCTGAAACGGGCTCCTTGCTCAGTGGGGAGCCTGCTTCTCTCTCTCCCTCTGCCTGCTGCTCTGCCTACTTGTGCTCTCTGACAAATAAATAAATTTTTTAAAAATCTTAAAAAAAAAGTGCGCCTGGGTGGCTCAGTGGGTTAGGCCTCTGCCTTTGGCTCAGGTCATGATCTCAGGGTCCTGGGATCGAGGCCCGCATCGGGCTCTCTGCTCGGCGGGGAGCCTGCTTTCTCCCCTCTCTCTCTATGCCTGCCTCTCTGCATACTTGTGATCTCTCTCTCTCTGTTTCAAATAAATAAATAAAATCTTTAAAAAAAAATCTTAAAAAAAAAATACTCAAGTGAAGTGGACATATACGCTGTTTGGCTTTTTAAAATTCTCACTCAGTCAGCTCTGCAGTCAGATTATTAGTAACAAATAAGCAAACCCAGATCAGGATGGCCCAACTCTATCATCTCTGACTCACCTCCCTGGACCCTCTTCAAATTCTAGAAAAACTAGGTCATAGTCCTGAATTAAATGAAAATTAATAGGTAGATCTGAACACATTAACGTGAAGGAAAAAACGGTGCTTGCATGGCTCAGTCGGTTAAGCATTCAACTCTTGGTCAGCTGGGGTCATGATCCCAGCGTCATGAAGCCTGCTTAAGATTCTCTCTGTCAGGACGCCTGGGTGGCTCAGTTGGGTAAGCCGATGCCAAAGCCTTCGGCTCAGGTCATGATCCTGGGGTCCTGGGATCGAGTCCCACATCGGGCTCCTTGCTCGGCAGGGAGCCTCCTTTTCTCTCCGCCTCTGCCTGTTTGTGGGCTCTCTCTCTGACAAATAAATAAATAAAATCTTAAAAAAAAAAAAGATTCCCTCTGTCCCTCTCCCTCTGCCCTTTCCCCCACTCTCTCTCTAAAAAAGAAGGGGGAAAAAAAAATGAAGAAACAGTCCTTGGAATTCTGGGCCATCATCTCTATGAATGAGTCTGTTTCTCTTAACTCTGTGTCTCCTTCCTTTAATTAAAGAGGAATCAGAATTACATACCCAAATCTCTACCCATGGGAGAACTCTCCTTGAGATAAAATATATTTGTAGCACATCCCTGGAGTGTCAGAACACACAGAGGCTCTCGCCAAGGAGACGAGATCCAAATCAGCCTTCGAAACATCTACCACCAAGCAGGCTGCTGTCCCAGGTGCCAAGAGACAGTTGCCTGCATACACTTCTAACATAGAACACGTTTTGCAAGACTGAGAGTCTGTCTTTATTTCCTGATTTCTTTCACCCCATCACCTATACCCTTAAGTTTTTTGATGAAATAGCACAGAGTTAAGCTAGAACAGGTTAGGTCTCTTGACTCAAACCCAAACCCGACACTCTGGGGAGCTTCTCAGGAAGGACTTACCAATCCTGACTCTCGATCCAAGCAGCCAGAAACTGCCGCAGCTCCATCGGGAAGCTGTCGCTGTACAGCTGATGAAGCTGCTCCAGGTACCGCGTGTCGAGCTGCTGTAGCTGATTCCATTGGGCCATCCTGTGGCAATCAGGGGTCCCAACTGTAAACCAAAGTGTCCACAGGGTCACTGCAAGCCTTAGGAGGAGCAAACCACCTAGGAACACCCCATCTACCCAACACAGGCATCGGGTCTGTGATTAGGGATAAAAGATGCTTTGCACAGGATCCTCTGTGTTTCTCCCAGTTTACAGTAATACAGACACATCCCCAGTCTCTGCCTCTGGAAGCACATCACAGCTTCTCCTGCCCTGGGATGGTGATGTGGGCGTGGCATCAGCCAAGTTCCAGAATCTGTTATCTCCCAGATGTATGTGAAGTTGAAAAATAACTTTCAGATTTCCACTTCCTCGTCTATAAAACAGAGATATCATTCCCACCTCTCATGGTTGTCGAGATATTTCTGAAGAAGTTAGTAAAATACGTAGCATGTCAGCTCCTTTCTTTCCACCCTACCCCTCTTCTAAGGGGGTGCACTGGAGGGTATAGACAACAAGCCTAAAGTCAGACCGAAATGTGGGGGAATGTGGCTGTTTAGGGAAAACAAAGCTAATTCTAAGAATACAGGCTTAAAAGTATAAGCAAGGACCTGCCGGAGATTCTCCAAGTCAATGAAAAGTAATTTTGTTTTGAAAAGAGTTCTCAGTTAACACAGGCAGCAACCTCTTCGACCTTAGCTGCAGCAACTTCTTCTAGGAACATCGCCAAAGGCAAGGGAAGCAAGGGCAAAAATGAACTACTGGGACTTCATCAAGATCAAAAGCTTTTGCACAGCAAAGGAAACAGTTAACAAAATCAAAAGACAACTGACAGAATGGGAGAAGGTATTTGCAAATGACATATCAGATAAAGGGCTAGTATCCAAAATCTATAAAGAGCTTAGCAAACTCAACACCCAAACAACAAATAATCCAATCAAGAAATGGGCAGAGGACATGAACAGACATTTCTTCAAAGAAGACATCGAGATGGCCAACAGACACATGAAAAAGTGCTCCACATCACTCGGCATCAGGGAAATACAAATCAAAACCACAATGAGATACCACCTCACACCAGTCAGAATGGCTAAAATTAACAACTCAGGAAATGACAGATGCTGGCAAGGATGCGGAGAAAGGGGAACCCTCCTATACTGTTGGTGGGAATGCAAGCTGGTGCAACCACTCTGGAAAACAGCATGGAGCTTCCTCAAAAAGCTGAAAATAGAGCTATCCTACAACCCAGCAATTGTACTACTGGGTATTTACCCTAAAGATATAAACATAGTGATCCGAAGGGGCATGTGCACCCTAATGTTTACAGCAGCAAGGTCTACAATAGCCAAACTATGGAAAGAACCTAGATGTCCATCAACAGATGAATGGATAAAGAAGATGTGGTATATGTATATGTATATGTGTACACACACACACACACACACACACACACACACACACACACACACACAGGAATACTATGCAGCCATCAAAAAAATGAAATCTTGCCATTTGCAACAACGTGGATGGAACTAGAGGGTATTATGCTTAGTGAAATAAGTCAATCAGAGAAAGACAATGATCATATGATCTCCCTGATACGAGGAAGTGGAGATGCAACGTGGGGGGTTTGGGGGGTGGGAAAAGAATAAATGAAACAAGATGGGATTGGGAGGGAGACAAACCATAAGAGACCTTTTTTTTTTTTTTTTAAAGAATTTATTTATTTGACAGAGAGTGAGAAAAGGAGAGAGAGCACAAGTGGGGGGAGCAGCAGAGGGAGAGGGGGAAGCGGGCTCCCCGCTGAGCAGGGAGTCCAATGCTGGACTCGATCCCAGGATCCTGAGATCATGACCTGAGCCGAAGGCAGAGGCTTAACCCACTGAGCCACCCAGGCGCCCCAAGAGACTCTTAATTTCACAAAACAAACTGAGGGTTGCCGGGGGGGAGGAGGGTAGGGAGAGGGTGGTGGGGTTATGGACATTGGGGAGGGTATGTGCTATGGTGAGTGCTGTGAAGTGTGTAAACCTGGCGATTCACAGACCTGTACCGCTGGCGCTAATACTACATTATATGTTTATTAAAAAATTAAAAAATTATTTAAAAAAAAGTTCTCAGTTGAGGGGCGCCTGGGTGGCTCAGTCGGTTAAGCGTATGCCTTCAGCTCTGGTCATGATCCCAGGGTCCTGGGATGGAGCCCGGCATCACGCTCCCTGCTCAGCAGGAAACCTGCTTCTCCCTCTGCCCCTCCCCCTGCTCATGAGGACCCTCTCTCTCAAATAAATAAATAAATAAATAAATAATTTTTTTAAAAGAAGAAAAAGTTCAATAAAGTAAAGCAATGAGAATGTCCGAATGAGGTAATTGCCCCCATCAGGCCAGTATGTTTCCATAAATAAACTGAACCTTCTGACGACACCAGAGGTGGTGCTTGGCACTGATTTAATTTTTTTTAAACAATGTCTTCCTTCCTCTTAGGCACGTCCCAAACATTTTCAGTTACCACACCTTTGCTGTTGCCCCTGTCCTTACTACCCCCAAGACCAATCTGCCACAGGACAGATGCTGCTTGGGCCATGGTACACGTATACTGAGCACTGGCTGGAACGAAAGCGGTAGCTGAGGCATTATAACCACGGTGGGTATCACCCTCGATAAGAAATGAAAGGCCAAGACGTCGGGGTGGCTCAGTGGGTTGGGCGTCTGCCTTCAGCTTGGGTCATGATCCCAGGGTCCTGGGATCAAAGCCCCACATCAGGTTCTCTGCTCAGAGGGGAGCCTGCTTCCCCCTCTCTCTCTGCCTGCCTCTCTGCCTGCTTGTAATCTCTGTCAAATAAATAAATAAAATCTTTAAAAAAAATAAAGTACACTCTCTACCTGCAGTGTGGGGACTGAATTCACAACCCCAAGATCAAGAATCACATGTTCCACCAACTGAGCCAGCCAGGTGCCCCTAGACACCTACTTTTTATAATAAAGTCCAATGTTATAAGTTAATTTAAAAAACAGACTAATTACTTAATTGCTTAACTTGGATACAAATGTATAGCCATCACAATCTACTCCCTAAAGTTCCATGTTATAACGATAAAGCAACACCCCACTATACCTGCTCAACTGGACATGAACACTGGGTCACACACAAATATACACATTTTCAGCAAACCATTAAAAAAGTACAAGCTGGGGGCGCCTGGGTGGCTCAGTGGGTTAAAGCCTCTGCCTTCGGCTCAGGTCATGATCCCAGGGTCCTGGGATCAAGCCCCACATTGGGCTCTCTGCTCAGCAGGGAGCCTGCTTCCTCCTCTCTCTCTGCCTGCCTCTCTGCCTACTTGTGATCTCTGTCTGTCAAATAAATAAATAAAAAATCTTAAAAAAAAAGTACAAGTTGTTGAAAATTGTCTAGTTCATTTCTAGGTCCGTAACTCAGAGGTGTTTTTTGTTGTTATAGTTTTGGCTTGGGGTTGGGTGGGACAACACAAAGGGGATAGTAATACAAGTAGTACAGGTAGTACAAGTAGTACACATACAAGTAGTACAATAATTTTGTCATTTATTAGACCACAAACCAGTTACTAGGTTGTTTGTTTGTTTTTTTTTCCATAAAAGTAAAGCACCAGGGGCACCTGGGTGGCTCAGTGGTTTAAGACTCTGCCTTTGGCTCAGGTCATGATCCCAGGGTCCTAGGATCGAGCCCCACATCAGGCTCTCTGCTCAGCAGGAAGCCTGCTTCCCCCTCTCTCTCTGCCGGCCTCTCTGCCTACTTTTGATCTCTCTCTGTCAAATAAATAAATAAAATCTTTAAAAAAAAAGAGTTTAAAAAAAAGTAAGGCACCAAAAATGACTGGCATTATGCTTCACTTCTTAGTCTAATCACTGTAGGTTAACACTGTAATAGCTATATTTTTTTAAAAAATTCACTGCAAGTTAAAGCCAAAAGCAGACAGTATTCTCAAGGAGATGAGCAAAGAGCCTTACAAGTGATCATTTTCTCACAGGCTGCTTAGCTACAAACCATATTTAACCAACAACAGCCACAAGGCAATTAGCCCAATGTTCTTCATAAGAACGGTATATCCTTAGGAGATCACCAGCCAAACTGTCTAGGAAAACCATTGCCAACTAGCTTGTGGCCACTGTTTTACCGGAAAAGGTTTTACAAGAGCCTACCTTATTTCACAATCTCAATTCTGTTCTTTCAAATTACAAGTTAAAGAACTCCACTTAAGTTCTCACTGAAGTATTTATCTACGAAATAATGCAAAGCCTGTGATTTAATAACCATTTTCACAGACCCGCAGGACACAGAAAGTGATCTGCACAATCTGAATGCCAAGTGCCATTCTGGGTGCAGAGAGAAATGAGTTCATTCCACAGAGAGACTGGCTTAGAGCATGACGCCGGGCTTAATTCTCTCCAGAGGTGAGTGCTAAGTTTACGTTAGCAGACAGCAGATGGGAGCATATAAAGGCAATATTAAATCTGATTCTGTTTTCTACAACTTCAGAGAAAAGAAAAATAAAAATGAAACAGCAAGTCACCAAAGACTTTCCGGACTTTTCAAAACAGGAATTTCTCAACCCCTTGGGGATAACTTACCAACAAGTCATAACTCAAACAGCTATTGTCTGATGAGGAACTTATTACTGTAAGGATCAGTAAAGTTTGTCCAAAGTCGCAGTTTTCATTTATATATTACATTCTAAGGAAACCAAGAGACGTGTCAAGAAACACAAATCCAGACCCCTTACAAAGGGATTCATTACATCATTTCATAAAACTTCGTTTTAAATTAAGGTTTGTAAATCACATCCACACACTAATGGATTTGTGGTAGAGTGAGGGGCCAAAGTGAGGAGAGAGACGAAACCCCAGCACATACAATCCAGAACAGAAAGTGATCTAAAGATAATTTCTGTTCCACCTTGTCACAAGATTCTTTTGGGTGTTAGCCATACTTTGTATTAGAAATACCTATATTATAAATAGAGCAAAGCCATATCTTATCCATTGCCTCTACTAAGCCCCTTTTGCTTCAGGAAAGGCCCAGTGACTAAGGCAAACAAAGAAGTAACAGAAGTACCCTTGCACTAATTTCTATAGAAATTAGTCCTTTTAAGAAGGTATTTTTTTTAAGATTTTATTTATTTATTTGACAGAGAGAGAGAGAAAACACACAAAAGGGGGAAAGGCAGAGGGAGAGGGAGAAGCAGGCTCCTCCCCACTGAGCTGGGAGCCTGACTCAGGGCTTGATCCCAGGACCCTCAGATCATGACCTGAGCCAAAGGCACATGCTTAACCAACTGAGCTATTCAGGCGCCCTGAAGATTTTTTTTTTAAAGATTTATTTATTTGAGGGGCGCCTGGGTGGCTCAGTGGGTTAAGCCGCTGCCTTCGGCTCAGGTCATGATCTCAGGGTCCTGGGATCGAGCCCCGCATCGGGCTCTCTGCTCAGCAGGGAGCCTGCTTTCTCCTCTCTCTCTCTGCCTGCTTGTGATCTCTGTCTGTCAAATAAATAATTAAAATCTTTAAAAAAAATTAAAAAAAATAAAGATTTATTTATTTGAGAGTGTGTGTGGCGGGGGGAGGACAGAGGGAGAGACTCATGAAGCAGACTCCCCACTGAGCTCAGAGCGTAAGATGGACTGATCCCAGGACCCAAGAGATTATGACCTGAGTGGAAAGCAAGAGTCAGACCCTTAACCAACTGAACCACCCAGGCACCCCTTTAAGAAGATATTTTTAGGGGCACCTGGGTGGCTCAGTCAGTTAAATGTCTACCTTCAGCTCAGGTCATGATCTTAGGGTCCTGGGATTGAGCCCCTAGTTGGGCTTCCTGCTCAGTGGGGAGTCTGCTTCTCCCTCTGCCCTCTGCCCCTCCCCTCTGCTTGCACATGCACTCTCTCTCTAATAAATAAAAAATTTTTTAAAAAGCATAATATATAGCAAACACTTTTCTATGAAAAGATATTTTTGTTCAAAGCCCTCGAAACCACTATCTCATTTCTACTAGTGTTTTCAATCTAATCCTACTAATCTCGAGGGCCACAAAATTATTTAGACTTGCAAGCTCCAATTTGTTTATCCTCCCCATACCACTTCTGAAATAATCTGAGGTAGCTTCAAACTCCATAAAGTAAATTAGGGAGAAGAAAAATTATTAAACTAAAATGCAATTAATGCTAGACCAAGACACTCAACCTACATGAAATTTTCCTTGTGGGACAAAAGGTATAATGAACAGCAGGGAGCCCATATTTAAATACTGTATTTTTAACAATTTAACCATGGATAATTTTTTTTAAAGATCCAGGACCCAGAGATCATGACCTAAGCTGAAGTCAGACATTTAACCAACTAAGCGACCCGGCACCCGGGCACCCATAACCATTGATAATTTAACCATTCATAATTACCTTAGACATTAAGACTCTGTAATTTCAAATCAGAAAAAGGTAATTCAAAATAAGTATGCCTGGGGGGGACTGAGCAGCTCAGATGTTAAGCCTGTGACTCTTGCTTTTGGCTCAGGTCATGATCTCAGGGTTGTGAGACCAAGCCCCATGTGTGAAATCACACCCAGTGTGGAGCCTCCTTAAAATTCTCTCTCTTCCCCTCCCTCCTAAGCACACACACACTCTCTCTCTCTCTCTTTTTAAAGTAGGCTTGTATAGTAAACATATAATTTTGTTACTTACAAATCCAAATAGTACTTTTAGTTTAAGTCCAGGTGTTTGCCTTTATAATAGGAAGTTTATATATAAATCTAATTTTGATTTCCTAAGAAGAGAAAATATTAACAGTTGAGCACCCAATCCAACTACAGTTATTGTAATATTCAAATATATTTAATTAGAAATAATAGGATTTGCTTTGAAGTCAGAAACCAACTCTTCGTTGTAAAAATGGATATTGAGATATAAAGGAACATGAATTCTAGTTCCCTACTAATGTGGCAAAATTGAATATATGGGGGCACCTGGGTGGCTCAGTGGATTAAGCCGCTGCCTTCGGCTCAGGTCATGATCTCAGGGTCCTGGGATCGAGTCCCGCATCGGGCTCTCTGCTCGGCAGGGTGCCTGCTTCCCTCTCTCTCTCTCTCTGCCTGCCTCTCCGTCTACTTGTGATCTCTCTCTGTCAAATAAATAAATAAAATCTTTAAAAAAAAAATTGAATATATGGACAGAGTATTAAACTACTGGGGAGTAGAGTTCAGAGAAGCAAGGGAAAGAAAAGGATGGTT
Organism: Enhydra lutris kenyoni; assembly: GCF_002288905.1. NCBI lineage: Eukaryota > Metazoa > Chordata > Mammalia > Carnivora > Mustelidae > Enhydra > Enhydra lutris. The sequence goes on from NW_019154110.1 coordinate 27,058,000, forward strand.
TTTTCAAGATTTTATTTATTTTCTTGGAGAGAAAGAGTGTTGAGTGGGAGAGAAAACAGGAGCAGGGGAGAGAGGGAGAAGCAGACTCCCCACTGAACAGGGAGCCTGAAATGGGGCTCATTCCCAGGACTCTGAGATCATGACCTGAGCCAAAGGCAGACACTTAACTGACTGAGCTGCCCACGTACCCCGAGAAAGGGCAGTTTTCAATGGCACTCTGGAACATTCTCAACCCAAAAGTCTATTATCCCTCACTCCTCGCATCTCACTTTAACTCTTGGTAGAGTTAAAGAATCTTGTGCCAAGCACCTTATTTTGTCCATTCTAAATGCTAACATGGTGTAAGGTCTTAGCACTAGCAGTATCTTCTAATAGTTCTCTAATCCGTATCTAGAAACATAGAGAATAAAATGTATCAGATTCACAGTTAACTTTAAGAGATGAATTATGCCAGGATTGTGAACAGCAGAAAGGATAAAAAGATCTAGGGCTCTGATCCATGAAGAACAATCAAGATCTTAAAAATAATGGGGCACCTGGGTGGCTCAGTCAGTTAAGTGTCCAACTCAATCTCAGCTCAGATCTTGATCTCAGGCTCATGAATTCAAGCCCTATGTTGAGATCCACGAAAGACCTGGAGCCTACTTTAAAAAACAATAAAAAAGTCTTAAAAACAAAACTACAAGAACTTAAAAACAAAACTACAAGAACTCAGAATCTACTGCTCCTCCAGCTATCCAAAAGGATTCTGTGAATTATGAATTGACAAAGTCTCCAATTATGTCAAATCAAATAGTGTTAACGACTTTTTTTTTTAAAAAATGATGTATTCTTGGGGCACCTGTGTGGCTCAGTTGGTTACGCATCCCACTCTTGATTTCAGTTCAGGTCACGATCTCATGATTGTGGGGCTAAGCCCTGAGCTGGGCTCCTCGCTCAGTGCCCTGTCCCTCCTGCTCGTGCTTGCACGCTCGTGCTCTCTCTCTCAAAATAAATAAATAAAATCTGTAAAAAACCGATGTATTCTCCATACTTGATTTGGCACAGGCACCATATCTGATCACAAACATTTCAGATTAAAGGAACAACAATATAAACATAATTGCTTCTAAACTGAAAGTAACACAAGTAGACGTGCTTTTGTCAATTACTAAGTGTGCAGTTTATGGTTAAAGCTGTTTGAGAACAGGTCTGAGCTCTAGATAAAAACCACAGAACAGACCAAATTGGTGCATCACATGGCCTCCCCATTTTGTGACACTTCCACTCCCCCGACCAGACAAGCTCCACTGAAGCAGGGTGATGTGAGGCCAAGGACACGGGACAGACTGTCCCATAGGATGGGCCTGGGTCCAAACCCTGCCTGCCATTCATCAGCTATTTCTTTTATGGGTATTACTTGACTTCACTAAAATGGGGAAGTATCACTCTTTTGAAAGACTGCCATAAAAGTTAAAAAAATAGTAATAATGGATATACAGCATCTCTCATAGGTGGTGCTGGGTGCCTAGGGGAGCTGGATGGTTCCTCCCTCCCACAGCATTCCTTCCATTGGTACTTCTTAGCTACATCTATCTCCTCAATGCCCAGGGAAACAGATTAATTCATCAGATTAACCATGTTCAATGATGAAGTCAGCTTTCTCTGCCATGCAAAATGCATGCATTTTAATGAGTCTTTGTATTATCTCCCGAGGGAGGGAGTTTGTAATGCTGTGATTTAGTGTACGTGTCTAAGGGGAAGAGAGAAGAGCAGGAGGGCTGGGGGGTGCTCTGATGAAGTTTATCTCCCTCCATACACAGTTCACCTAAGGATAGCTCCAGGTGCTAGAAAGACTAAAGGTAAAAACACTAAATGAGGGGCACCTGGGTAGCTCAGTGGGTTAAGGCCTCTGCCTTCAGCTCAGGTCATGATCTCAAGGTCCTGGGATCGAGCTCTGCATCAGGCTCTCTGCTCAGTGGGGATCCTACTTCCTCCTCTCTCTGCCTACTTGTGATCTGTCAAATAAATAAGTAAAATCTTAAAAAAAAAAAAACACTAAATGATAACCAAATGAAAGAAGAAGACAGAAAGAATGAACCTTGGTTTAAGAGCAGGCCAAATAACTAATGATTATCACTGATTATTATATAGCATATTATATAGCACTTCACTATGTTCTAGGCATTGTTTTAAGCACTTGACATATTTCAGGTACTTATTTCATCTTCACAACAACCCTATGAGATAAATACATTTTTAACCCTGTTTTACAGAGGAGGAAACTAAATACTGAATTTTAAGTGATTCACCCAAGCTCATCAGATAGTAACATCATGGAGCTTGAATCCTAACCCAAACAGTCTGTTTTCAGAATTCCTGCTCTTACCCATTAGGCTAGAGGGGGAGTTTTCACTGATTTTTAAGTAACACATGAGTCAATCATGACATCAAGCCAATGTGATCATATGGGTTTTTGGTTTTTGGTTTTTGTTTTTTTTTAAAGGAAGCTCTCTGCCCAACATGGGGCTTGAATTCACGACCCCAAGATCAGGAGTCACAAGCTCTACCAACTGAGTCAGGTATCCCAATCTTACGTCATTTTCAACAGCCACATACAGTGTCTGAATTAAAGCTATCCATCCCGCTGTAACTAGGCTTACACCTACCATGAATCTCTACCATGTATCATAATTTAAATGGCGTGACTAAAAAACAAACATATTCAGGGAAGGGTAATCAGGGTGTGAAGAGTCTGAGAACTTGAACATTTTGCCCAGCAAGAAGGCTTGGGGAACAGGAAGTGTGGTTAGGAGAGGGGACAATAATTACAGAGGAGCAGCTCTTCAAAGATGGGGAGATCTGTACATGCAAGGGCGAAACACTCCAGAATCAACCTCCTTCCCCGCAAGACTGACCCCTGTTCTGCCCTCTGGAGCACTCCCTCTGCATCCACAGGTACCCAACCTGGCTGCAGTTCTTTTTTCTTTAAGGGAGAGATGCCTGGGAAATCAAATCAGATTTATTACATCAGAACTGCTGAGGGAGGGACCCATGTTTCGATATTTAAAATCTCCCCGGACGATGCTAACTGCATGGCCAGACTGAGGACCCTGGAATGAGAGCGGAGATCAGGATCTGGGTGGTCAGGATGACGTGAGGGGCTTTCAGAAGCCGGAGGCTGCTCCTTACTCCTGATGTACTGAATGATAATCTCCAGGGATGGGGTCCGGGCAGGTGTAACCAAGCCCCGATGTAAGCCATACTGAGAAACATGAACGCCTGACTGGGGGTTATAAGTAAGTCTGAAAAGTGTTCAGCAGGCTGGGACAATCTGATTTACATTTAAGATCCCTCAGGCAGCAATAAGAGGTGAGATCTGGCAGTGGCCGGAAGTTCTTGCAAGGTGGACATCTTCCAGAAATAAAGAGGGAGCTGTGATGGGGCTTGGCGACTGTATGAAGGGCAAATGGGACTCAGACAAAGGGAGGAGGAGGGAACAACCTCCCAGGCTCCTCTTGTGTTTGGGGTTCAAATGGAGGTTCAGTGTTCACTGAGAAACGTCACAGGATTACCTCCGACAGTGGGAGACCCTAGGCTGGATGGCCTCCAGAAACTATTCCATCTGTAAACTGCGATCGGGCTCCATTCCCTCAAGACATTAAGGTTGCTGTGACCCAAGAAAAAATGCTGCAGAGAAGGGAGTACACGGATATTTAACAACAAGGATCTGGGGCTTGCACACCAACTACCAGTTAGCCTCTGTGCCTCAGTTTCCCCACCTGTGAAAAAGGGCAGAAAACAGGACTCACCTCATAGGGTCACTTAAGAACTGAATGAGTCAATGTACACAAAGGACTTAAGATGCCAAAGCAGGCAGGCAGGACGTGTCCCTAAGTGTCATTAGTGCAACCGAGGGCCTGGTGAGCCCCGCCTTTCTTGCCTCAGCTGGTACTGGCCTGCTGGCCGAACGCCCAGCACTCACCCTGCTCTTCTTCCAGCTGCTCAAAAGCACCAAGGCCACCCTCTCGGGGTCCTCCTTCTATCACCATTCCCTGCCCAGTGCTGAGCACCAGGACTCCATAACCGGGACCTGCAACCACTTGGCCGGATGCCAGCTCCGCGAGGTCAGGAAGAGCCTTGCTTAGTGCTGCTCCGTACTGTGTTCTCCTCCTCACGCACCCCTGCCCCAAGCATCCAGCACGGTGCCCCGCTCACAATAGGGAGTCCAAAAACATGTACTGAATGAATCAACTGCTGGGCTATTACCACTCTAACTGAATCAGCCAGATGAAGACACCGCATCTGGTAAGAATTACTCGGAGGAGCAGACCAACTGACCAAACCTTTCAGTTCTGCTGTCGGAAAAATTCAAGAATGGTCCCTCAGGGACCTTTCAGTAAGAGTAAAATCCCAGACAGCACTCCCCAAGCAGAAAAGCGTGCACTAACTTCTCACTGTCCAATCCCAAATCTCTACCCCTGGCCAAGGCTCTGTGACTCCTCGGCCAATTCTGCCACCTCCCTCCTCTCTCCAGCCTCAAGATGACTCTCAGGTCTGTTTATCTCCTCCCCCAGCCCCAAACCCCAGCCTTTGTTCCTTTCTTGCAGAGATGTTCTTGCCTGAAGTGTTTTTCCCCTCGGTAACACTTATGTCCCTTCGCTGTCCCCATTGGAAAGGCACCTCTGGTACAGCCCCTGCTTTAATGATGAACCTCCACAGCACTTAGACATGAGTCATGGCAATTCTGATTCCTTCTCCATGTGAGGAGTTCTCCACTGGCAGCCCTCCTGTCTCCTTCTGAGTTAGAGCTTCTGACTGGATGTTAGAGGACGCCAAATGAACATTGCCTTTAGTTTCCTTTCCTCGCCTTTGCACACAGACATAAATACCAGCTCCCACTGCAGAAGTGTCTACTGATGGCCACAATACTGAAAAGCAGGACATGAATATGATTAACTGTGTCCAAGGGAACAAGATCAGCTCTAGCCTGGATGACTGGTTATCCAGACTTTTTTCTGGAGAGAAGCAAAGCATTCTTCCAACGTACAAATGCTGAGAGCTTCACCCTCGCAGGAATCAGAAGTAGGCTGCCAACTTTTTTTAAAGATTTTTATTTACTTATTTGAGAGAAAGTGTGTGTGCACAGAGGGAGAGAGAGAAGCAGACTCCTTGCTGAGCAGGGAGCCCGATGCAGGGCTCGATCCCTGCACCCCAAGACCCTGACCTGAGCCAAAGGCAGATGCTTAACCAACTGAGTCACCCAGGTGCCCCAGGCTGCCAACTTTTTAAAACAGAAGGAATATAGCCCTTGAGAAACTGTAGACTGGGCAAGCGAACATCATGTCAAAATTTCCAGGCTTGAGGGCAACTGAAGGGAGAAGGGCAAGTTGCTGGTAGAAGCCTGCAGATATTGTATTCCTTGGACAAAACCCAAGTAAAAGTCAAAAAAGCACCCACTGATCTGGAATGCTAGTAAGTTATTAGTATTCTTCAAAGACAGGAAAACGGAAATAAACCAGCAAAAGGGAACTTCAATTTCTAAATCTGTTATCACAGACCCATAATATAGCTCACCACTTACTGGAAGACAAGCCAAGTACCTTTTCCCAACTTTATTCAAGTCACTTCCCTAAAAGAGGTATCAAGGTAATCCTGGTCACTTAGCATGCAGCAACGCACAAGAGGGGCTGAGAACACACGGCCATGGATCCTGTGTCGGAACTCCTTCCTCCAAAGAAACTATGGTTTGGGGACAGAACCTTAAATTCAAAGGGCACTGGCGGTGGTTATAGAGCATGGCCCCAATTTCTTTAATACTCTTCCAGCTGAGACAAGAGGTCTTTGTCTCCTCCCCTTGAATCTGGCTAAGGCCATGACTGCTCCAACCAACTGGGTTAAGACAGAAGGGTCGATACGCAACTTCAAGGCTTCCGCCTGATTCTCTTGGCAGGCTCATTCCCCAGAACCCAGCCAACACCCTGTGTGAAGCCCAAAGGCACGAGGGGCCACGAGGAGGCACTTGGTCTGCAGTCCCTGCTGAGATCAGCCTTTGACTCATCCCAGCCCAGGCATCAAATATGTGAGTGAAGCAGCTCCAGAAGACAATTGCCCCAGATATTCCCATCTTCCCAATGCTGTGCAACAAAGGCAGCCACCCCTGCTGTGCTGATCACATTTTCTGCCCCTAGCATCTCTGAGCATACCAAAATGGTTATTGCCTTGTGCCCCTGAATCTAAGGGGTTTATCCCATTTGGTACTAGAACACCATTTTTACTAAATAGTGATAGAATATTATCTTTACATAGAGTCTAACTTCCATGAGAAAAGAATTTGCAGTTTTAAAGGAAAAGGCTTTAGGGGCGCCTGGGTGGCTCAGTGGGTTAAGCCGCTGCCTTCGGCTCAGGTCATGATCCCAGGTCCTGGGTTCAAGCCCCACATCGGCCTTTCTGCTCAACAGGGAGCCTGCTTCCTCCTCTCTCTCTGCCTGCCTCTCTGCCTACTTGTGATTTCTCTCTGTCAAATAAATAAATAAAAAATCTTTAAAAAAAAAATAAAGGAAAAGGCTTTGCTGTTAAAACTATTTTATTTTTTTGAAGTTTTTTTAAAATTTATTTGAGAGAGAGAGAGAAGCAGAGGGAGAGGCAGAAGCAGGTTCCCTGCCGAGCAGGGAGCCTGATTCGAGACTTGATCCCAGGACCCCGGGAATCATGACCCGAGCAGAAGGGAGACACTTAACTGACTGAGCACCCAGGTGCTCATTTTATTTTATTTTTTAAAACTTTATTTATTTAAGTAATCTCAACGTGCAACATGGGGCTCAAACTCACAACCCTGAGATCAAGAGTTGCACACTGTTCCGACTGAGCCAGCCAGGCGCCCCTATTGTTAAAATTGTTTTGTTTTGCTTTAAAGATTTTATTTATTTATCTGACAGGGAGAGAGTGAGCACAAGCGGTGGGGGGGGGGGGCGCGCAGAAGAGGGAGAAGCAGCCTCCCGGCTGAACAGGGAGACCCCAGCCAAAGGCAGACGTCAAACCAACTGAGTCATCAGGCACCCCTTAAAACTGTTTTCATAGTAAACCTCTTCTTTCCTCTGTGCACTCCCTTTCTAAGTGATCCATCTAATCCCACTCCTTCAAAATGACATCTACACCCTGACAACCCCCAAATTTACATCCCTAGCCTTAACCCCCTCTCGTGAGCTCCAGAGTCACATCTAACTGCCTATTCAACATCTCTACCTGGATGTCTAACAAGGAGCTCGTATTTAATGTACCCCACACCAATCCCTCATTAAAGACCTCTTCTGGCCAACTTCTCCATTTTAGCAAATGACAACTCCATTTTTGCATAGGCTCAGGCTAAAAACCTTTAAAATAAGCCTTGACAGCGTGCCTTGGTGGCTCAGTTAAGCATCTGCCTTTAGCTCAGGTCATGGTCTCAGGGTCCTGAGATCGAGCCCCACATTGGGCTCCCCGCTCAGTAGGGAGTCTGCTTCTCCCTCTCCCTTTAACCCTCCTCCCTGCTTGCGGGCACGCTCCCTCTCTCCCTCTCAAATAAATAAATAAAATCTTAAAAAAGATAAATAAAATAAGCCCTGACTCCAATCTCTCTTCTCCTTCTCTTCCCTCCAAGATCCAATCCATTAACAAGTCCTGTTGGTTCTACCTTCAAAATGTATCTAGACTGTGAGCACCTCTCACCATCTCCGCTGCTGCTACAGTCTTAATCTGAGCCACTGCCACCTCTTACCTGGCTGCCACCACTGTGCTGAATTCCTAACTGGTCTTGGTGTTCACTCTAGTCCCACCACAGTCTAATCTCCACATTACAGATCCTTTCAAAAGAGAAATCCCACCATGCCATTCTTCTGTTCAAAACCCACGTAGGAAAAAGTTCAAGCTCCTACCTCAGCCCACCAGATGACCCAATTTGCCTCTGGAGATCTCTCTGATATCCTTTCCCACTGCTCTCCCCTTTGCTCATACTGGTCCCCTTTTTGCTTCTTGAACACGCCAAGCCTCCCCAGAAAGCTCTTCCCTAAACTATCACTTGGCTCGCTCTCTGACTTCACTCAGACTTCTGCACAAACACTTCACATCACTTCACTCCATCGAAGAGCACATCTACCCCTACTGAGTATTTCTTCATGGTACTCAACACCCTCTAATACACCATGTTATTTCTTTTTTTTTTTTAAGATTTTATTTATTTGACAGACAGGAATCAGAAGCAGGCAGAGAGGCAGGCAGAGAGAGAGGAAGGGAAGCAGGCTCCCTGCCCAGCAGAGAGCCCGATGCAGGGCTCGATCCCAGGACCCTGGGATCACGACTCGAGCTGAAGGCAGAGGCTTTAACCCACTGAGCCACCCAGGTGCCCCTCTTTTTTAACTCCTTCCACTACCAGCAGCTACAGATGTAAGCTCCATAAGAAGAAAGACCTTTTTCTGTAAACTGCTATGTCCCCAGGGCCTAGAGGATGCTTAAATATTTGTCGACCAAATGAATGAAAATTAGTAAGCTGTTTTTGTTTTTTTTTAATCTGTGACAGGGGCACCTGGATGGCTCCACTGGTTGAGCACCCAACTCTTGGTTTGGGCTCAGGTCATGATCTAGGGTTGTGGGATCGAGCCCCACAAAGGCTCTGGGCTCAGCAAGGAGTCTGCTTGAGCTTCTCCTTCTCCCTCTCCCTCTCCCTCCATCCCTCTCCCACCGCTTGCACTGTCTCTGTCTCTCAAAAAGTTTTTTTAATTAAAAAAATAAATTAAAAAATAATAAATAATTTTTAAAAATCTTAACATACTGCTAGCACAGAGAAGCCTGAAACACCTTAAGAAGGTAATTAACTTCAGGGAAGGGTATCCATTGGTCTTCCTTGAACATGAGCTAACAGGTGCAACTAATTCATGCAGATTTACTGTCAGTGACAAGCAAATATGTAACATTTCCCAATAGAAGAATTTATATTAAAATGTTAAACCTCAAAAGAAAAAATGATTTTAAATATAAAGCTAGGGCTCCTGGTGGGCTCAGGTGGTGAAGCATGTGACTCAGGATTGTGAGTTCCAGCCCCACGATGGTCTTAAGAGATTACTTAAGGAAATAAACTAAAAAACAAACAAACAAAAAGCTTAAAAAATAGGGGTGCCTGGGTGACTCAGTGGGTTAAGCCTCTGCCTTTGGCTCACTCAGGTCATGATCTAGGGTCCTGGGATCGAGCCCTGCATTTGGTTCTCTGCTCAACAGGGAGTCTGCTTCCCCCCTCTCTCTCTGCCTGCCTCTCTGCCTAGTTGTGATCTCTGTCTGTTAAATAAATAAATAAAATTGAAAAAAAAACTTAAAAAGTAAAATAAAAAGCTAAACTGATACAGAGTTGTTTCTCCTTAAATTGCAATAATGAGACTTTTGCACCTGTCATCATCTAAAAGAAGGTATTTCGTGACATGTGCCTGTTGGCAGTATTTGGAAATCTAAGAAATTATACCCTAAGTTAATACAGATGGGTAGACACTGAAATGAGACATCTCATAAAACATAACACCACTGGGATGAGTAAGTTTATTCTGAGATACTCCCAAAGTAAAAGGTCTAAGACCCAACCTAGAATCAACAGCAAACTTCTCTACACAGTAAATCAATTACCTGCTTTTCAATGCTTTACCCTCAAGACACTTGGACTCAGGGCGCCTGGGTGGCTCAGTGGGTTAAAGCCTCTGCCTTTGGCTCGGGTCATGATCCCAGGGTCCTGGGATCAAGTCCCGCATCAGACTCTCTGCTCTGCAGGGAGCCTGCTTCTCCCTCTCTCTCTGCCTGCCTCTCTGCCTACTTGTGATCTCTGTCAAATAAATAAATAAAATCTTAAAAAAAAAAAAAGACACTTGGACTCAAACTTAGTAACAAAAAACAGGTTTGTGATGGTTGTTGTTTAACAGCCCTTAAAATATAGAAAATCCAACCTCCTCACTTTACAGACATGGAAAGAGACCAATGACGTGAGCATCGGGAATAATAATCAAAAGGGCGGCCTCTTGACTTGATTTACGGTTCTTTCCACCCCACTATGACTTAAGAGGCAAGGAGTACATCAAGCCATAAACTTTGTAACTGGAAAAATATGGCTAGAGTGGAAAAGACATGTGACTGCAAAGAGAAAATCATCTATCCAGGCAGAAAAAGAGGGTCATAGTTGTTATTCTCCCAAAAAGAGAAGTACTTTATTGTTGGGATTAAAAAATATATATAACAATGTATCACATGATTGTGACCTTGCTAGATAAAAATGCACAGAAACCAAATGCATCATTTCTCAGAGGTTTTCTTTCTTTTATTTTCAGTGTTACTGAGATAAAATTGACATATAACACTGCATTATTTTTAGGTATACAACATAATGGTTTGATGTATGTAGTATTATGAAATGATCACCACAAGTTTAGCTAACATCCATCATCTCACATACCCACAAATTTTTTTGTGATGAGAACTTTTAAGATCTACTCTCTTACAAACTTTCACATATATAACATCGTCTTATTAACTACAGTCCCCCTGGTGTATATTACATACCCACCCCACAGGTGTTCTGGCCCACCTGTGACATTTAGGTGGCCACATGTAGAGGTGTCCTTGGTTCACTCAACACCTGAGTGCCTCTTTACCAGGTGCTTTGCCAAGCTATGGGGACACCAAACTGCAGAATTCATGGTCCCTAACAGAGCAAGAGGGATGCACAATTTCAGGGGGCACCCCTGGAATGTAATTCCGAAACAACAAGGCAAATGGTGCTCCTGGGAGTGGTGCAGCCTGGTCCCCACTGTCCATGAAGATACACTTTTCAAAGAAAAGCAGGAGGTGCCTGGGTGGCTCAGTCAGTTAAGCGTCTGCCTTTGGCTCAGGTCATGATCCCAAGGTCCTGGGACTGAGCCCCAGCTGAGGCTCCCTGCTCAGCAGAGAACCTGCTTCTCCCTCTCTCTCTGCCTGCTGCTCCCCTTGCTTTGTGCTTTCTCTCTCTCTCAAATAAATAAATAAAATCTAAAAAAAAAAAAAAAAGAAAAGAAAAGCAGACATGTAACAAGACAATTACGTATAAATGGAATGGTGTGACATTAGAAGACCAATCCTTTACAAGGACCGGTGGTCACGCTATGGAGGAAGGGGTAAGCAGTCCCAGCACAGGGAACAGCATATGCAAACACGGAAGAGCTCAAGAGAACATGACACGGATCTCCTGGTTAACCATGACCCAAAAGCTTATTAAAGTGATAGTAAAGCAGGGGCAATGAGTATAACCCCACAAGGACAAAAAGTGGGAAATGAGATGACAGTGGACTAAAGACATCAACAGATGCTGGAATCCAGTAAGTGGAGACAGGGTCACTGACCTAGCATAGGGGAGAACTGATAAATAAGCGCCTGTAAAAGGGATTTCCAGCCAGAGGTATGCTGTATGACCCCCAAAAGCTCAAAGTTGGAGGAAGTAGGTATGGTTCGATGGCAGGGATGAAAGGTTTGGCTGAAAAGAAGAGAACTGGTTGGAAAATCTGTATAGTTGAGATTTTCCAAATAACTACCTCTCTCTGAACCCAGCAGGAGACAAAGTACTCACTGTCTGGAAAAAACCAAGTACAGACCCGGGGATGCCAGACACAGCTTAGGGCAAGGGAGTCACTAACTAAAACAACAGAGATTAGGTAAGAAGCTAATATCAGCTCCCAGAATCCTGGGAGCGAGGGCTTTCCCCAGTTACCCCACAGTGAAGCCCAACAAGCAAAGAAAACCAACTTGAACTGAGAAGTAAGAACTACCACACTTTTTTTTTTTTTAAAGTAAACTCTAAGCCCAAACGTGGGCTTGGGCTTGAACTCACAACCCCAATATCAAGAGTCACATGCTCTACTGACTGAGCCAGCCAGGCCCTTAAGAATTACTACACTTTTGAAGAAAATCTCCAACATAAGAGAGAAAGAAAGGGATGAAAACAAGAGGAACCCAGGAATCAAAGAATACCAGGAGCATATAAAAATTTCACAAAACTAGGGGCGTCTAGGTGGCTCAGTGGGTTAAGAGACCGACTTTGATTAAGTCTTGATCTCAGGGTCATGAGTTCAAGCCCCAAGCTGGGCTCCATGGTAGCCATGGAGCCTACCTAAAAAACAAAACAAAAATATCACAGAACTATAAACCGTATTGCCAGAGAGACAAGTTATGCATATTAAACAGGATTAGGATGAAAATTAAAATAAAGAAAATGACAAGTGAAAAAGCACTACTGAAACTGAAAATGGGAGCCAGAATTTAAAATTAAGTGGATGAGTTGAAAGATAGAGCCAAGGAAACCTTCCAGAATATACTCCAGAACAAAAAAGATGGAAAGTAGAAGCAGAGGGGAAACAAAATAAAACTCTGATGATCTGTCCAGAAGATCCAATTTCTGACCAAGAGGATTCCCAGAAAAAGAGAAGGGGAAAAGGGTAAGATGGAAATTATCAAATAAAGAATAAGAACTTCCCTTTCCAGATTGAAAGGGGCCCATCAGGGGCACCTGGGTGGCTCAGTTGTTAAGCATCTGCCTGCCTTCAGCTCAGGTCATGATCCCAGGGTTCTGGGATCCAGCCCCGCATCAGGCTCCTGCTTGGCAGGAAGTCGGCTTCTCCCTCTCCCACTTCCCCTGCTTATGTTCTCTCTCTCTCTCTCTCTCTCTCTCTCTCACTGTGTCAAATAAATAAATAGAATCTTAAAAAAAAAAAAGAGGGGCCCATCTACTACCCAATCCAATGAATGAAAACTGATCCACACTAAGGCAGATCCTGTGAAATTTTGAGAGAGGGAATAAATAAGTTCTAGAAGCTTCCAGAGAAAAGAGCTATGTCTCTCAGAGAGGATCAGAATCAGAAAAGCCTTAGACTTTTTTTCTTAAGACTTTACTTACTTATTTACTGGGGCCTGGAGGGCAGAGGGAGGAGGAGAGAATCCCTAGGAGATTCCACTGTGGAGCGTGGAGCTCGTGGTGGAGCTTCACCCCACAATCCTGAGATCATGACCTCAGCCAAAGCCAAAACCAAGAGTTGGACTCTTAACCCACTGAGCCACCCAAGCACCTCAACACTGGACTTTCAACACAAACTGTGAAGGATTCTAAAGCCAATCACTGAGCCAAAATGCCTTCAAAATGATGGGACACACAATTCGATGCTCAAATGATCATTCAAGTGAGAAGAAAGAATAAAGATATTTCAGATACTCAACTTTTCAAAGAACTGAGTTTCCACGTACTTTTTCTTGATAGCATGTTCCTGGAATAGGTGCTTCAAGAAATGAAGTAGTAAAGCTAGAAAGAGGAAGACATTGGATCTGGGAATGAGGGTCTCCAACATAGGAGACCTTGACTGCAGCAGAATGGGGGGTGGGGCAGGGGTGATTGCCAAGAACATAAAGACTAGTTTCCCAATGTGTTTTAAGCATTGGAAGCAAACTGCCAGGCACTTGAGAAACCTGCTGGAACACTTGGGGAAGTCAGCAACAGGTGTAAGAAAACCGAGCAAGTTTTTAAAAATAAAAGTATTAATTCCAGAAAACAACAACAAGTATTTGTATATAAAAGGAAACATAACCGTAGCACACTTCTTGGCTTACCAGTGAACCACCTTTAGTCAAAATAAAACATATGATTAGCGGTTTTGCTTAAGTGGCTTAAAATTTATGACCACTCTATTGTAAGGGATGGTAAGGAACAGCGGTGGCGAAAGAATACATCCTCACCTATGGTAACAGGAAGTTAAAGGGCATCTAAAATTCTGAGAGGTCAAAAAGAGCAGTGTACACATATTACTGAGAAGCATGGGATAGTTGGGAAGTAGCAGTCTGGGAAGTAACGCTTGGGAAGTAAGGAAGGGTGGAACAAAAGATTGTCATTTTCAACATAAGTTTTTCAGTATTCTTCAATTTCTAAATTATTTGTGTGCATTACTTGGATAAAAATTATTATTAAAAAAATTTTTTTTAAAGATTTTACTTGTTTGACAGAGCAAGTGAGAGAGGGAACACAAACAAGGGGAGTGAAAGAGGGAAGAGCAGGCTTCCCGACGAGCAGGGAGCCCGATGCAGGGCCTGATCCCAGGACTCTGGGATCATGACCTGAGCTGAAGGCAGACGCTTAACCACTGAGCCACCCAGGTGCCCCTTGGATAAAAATTATAATTATGTTTTCTAAGTGAAATGCTTAATACCAAAATAAAACTTAGGTAACATCATGTTCTCTTCTCTCAGAAGGACCTCCTTACTTGACTCATTCATTCATCTGTTCATTCATAAAAGAGAAACACACGGTAGGAACCGAGGGCAAGGTATGGAATGGTGAACAGGACAAGTCCCTGCCCTCCTCAAGACACAGACACAAGACACAGGGAGGAAGATAGACAAGTAAATAAGGAAGTAATTACCACTTAACGATAAGAGCAGTAAAGATGACGGGATAATGAGTGATTGGAGTCAGGCTGGTAAACTTTAGATAGTCAGGAAAGGCATCTTAGAGGAAGGAATTATTTGTCCTGGCTTCTAAAGGCAAACAGACCTTTTGATGTTAAAATCTCAGCTTGGAGGAATGCCTGGGTGGCTCCTTAGGTTAACTGACTGCCTTAGGCTTGGACCACAATCCCAAGGTCCTGGGATCCAGTCCCACATTGGGCTCCTTGCTCAGTGGGGAGCCTGTTTCTCCCCCTGCCTGCTGCTCCCCTTGTTCTGACAAATAAAATCTTAAAAAAAAAAAAAATCTCAGCTTGGAGTTTCCAGGACCAAAAAAGTAGTGTAGATCTAAATGTTAAAATGGGCAGGCCTATGCTTAGGAATTGTTTTGGGAGACTTGGCTGCTCCAACTCCTCACCAAGACCAAAGGCCTGGTCTCCTGCCTAGAGCAGGCTTTAAACTAAAAATCCTTAGTAAAGAGGCACATAGGTGGCGCTCAGCCAGTTTAGCATTGAACTCTTGATTTCCACTCAGGTCATGATCTCAGGGTCATGAGACTGAGCCCTGAGCCTGGCTCCACGCTTAGCATGGAGCCTCCTTGAGATTCCCTCTCTGTCTTCCTCTGTTCCTTTCTCCGCTCACGCACGCCCTCTCTCTCTCTCTCTAATAAATAAAATATATTTTTTAAATCCTTGGTAAAAAGGTAAATGCTAAACTCCGAGCCCCATTATAAAAGGGTAAATTCTCTTTTTTTTGGTGAAATTCCATTTGATTTTGTCTTCTCAAGACTTACCCAATTTTCTTTTTTTTTTTAAGATTTTATTTATTTATTTGACAGAGAGATCACAAGTAGGCAGAGAGGCAGGCAGAGAGAGAGAGAGGAGGAAGCAGGCTCCCCGCAGAGCAGAGAGCCTGATTCGGGGCTCGATCCCAGGACCCTAGGATCATGACTTGAGCCGAAGGCAGAGGCTTAACCCAGAGCCAACCAGGTGCCCCAACTTCCCCAGTTTTCTTAAAAGTTCAGTTTCTGCAACGTTTCTTGGTGTTTTGCACAGGAGGGTTTTCAGGATATCTAGTCTACCACAGAGCTAGAACAGAAGTTAATCAAGATGAGACAAGAATAGGAATTTAAGAAAACTTTAGAGGTAGCACCAAAAGGACTTGCAGATAATTGAAGAGAAGCAGAGGTATGAGAAAACAGGGGGTTGAGGGATTATTTCCAGAGTTTTGGTTTGCGCAGTGGGTTAGATGATAATGCCATTTATTTAGATGGGGGAAAATGGGGTAGGGAGAATGGTACAAGCTTACAGTGAGAAAGTTTAGTAAGAGTTATGTTTTAGACAAGATAAACAGGAGACAACTACAAGTTGTCCAAGGGGAAATGTCAAGTGAGCAGCAGGACACAGGAACTGGGAGCCTGGAGAGGCCCTTGGTAATCACCAGAATGGAGATGACATTTAAAGCCGAAGTAATGCAGGAAATAACCTGAGGACAGAAAACACAAAAGGAAGGAAAAGAAAGCCCCAGAGACCTGAGACCCTTCAAACATTAGTTTCAGGTAGAGGATGAACCAGGAAAGGCAACTAGGAAAAACCAAAAACTGAAGAGAAACCAAGGGAGTATGTTGTCACAGAAGCCAAGAGAGTGTTTTAAGAAAAAGGTGTTCAACTGTGTCCAAAACCACTGAAAGGATGAGCAAAATGGTGACAGCATCCACTCAATGTGGTAAATGCAGAAGTCTCTGGTGACATACCTAGTCCTTCCTTCAATTAGGTTAATGTTTCTGAACCCCAAGACAAATTCACCAAGATCACAAGGGCACTCAAACCACTCTTGCTACTTTTCTCTCTAGAAGAAGCAACCCCCTGGAAGAGTATCTTCTCACTTTTGTCCCTTAATCTGATACATATCCCGCACCCCCCCCTCAAAAAAGGCAATTTAAAAGGCCCCTAGAAGGATGATCTCTAGAAATAATATTCTTTTTCCCGAAAAAGATTTGGAAATCTCCAGTATTTCTCCACTATTTCAATATACCTGGGATCAGAAATGTTCAGGTCTTAATGAGGAATCAACACTCTATCCAATGTATGCCATGGAAGGGCAGAGAGATTACGCTAAACATAAAGATCAGTGTTTAGGTCTATCCTCTGGATTACAACCCTCCAGCCAGCTCCATCTAGACCCAGGAGAATCTGAAAATTAAATGTGGGGAGGGAGCGAGGTTAAGTACTTCATTTCCTTGTTCTCAGTGTGCTAACCACAAGCATCCCGAAGTTTGTTTCTGTATAAACTTGAACTCTAGGAGAGAAATTTATGCCAATTAAAAACATTTTTAAGGGAAGAAAATTAAATATATCGCAACTATACAAAGAACTCTTAAAACTCTCTAAAAAATAAGAAAACAACCCAATTTTAAAATGGGCAAGGGGCGCCTGGGTGGCTCAGCGGTTAAGCCTCTGCCTTTGGCTCAGGTCATGATCCCAGGGTCCTGGGATCGAGCCCCGCATCGGGTTCTCTGCTTGGCAGGGAGCCTGCTTCCCTTCCTCTCTCTGTGTCTGCCTCTCTGCCTACTTGTGATCTCTGTCAAATAAATAAATAAAATCTTAAAAATAAATAAATAAAATAAAATAAAAATGGGCAAAAGGGGTGCCTGGGTGGCTCAGTCGTTAAGTATCTGCCTTCAGCTCAGGTCATGATCCCAAGGTCCCGGGATCAAGCCCCGAATCGGCTCCCTGCTCGGCAGGAAGTCTGCTTCTCCCTCTCTCTCTCTTTCCTCTCTCACTGTGTTTCCTCCTCCTTGTGTTTCCTCCTCCTTGTGTTTCCTCTCTCACTGTGTCTCTCTCTGTCAAATGAATAAGTAAAATCTTCCAAAATAAATAAATAAACAAATAAATAAATAAATAAAAATGGGCAAAAGATCTGAACAGGCACTTCACCAAAGAAGATATACTACACATGCCAAATATGCATATGAAAAGATGTTCACCTTAATACATCACCAGGAAACTGCAAATTAAAACAACAATACCTCTACACACCTATTAGAATGGTCAAAATCCAAAATGCTGACAACAACAAATCCTAGTGAGGGTGTAGGGCAACAGAAACTCTCATTCTTTGTTAGTGAAAATTCAAAATGGTACGGGCACTTTGGAAGATAGTTTAGCAGTTTCTTATAAAACTAAACATACTCTTGTTTAAAAAAAAAGATTTTATTTATTTATTTGAGAGAGAGAGAAAGCATGAGCGAGGGTAGGGGCAGAGGGAGAGGGACAAGCAGACTCCCCACTGATCACAGAGCCTAACCCAAGCTCGATCCCAGGACCCTGAGATCAAAGTCAGACACTTAACTGAATGAGCCACCCAGGTGCCCCACAACTAAAAATACTCTTGAACATATGATCTACCCATCATGCTCCTTGGTATTTACCCAAATTAGCTGAAAACTTGTATCTACAACAAAAACCTGTACACAAATATTTATAGCAGCTCTATTCATAACTGCCAAAACTTGGAATCAATCAAAAAGTCCTTTATTAAGTGAATGGATAAACAAATTGTGGAGCATAGAAGGAATGGAGTATTAATCAGCAATACAAAGGAATGGGCCTATCAGGCAACAAAAAGACATGCAGTGATTTGAATGAATGTTGCTAAGTGAAAGAGGACAATCTGAAACAGCCACATACTGTATAATTCCAACTATATGGTATTCTGGGAAAGATAAAACTATGGAGAGAGTAAAAATGAGCTGGTTACGGTGGTTTGGGGAAGGGATCAATAGGTGGAACACTGGGGATTTTTTGGGCAGGGATACTATTTTATGAGATACTATAATGGTGGACACATTTGTCAAAATCCATAGAATGTACAACAAAGTGAACTCTAATGTTAACTGTGGGCTTTAGTTAATAATAATGTATCAATACTGGCTCATGGGGCACCTGGCTGGTGTGACTCCTGATCTCTGGGTCCTGAGTTTGAAAACTCCACATTTGGTGTAGAGATTTAAAAAATACATACTGGCTCTTCAAAAGTAACAAATGTACCACACTAACACAAGATGTTAATAATTGGAGAAACTGGGTGGGGGGAGAGGAGAGGGTGTATGGAAACTCTATACTGCTCAATTTTCCCATGAACCTAAAATGGCTCTAAAATATATACAGTCTATAGGGGCGCCTGGGGGGCTCAGTCAGTTAACATCCCAGACTTTTGATTTCAGCTCAGGTCATGATCTCAGGGTCATGAGACTGAGCTCCGTGTTGGGCTCTATGGCAGGCATGGAGTCTGCTTAAGATTCTCTTGTCTCCCTCTGCCCCTCCAGTCCACCTCTGTGAGTGATCTCTCTCTCTTAAAAAAAAAAAAAAAAAAAAAAAAAAAAATATATATATATATATATATATATATATATGTGTGTGTGTGTGTGTGTGTGTACACACATATATTTATATACACACACACATATATACACATATATGTATATATACACACACATATATGTGTGTGCATGTATATCTATAAAATCTATTAATTTTTAAAATATATGATTTGAGCTTTATGAAAAGGATTTTTAAAGATAAATCTAACCTACAAAGCTTAAATTTTACTCCAGATAAAAGATGAGCTATCTCCCCAATTAAAACAAACCTTTCTCTTAAGCCTTCTTAAAATGAATAATATACTTAGAAAAATAAGTCATATCATATACATCATGGTTTTCATGATGTAAATACCCAGAAAAGAACTGATCTTATCCATTAACGTCTCCATAAGAGCTTATGAAAAGGCTCAATTACTCATGAAATTATAACCCAACAATGTGAGGTGGTAGACATGATTTAGAGAGAGAAAGAATAAATACTTAGAATCACAGCCGTACAGAACCTGGCCTGAAGCATGAATTCACATTAGACGTCCCAGTCAATCACTCAGCCAAAAAGAACCCTGAGACGGCCAAGATACAGTAACAATTCTATCAAATAGGCTGTTGTTCCCATTTTACAGATAAGGACTGAAATGTCAAGCAATCGCAAAGATAATGGAGAGTCTTCAAATTCCCAGGCTAGTGGAGGCAAATGATCTGTCTTATCTCTAGCGTGTGATCTCTGACAAGTACATTCCTCTTCGAATTGGTTATATAAGCAATCATAAGGAGGAAAATAGTAATTTTACATATGGGGGCACCTGGGTGGCTCAGCCATTAAGCATCTGACTCCGGCTGGGTCATGATCCTAAGGTCCTGGGATCGAGCCCTGCATCTGGCTCCCTGCTCCTTGGCAAACCTGCTTCTCTCTCTCCCCCTGCTTCTGTTCCCTCTCTCACTGTCTGTCAAAAATTTAAAATTTTTAAAAAATACACACTTAGGGGTGCCTGTGTGGCTTAGTGGGTTGAGCCTTTGCCTTCAGCTCAGGTCATGATCCCAGGGTCCTGGGATAGAGCCCCAGGTCGGGCTCTCTGCTCAGCAGGGAACCTGTTTCCCCTTCCCCCTCTACCTGCTTCTCTGCCTACTTGTGATGTCTCTGTCTGTCAAACAAATAAATAAAACCTTTTAAAAAATGCACACTTAAAAAGAATTTTACATTCATTTATTACATGTAATAAATGAAAGTTAACTTTATTATGAAGACATGTGTGAAAGGGTGCCTGGGTGGCTCAGTGGGTTAAACATCCAACTCTTGATTTCAGCTCAGGTCATAAACTCAGGGTCATGAGATTGAACCCCATGCGGGGCTCTGGAGTCTGCTTATCCCTCTCCCTCCCCTCTGCCCCTCTCCTCTCTCAGACTCACTAAAACAATTAAGTAAATAAAATCTTTAAGAAATAGTATTAAAGTACAGCCTGGGTGGGTCAGTGGGTTAAAGCCTCTGCCTTCAGCTCAGGTCAGGGCCCCAGGACCCCTGGGATCGAGCCCCGAATCGGGCTCTCTGCTCAGCAGGGAGCCTGCTTCCTTCTCTTTCTTCCTGCCTCTCCGCCTACTTGTGGTCTCTGTCAAATAAATAAATAAAATCTTTAATTAAAAAAAAAGAAATAATTATTTTTTAAAAAGATGTCTGAAATAGACATGTCTGAAATTAATCAAAGAAGTCAGAAACTGTCTAAATACGTTTATGTATGGTCTATCAATATAGTAAGACTGAACATTAATCTGGTAAAGTCATTACTTTTTTTGATGGTCATAATCCACCCCTAATTAATATTAAAGTCCATAAATACTAAGAGGAGTAAACAGACAAAAAAAAAAAACACAAAAAAAACCCAGGGGTCCCAAGATCAAGAGCAATGTGCCCCTCTAACTGAGCCATATAATTCTTGATCTTGGGGTTATGAGTTCAAGCCCCACATTGGGTATAGAGATTACTTAGGATTTTTTAATAGATAAATAAACAAAAAGAAAGGAAGGCAGGGAGGGAGGGAGGATCTCCAAAGCTTTTTTCCTTAGTAAACTACATGCCCACCATTTACCTTTATCTCCAAAACAACAATGATTTCTAAATCTTGTGGACATGACTTTGCTAATCTGAAGAAAGATTTTATGACTTAACAGTTCTTCAGAGCAGAATGTCTCAAGCCAAGGACCACCCACATCAGAATACCTGACTGCTTGTTAAAACAACAATAGATCTACTAAATCAGACTCTCTGGGTCAAAACAGTAGAATCTTCTTTTTCTTTTTTAAACAAGTGTCCTGGAGGTTCTTGTACTAAAATCTTTAGACCAACAGTTCTCAAACTTTTTGCTCTCAGGACCCCTTTACAACCTTAAAAATAAGAACCTCAAAGAACATTTGTCTATGAAGGTTCTATCTACCAATTATTTACTGTATTCGAAATTAAAACAGAAATTTAAAAATATTAATTCGTTGGGGCACCTAGGTGGCTCAGTGGGTTGAAGCCTCTGCCTTCAGCTCAGGTCATGATCCCAGGGTCCTGGGATCGAGCCCCGCATCGGGATCTCTGCTCCGCGGGAAGCCTGCTTCCCCCTCTCTCTCTGCTTGCTTCTCTGCCTACTTGTGATCTGTCAAATAAATAAATAAATATTTTTAAAAAATATTAATTTGTTTAAAAATAATAAACCTATTATATGTTAACATGAATAACATTTCTATGAAAAATAACAATTTCTAAAACAAAAAAATCAGAGGAAAGAGTGACACTGTAAAAGTTTTAGAAATTTCTCTAATGTCTGGCTTAATAGAAGACAGCTGGAGTCTCGTATCTGCTTTTGCATTCAATCTGTTGCAGTACGTTGCTTTGATGAAGAAAACTTGTCACACTGGTTGGAAAAGGGAGGAGACTATCTTAATACCTTTACAAATAAATACTTAATTCCTTTACAGATAATTCTGGATATTTCATAACACCACACCAAAATTCACAAGTGGTCTTTTTTTTTTTTTTAAGATTTTATTTATTTGACAGAGATCACAAGTAGGCAGAGAGGCAGGCAGAGAGAGAGGAAGGGAAGCAGGCTCCCCGCCAAGCAGAGAGCCCAATGTGGGGCTGGATGCAGGGCTCGATCCCAGGACCCTGGGATCATGACCTGAGCCGAAGGCAGAGGCTTTAACCCACTGAGCCACCCAGGCGCCCCAACAAGTGGTCATTTCTTAAAGATCAGATGCAATGTGGATTGCATGCCACTGGCTCTCAATTAACTTTTCATACTCAGCTGCAATGAGATCCACTAGTCTATCCAGCATTTTGAACAGAATGTTTTCCCAAGCATGATCTAGTCATGTTGTGCATTAATCATCTGGAAAACACTATCTCAGAGACACATAGACCTTCCACATGTCGACACATTTCATTATGAACTATCAAAAAATCACATCTGTTTTACCATAAAAACAAATTCCATTCGTTAATATGGGAAAGCTTCAAACTCACAATTTTTTTCACAAGTTTTCTCAAATTCTAATTTTCACTCAAAAGCTTCAATTTTATCATTGGCAACAAATACTGCCAGCCAGTTGTTTCCTGGAAGAGACAGCTTCTCTTCTTTCATTTTTGAGGAAATGTCTACCAACATCCCAGCTGGTCTGTCATTTTTTCACAGTAGAAACAGTGTTTCAAGAAAAAACGGAGCTAGTTTGAGATTATAACTGAAAATGTTCCCACAAGAGCTCTCCCCTGAGACAACCATCATACTTCTGTGATGTAGCAGGGAAGAGCTCTTGTGGAACATTTCAGTTATCATCTCAAACTAGCTGCATTTTTCTTGAAAACATTGTTTTCTGCCTTTAGATTCTGCAGTCTATGGCTATCATTAGGAGATTAAATAAATTATTAAAATTTAAAAAAAACACTTAAAAGAAAGGGGCGCCTGGCTAGCTTTGCCAGTAGAGCATGTGACTCTTGATCTTGGGGTCATGAGTTTGAGCCCCACCTTTGGGGGGTAGATTGTACTTTAAAAAGAAAAAAATCTAAATAAATTATGGCATCCATAGCCTAGAATACTGGGCAGATCTTAAAAGACGCTAGACAGGGGTGCCTGGCTGGCTCAGTTGGAAGAATATGTGACTCTTGATCTCACGGTTATAAGTTTGAGCCCGAGGTTGGCTTTAGAGATTACTTAAAAATACAATCTTAAAAACAAACACACATAAAAACATGAAACAAACATATTCACATGGACGGTTTACTAAAATAAACAAAGTGACAAAAAGTAAGATACAGTTATGTGTATAATGTACTATATTCTTTGGCAAGGGAAAAAGAGAGAAAATAATATGTTTGCCTGCATACAAATGAAGTCACTCTGAGAAGAATAAAAACTAGGCTACTAGCTGTCCCTGGAAAGAGAATTTAGAGGTAAGGTAAAAAGAAAGCCTTCCACTTACTACTAACTTTTTGTACTGATTAAACTTTTTCTTTTTTTTGTTTTCCTAAAATATTACTTTTACGATAAAGAAAGCCGGAGTCTGGAACTGAAAAACAAAACTGATATATTCTTGCAGCAAATCTGTGGTTAAGACTAGCTAGCATTTATCTTTCCTGGGGGAAAGGGGAAGTAGTTTAATCCACAGACTGTACCGTGTGTGGGTTTTCTCTACCCGCCACCTCCAACCTCCTTCTCCCTTACTCGGAAGATATTCTCACTAGGTATATAAGAACGGTACTCTCATTGTAAAGCTTAGGGTAAACTAAGGCAGAAGTCTACAGAATCACACAGGGCACTTCTGACCCAGGACACCTTGGATATTTCTGTAGAAAGATTTTAATGAATAAGCTTTATTTTAAGGGGTGCCTGGGTGGTTCAGTCATTAAACATCTATCTGCCTTTCATTCAGGTCATGATCCGGGGATCCTGGGATCAAGTCCCACATTTTGCTCCCTGCTTGGCGGGGAGCCTGCTTCTCTCTGTCTCTCACTCCCCCTGCTTGTGTTCCTGCTCTTGCTCACTCTCTCTGTCAAATAAATAAGTAAAATCTTTTTTAAAAAATAAGCTTTACTTTTTAAAGCAGTTTTTAGGTTCAAAGCAAAATTGAGTGAAATTGAGCAGAAAGTACAGAGTTCCCATAAACCACCCGCCCCCGACCCCAACAGGCACAACCTCGCCCATTATCAATGTCTGGCACCACAGTGGTACATCGAGAAACAGGAATTTCAGATGGCTCCATGAACCCAATATTCTCCAACAGTTATTAGGACCTTAAGATGCCCCACGTACTCCTCCCCAGTTACAGTCCACTCTTATGCGCGTAAATGCAAAGGGACAATAACACATAGTATTAAGAACAAATACTGAGGGGCGCCTGGGTGGCCCAGTGGGTTAAGCCTCTGCCTTCGGCTCAGGGTCATGATCCCAGAATCCTGGGATTGAAACCGTATCCAGCTCTCTGCTCAGCAGGGAGCCTGCTACCCTCCCCCACACACACACACCCCCGCCGCCTGCCTCTCTGCCTACTTGTGATCTCTCTGTCAAATAAATAAAATCTTTAAAAAGAAAAAAAAAAAGAATAATGATATTTGTGAGGCACCTGGTTGCTCAGTCGGTTGAGTCTCTGACTCCCGATTTTGGCTTGGGTCATGATCTTGCAGTTATGGGGTCAAGCCCTGCATGGGGCTCCATGCTGGGCGAGGGGTCCGTTTGGGATTCTCTCTTTCCTTCTCCCTCTGCTATTCTATCTCCTTCTCTTAAAAAAACAAAAACAAAAACAAAAACACCCCAGGAGTTCCTAAACAGAATGCAGTATCTGTCCAGAAAAAAAAAGGGGGAGGGGGGTGCTGGGTTCCCTCTCTCTCCGTTAAGAGTCAGTTAAGTGTCTGACTCTTGGTTTCGGCTCAGGTCATGATCTCAGGGTCTTGAGATGGAGCCTCACCTAGGGCTCTGGAGTCTGCTTGTCCCTCTCCCTCTGCTCCTTCTCCTCACTCTCTCTCAAATAAATAAATAATTTTTTTTAAAAAGATTTTATTTGGGGTGCCTGGGTGGCTCAGTCATTAAGCATCTGCCTTTGGTTCAGGTCATGATCCCAGCGTACTGGGATCCAGTCCCACATCGGGCCCCCTGCTCCAAGGGAAGCCTGCTTCTCCCTCCCCCACCCCCCCTGCTTGTATTCTGCCCTCACTGTCTCTCTCGCTCTCTGTCAAATAAATAAATTTTTTCAAAAAAATTTTTAAAAGATTTTATTTATTTATTTGACAGAGGGAGAGAAATCACAAGCAGGCAGAGCAACAGGCAGAGAAAGGAGGGGGGGAAGCAGGCTCCTTGCTGAGCAGAGAGCCAGATGAGGGGCTCGATCCCAGGACCCTGAGATCATGACCTGAGCTGAAGGCAGAGGCTTAACCCAATGGGCCACCCAGACGCCCCTAAATAAATAAATAATTTTTTAAAAAGAATACTGATACTTGGCTCCAGAACACTTTAATTATTCCACCTCCCCCTATGCATAAAAGTTACCATCCTAATTATGTTCGATTTTAGTTAATGTTTCAATAAATTGGCTTTCCCTAAACATACTGATAAAAAGAAGCCCAAATACCAAACTGATTTATCAGACAAAATGAGTCTAAGATTAAATATTTACCATATCTAAGCCACAAGTAGGAAAAAATAAATTCAAAGGCTGACTATTTTAATGCTAACTCAATGCAACATTGCCCTCTGTTTGGTTTATAAGAGAGATAATTATACAGCTAACATCTGGGTTTGGGGGTTTTTGAGGATTACCCTGGTGGGGAGAGAAGGGGAGAACAAAGGAAAGTCTTACGTTTTTCATTCTGTCATAAAAACAGCATAGGCTAAATAGCAAAACAAAAGTACATTAGAATAGATTCGAAAAACATGCATTTTAGGAAGCTTTCACCTAAGCAGGTGCTCAAATTCAGACTCAAATCCTCCATTTCTCATAACCAGAATGAGTGGTCAGGATACCGAAAACTAATAAAATCAATCAACAAAGCGGGAAAGCAGGTGGTTAACACCAGGCAGGGCAGGGTTTTCCTAAATTGAGCTCACCTTCGCTAATCTAAATCAGTTTTCAGAAATGGCTTTTACAAAAACTACCCAAACATCCCCCTAATAATTTGTACTCCTCCTCCACAACAGGGAAGCCATTTATCTACCAGAAGGTTTACTTTCTCTTTCAAGCTCCGCAGGCTTCCTCCTGCCCCACATACTCGCTAGAAGCAATGGTGCGGCCCTTCTTTCCTGGCTTCTCGGATCCCGAACTGGAGAGCTAGTGTGAGAAAACCTGTTTCACGGAGAAGCTGAGTGGTTCTTCTTAACCGCAAGACTATTTTGAATACAGATGCACTTTGCAAAGGAAAGTTACAGGACAAGAAAATAATGCTCTATTCCTCGGGTGAAAACATACGCACTTAAACACACACACACACACACGGACAAATCACCAAAACATACGCATTTACACACACACACACACACACACACACACACACACACACACGGACAAATCACCTCCTAGCCGCAGACAAGTCATTCATTCTCCTTGGGAGGCGCCAAAACACCCCCCAAAACAGTATGCTGCCCCACCTTCAGAGCCCGACTCCTCTTCCCCTCAAACCTTCAACATCCTGTGTACTTTCTGGCGTTAGGAACTCCAAGGGGTTTCAAATTCCTAAGAGGTAATACATTTTTAACGCGTCGACTACTACTTAAAATAAATGTCCCACAATCAGAGCCTTTGGAAGATGTAGAGAGACCTGTCACAAGGGCATTTGTGTAAACAGGAATTTACGGGTTGCCTATTCCTTTATGTGACAGCCTCCATCTCCTCCACCACAATGTAAATCCCCCTGATCCCTATTCATTTAGTTTTTTCCTATTAGGTTAGAATTTCCCAATTACTCCTTCTTTCCTTTGGGTCATTAATGGCCCCCATGAATCATAACTTGCCTGACTTTAGGTGGATAGATACTGTAGTTTTTATTGATATTAATTATTAGCATTCAAATTTTAGCTATCTGCCAGGCACTAGACAAAGTACTTTATATGCATTATCTTGTGGGGTCCTTGGCTAGCTCAGCCCATAAGGCATGAGACCCTTGATCTAGGGGTGCTAAGTAGAAGCCCCACACTGGCCGTAGAGCCTACTATAAACAAACAAACAGGGGCACCTGGGCAGCTCAGTTGGTTGGGCAGCTGCCTTCAGCTCAGGTCATGATCCCAGGGTCCTGGGATGGAGCCCCACATCAGGCAACTTGCTCAGTGGGGAGCCTGCTTCTCTCTCCCTCTGGCTGCTGTTCCCCCCACCCCACCCCGGCTTGTGCTCTATCAAGCAAATAAATTCTTTAAGACAAACATACACAAATACAAATATACACACATTATCTTGCTTAATCCTCACAACTTCCCAGCAACAAAGCCTGGTATCTGTATTTTATGGCTAGAGAAACTGAAGCCAGGAAGTTAAAGCACTGACCTTGCAAGGTCTAAGAGGCGCTGGATTCGGGATTAAAGCCCAAGGAGTCTGACCTCACAGTCCATTCTTTTACTTCCCATAGCAGCTTTGGCTCATGAGACCCTCAAACACATGGCCCAAGCATTTCGACAGTACAGTGTTACCTTAGGAATGCTCAAAATAAGTTCCTTGTCCAATGGAGTTATAAAGCAAGCCAAAGGTCAGGCAAAAGTTCAGTGATTAGAAGAGTCATTTATTCTTATGGGTGGGGGTAGCAGAAAGAAAACCCAGATAATCCAAACCTTATCGTATTTTGGGGGGTAGATTTGCCTTCCTTATTGTTTTTTTATTAGGCTATTAGAAAGAAATTTGCCATAAATATGTCCAAGTTGGGGCACCTGGGTGGCTCAGTGGGTTAAGCCTCTGCCTTCAGCTCGGGTCATGATCCCAGGGTTCTAGGATGGAGCCCCGCATCCCGCTCTCTGCTCAGCGGGGAGCCTGCTCACCGCTCCCCCCCGCCCCCCCCACCGCCTGCCTCTCTGCCTACTTGTGATCTCTGTCAAATAAATAAATAAAATCTTAAAAAAAAAAGTCCAAGTTAAACTGGTAAGTAGAAAAAGGTGCAAAAATCTGAAAATACACACACCATTAACCATTAATACAAATATTAACAGGATATATATATGTACATACATATATATATATAATACATACAGCTTATAGTTCTACAAATTTAAATATTTTGTAATAGCATATATTTCTTTTGTAAGCAGGACCAAACTACTTAGTTTTGATGACATGTGAACCCAATAAGGAACAGAAAAGAAGGGGGAAGAGCCACAGCTCAGCAGCTTCCTCTCCCCTCAGTTCAGTCCTCCTAAATTAAGAACCTACACTTGTAGCTCCCCGGACACTCTCTGCTGTTTTTAAGCCTCTGCACATTCATGTTCCCTGGCCTTGAATGCAACGTTCACCACTCAACGTCATCAGGAGAACTCCTATTCAGACCTACAAAACACAGGTGTTCCGACCTGATAAAGACCCTTTTCATAGGTGTTCTGACCTGATAAAGACCCTTGGTCATAAAGCCTTTTTCTCAGCCCTAAAGAGAATGAAATCTCTTTTCTGGGACATTTAATAAGAACTTACATTTATGGAGTTCTTATTGTGTGCCAGGCATTATGCTAAGCTTTTTACCTGTATTTTCTCATTGCATCTTCAACAGTTCTAGGAGATAGGCCCTGCTACCCTCTACCTTTACAGATAAGAAACTGAGACTCAGGCTCTGAGGCGGAAGTAGCAGATCCAAGATCTGATCCCAGACTTGTCTGACTCCAGAGCATCAGATGTGAACCTCTTATCCTGTCATCTCCCCTGCCCTGTTTCCATACTAAAGCAACACACACCCTGGTCTGCATCACACCTCTAGATCCGTGAAAATAGGAAGCATATTTCATTACCCTTGGATACCACCAACCACAGTAATTGGCTCTCAGTATAAAATGTCTGCCAACAATTAAGTAATTAAAACAAAACAAAATTAAATAAAATGTTTGCCGGCCTGATCTAAGAGTTGTGACAATCCTAACATAATGAGAACTGAGCGGAATAGAAATTCATTATTCCACATGCTGCTCCTTTTAAGAACTAGAGACATTTCAAACAACTGACCACCAAAGTACCATCTGGCCATCCGGACTAAAGTACACCACAGTAAAAGGAGGTTCTGAGGGACAAACATTAACTGGGATATTAATCCTTTTCACCATGCCTGACAAAGTGTGAAAAGGCTGGGCAAAGTCATTCTGCTGGATCTCACCAAGGTTGCTCTAGGAACCAGGACTTCAAGATTTGGGGACATCCTTCAAGTGCTCTTTTGGTGGTTTTTATGAATGACCCAAAAGTTACCGTAGAATTGTTTAAATATGGAAGACATAAAATGTAAGTGGCCATTTACAGCCAATCAAAAATCCTAAAAGACACTTCTGCACTTAAACACACAGATCTGTTAAGTCAGAATAGTTCTCTGGGTGCTGGCCCAATTTATAAGCTCAGCCCCAAGGACAACTCCCCTAGGGACGATGCCATGTGCACTGATCTACTTTGTACAAATTAACCAATGCCAGGCACGTGCCCAACACACAGGAGGCAATCCACAATTAAACACCAATACTTGGCCTCTCACATCTTTGAAAGGACAAAACCTGAAATTCCATGGTCTGGCCTCAAGGCCTCTTATGAGTACACACTCCTCCCCTACTTACCTTCCTAATCTACCAGGATTTTGTTCCTACTGTACCACCATACCTCCTCAACCCCGATTCTTTACACCTATCAAATTCCAGCTATTATTTGGGACCCAGATCAAATCTCTCCTTTGGCAAGAAGACTTCCTAGACCAGGACAATGGAAATGTTCTATAGCTATGATACTTTTATGTTTTTTTAAAGATTTTATTTATTTATTTCACAGACAAATCACAAGTAGGCAGAGAGGCAGGCAGAGGGAGAGGGTGAAGCAGGCTTCCTGCAGGGCAGAGAGCCTGATGCGGGGCTCCATCCCTGGGCCTGGGATCATGACCTGAGCCGAAGGCAGAGCCTTTAACCCACTGAGCCACCCAGGCGCCCCAGCTATGATACTTTTAACATGTAACAGCTACCTCGTTGAATGGCACAGATTTAAGGTCTCAGCACCTCCTTAAGGACATGTTGTTCTACAGGGATAATGCATTTATCAAGTCCCCTCAGTGGACTGCAAGTCCTGTGAACAAAGCCTCTGATTCTTCATGGCAACTTTCACAAAGTCACAAAAGGCAAATGTGTGTTGATCTGTACAACACCTCTGGGGAATCCATAAGGTAAAAAAGATGCTGGACTCAGCATCTGGAATGCTCACTATCTCGGCCCCATCTCACATTGGGAAGTTAAGAGAACCAGAGCCAGGGAGGAGAAAGCAACTTTCTAGAGACACGAATGATCACTGATCAAGCCACAAGGCACTCTGGATTAAACTGCATTTTTCTCTCTCTCCATTAGCAAATAGCTAAATTCTGACGACAAGTTACACTAACTAAAAAGTTTGTGACTTCCCAAGTTAGACACAGCAGATGAAAAAATAACCTAAGCATACCCTGTTTCTACTTGTTTTTGTACGTGTACTGGCTATCTCCGTTGGAGTCTTAACAGCCTAATGGTAGTATTTCACTGTCCAGAGAGATGTTAGAATTTCAGAGACACTTTTCCTAGCAGGGTCCGGACTCACTGTAAATCAGGAACTAATACTTAACATAGACAGGACAAAATAACACAAAACATACCAAAGGTATGAGTTCCACCACTATGACATTCTGCTGCCTTGGGCAAGCACCTTGTTCCTTTGGCCTCAGTTTTCTTATCTATAAAATGGGGATAACGTCATGTGAACTATCTACCCTTTGGAGGGCAAGTCATAGCCGTGGATATTTCTAAACAGTTATTCTTGCCAAAAGTACTATATACAGAAAGAAAAGATCCGTGAATTTGCTATTGGTTCTCCGTGGTGGATATGCTAACGAATATATAGACTTTAAGATCAACCCTCTAATATCTCATTTTTTTCCCCGGTATTCCAGACTTCTTTTCTCCATCCCACTATGCAAATGTCTGAGCAAAAATTCTGCTAGTATGCCAGTCTGGCACATGTAACAAGGAAATAAATGTGTCTACTCAGGGAACACAGACATATTTAATATAAAACAGAAATTTGGCTGAATCGAGTCGTAACAGTCTAAATCCACATATGGAAGACTGAGATGATTTAGAGTTCTGATTTATTCCAACCAATGCTTTATCAGCAAAGCCAGCCAAAAAGTTACAAGCCATACACAGAATATAGCCTATAGATGCACACATGATAAAAACCAGCAGATACATATTATGTACATTTTTATTTAAAAAAAAAAAGTGTGTGCCAATACCAGACACAAAGATGTGCACTAAACATGGAAAAAGCAACTTGGATGACGGTGTGAATTTTGCTAACTTAAGCCCAACCACACCCCCAATCACAGGTAAAGTTTGCACACATGGCTTTCCTAAGGCCAGCCTGTCTTTGTTTCCCTCTGCGTTTACCCAAGATCTTGGCTCTAAGACAGAAAACTCCCACTCTCGATTGGTTCATTCTGTCCTATGCAATTAAGCAACACCACAATCCAGTAAACGCGAGGGCTCAATTATTTATCTTCTGGCCAAGTTTACCAGGTGTTTATAAAAGAACAATGTCAAGGAAGAAAGAGGTTTATTTCTCTCTAGAACTGGCTTGATGGAGGTTTTATTTTGCTTTGTTTTGTTTTTAGAAGGGGAGGAGAGAAGCAAGGTTTAATGTATGGGGGGGGGAGACGGGAGGTAATTTAAAAAAGAGTACAAGACTGTCAATTTCCCTACAGGAAACTTGATTCTTATGCAATAATCCTACCCACAACCAACCAGCCCGTGGGGCTGCAGGGGGGAGACACCTATTCCTACCTCTAGGAGAGAGAACAGGGCAAGGCCGAGGAATTGGCTCAGCCGGGCGCCGCGGGGGAGAGGGGAGAAAGCTCTTTCCAACACCCCCACCCCCCTGCCCGTGATCTCTGCCTGCGTGACAGTTGCTCCTGTTGCCGGAACGTCCCCAGAGCCTCTGGGAGCAGGAAGTCGGGGGGCTGTCCCTCACTCCTACCACCCCCACCCTGGGTGCTTTCGCCCCACTGTCCTCCCCCTTGAGCCCGTTTTCTCTCTTCTTCGGCGTCTGCCCTTTCTCCGAAGAACGAAACTTCCTTCCAGCGCCCCCTGTCCCTTCAGAGGCCCGCTCCTGTCATCCCGGGAGTTGTCCCTTCAGTTCAACCCTGGCGTCTCCACGGATTCGCCCCCTCCCCCGCCCCACTGAAGTTTCCACCCGCAACTCCCCCAAACACCGCAGAGGCTCCCAGCCCCTCCCGCGCCCCCCCGGGATCCCCAGGCCTGGGGGCAGTCGGGGAAGGCGGCCCCACCCTTCACCCCCTTCACCTGTTTCTCGGGCTCGGGCCCGATAGACCGGGGCTGCGCTTGCGCCGGGGTGCGGGCGGCGGGTCTCCCTCAGGCCGCAGGGCCTCTCCTGGCAGACGCGGAGAGAGAACGCGGAGCAGGGGTGCTCGTCAAGGATCCGGTTCGGGCTCGCTCGCTCCGTGGCGACGTCGGAACCCCAGACCCCCCCCCCCCCACCCCGTCTACGCCGCGGCAGCTCCGGAAACCGCTGAATTACAGCCCCTCCAGCCAATCCCCGCCCAGCCCCAACTTGGCAGGGACACGCCGCTTCTGCATAATTCATGAGACTGCCAGTTTCCCCGGCCGCCCAGAGGCACTGGTGCGTGTACTGTACTCCCGAAGCCCCACCCACTGGCCAATGAGGAGAGCCTCTGGGGAAAGGGCGGGGACAACAGTAGGCTGGGAACGCCCCTGTGCTGGCTGTTCCGAGCACTAAGTATCCCTCCCTCCGCCACAGCAGAGGAGGAGCCGCGGCCTTGGGCACAGAAACCCGGGGGGAGGGAGGGAAGATGACCGGAATGTCCTGCTGAAAACTCAGCTGAGTTCCTGGCAATGCGTGACGTCAGGACACTTTAAATGCCCCTGATGCGGCTCGCTTCAGCCTGCTCTCCCTTTTCCCAGCTTTTGGCACCACGTGGGGTCGAGGTTGCAGGCCACTTACCACGTGGGAATCAACCAGTTAGACAGTCCCAGGTATCGCCAGATCCTCAGGGGCCCAGCGCCAGAATTGGGTTTCTGGGGACAGCAAAAAGAACATGGGTGACTCCCGCCTGCTTTGAACTTCAGTTTCTGCGTGAGTCGGGACACACACACCCGGAAACATGACGTGGAAATAGAGTAATTACTAGAGTGCGTGGGGAGAGGGTAGTGGATTTAACCCTGTTCTCCGTTCCGTCGCTTCAAGCATCAAACGCCAACGGCTCGCATATTGGCGGGTTCACAAAAAGGCAGAGATAAAGCATGTGAAGATTGACAAACACATTATTTTTATAAGTCTGAGCCGAAAATACTTGAAATTGCCTGCCTTTTTCCTCTTCGTCTAGTCTACTTCGATTGCAAATTTTACTGCATTGAAGCCAGTAGTTTATAGGAAATGTAGACATTTTACCTTACAAAATAGGGGATGTACCTTGCATAATGAAATGGGGGGGTGCCCGCTGACACTATCAGGATTTTTTTTTTTTTATTTGACAGAGAGAGATCACAAGTAGACAGAGAGGCAGGCAGAGAGAGAGAGAGGGAAGCAGGCTCCCTGCTGAGCAGAGAGCCCGACGCGGGACTCGATCCCAGGACCCTGAGATCATGACCTGAGCCGAAGGCAGCGGCTTAACCCACTGAGCCACCCAGGCGCCCTATCAGGATTTTTTTAAATAACAACTATTGATATTCGTGTTTATTGTGTTTACTACAAAACGGTATAAAGATGAGATCTAAACAGGGCTCTTACGACACCATCCAGATAACCCCTGATGAGTTTTCTTTATTTTTTTTAAGGTTTTATTTATTTATTTGACACAGAGAGAAAGAGAGAGAGCACGCAAAAGCAGGGGGAGCGGCAGGCAGAGGGAGAGGGAGAGAGAGAAGCGGGCCCAGGACCCTTGGGATCATGACCCAAGCTGAAAGCCGATACTTAACGAATTGAGCTACCCAGGCGCCCCAATGAGTTTTTTTCAATGAAACTTTTCATTTCATGGTTGAGTGAAACATGTTCATGTTTCAAAAACTGACGTAGTTCAGAAAAGTCAAAAATTAAAAATGAACATCCATCACCTTCTGGTGAGAAAATTCTCAATTTCTGGTGAGAAAATCAATGGCTTTAACTTTTGGGGGGCAGGGGTAAGGGTGTCACAGGTGCTTCTGAGAGTCGGCTGGAGACTATGAATTCTACCCCCAAGAAATCAGCAGCATAACTTTTACTCATCGATGGTTCCCCAGATACCTGAAGCCTAGCCAGACTCCAGATTTGGATCTTTGGACCAACTTAAATCCAAGTTAAGAGGAGAAGGTGTCTGTAGCACAATTGGTAAAGTCCCTGGTGGTGGAATTGATTTTCCCATGCCCTTCTGCAGACCCAGCCCAGTCCCAGTGTGGAAATTACTGTACTTGTCTGGGGTGTGTGTGTGTGTGTGTGTGTGTTCCTGTGTTTATCTTCACCCCTGAACAGTAGAACAGATACCCTTACCTTCCATCTCACCTAAACTCTGCTTTAGCTGTGCTATTCCAGGCAACTGACTGCCTCCCTAAAAACATAAGGTCTGATATTTGTTTAACTATTTACTGCTTACAAAGCACTTACTCTTTACCTCTTGTCTTTTTCACAATAATTATGTGTAGCAGATAGAAGCCGTATTATTTACCAATAGAAAACTAAGGACAAAAGAGTGTGACACTCCCTGGGGTGCCCGGGTAGCTCAGTTGGTTAAGCTACTGCCTTCAGCTCAGATCATGATCCTGGGGTCCTGGGATCGAGTTCCACATAGAGCTCCCCTTGCTCTACGGAGAGCCTGCTTCTCCCTCTCCCTCTGCCTGCAGCTCCCCCTGCTTGTGCTCTCTCTCTCTCTCTGTCAAATGAATAAATAAAATCGTAAAATTAAAAAAATATATAGTGTGACACTCTCAAGATCAAAGAGATACTCAGCAGTATACCAGGTAGATTTAGAGTCAAATTTTTGGACTCCCCATCCCATAGCTTTGTTCATCCACTCAAACCCTGCCCTCTTCCCTTGACTCTTCAGCAGATGGCCTTTGCTTCCCTCACTGCCCTCCCCCACAGGTCACATAAAATGTTCCCCTGAGCCTGTCTGTTCCACCTATAAAGCCTCTCTCCAGCCCCACTACTGGCCTTTCTCCATACTCTACCAAATCCCCCCAGCTTACAGACAGCTCACAGTTTCTCCCACATAAGCCAATGTTTTGACCTGAACTCTGCTTTCCAGCCCTCTTCCCTCCATACCACACACCTTAAACTCCCACACTGAATTTATCACCTTCCTCCAAACATGTCAGCACCTTCTATTACTTTATGCCTTTGTGGATCTTCTTCCCTCTGCCTGGAATGCCTTCTCTTTCCTCGTTCTCAGCCAGAAAACTCTTACTCATTCTTCAAAGCCCAGTCCAACATTACCTCCTCAGGGCTTTCTGAGATTCTTCCTGGCAAAGTTAATCTCCTGCCCGACTCCTTTAGCAGCTTGTTTCCCCATCCAGTATGGCGCTCTTTATCTTGGGACTGCAATGTCTCCATTAATTAGCCTATTTCCTGATAAATGAAATAAATAATTAACACATATTAAGTAATTACCGTGCTCCAGGAACTGTGCTAAGCTTTTTACCTAGATTATCTCATTTGATCCTCATCAATACCCAGTGAGATAGGTACTACCGTAATTCTCATTTTCAACTGAGAAAATTGTGGCTGAGAAAGTGGAAGATAGGTCCAAGGTCCCACAACTAGAAACTATGGACGAACTCAGAATGAGAATCAGGTATGGCTGGCTCCAAAGCCAGGACTCTGCCTGCATGCTTAAAACACATCCCAAGGATGCCTGGCTGGCTCAGTCCGTGGAGCATACATCTCTTGATCTCAGAGTCATGCGTTCAAACCCTATGTTGCGTATAAAGATTACTTAAAAAAATATATATATATGAATATACCTACATCTATTCATATAGCTGTAGGTTCCTGGAAGCTTAAACCCCTAGCTATATGCTAGAATTATGAAAATAATTCTAGCATATAGCATCTAGCAAACTCAACTAAGCATGAGTTAAATATTGATAAACATATATTGAATAATCATATCAGCAACAGCTAACATGGAGTGTTTGCTATGAACTAGCTCTTGCTCTGAGCATATATTATTAACCCAATTATTAACTCACTTAATCCTTGTAATGATCCCATGAAGAGGATACTGTGATTTTACAGATGACGAATAGGAGGCTTATCCAAGTTTAAGTGACTTACCCAAGAACACAGAGCTGGTAAATGGCAGAGCCAGGATTCAAATACAAGTGTGTGTATGGGACGCCTGGGTGGCTCAAAGGGTTAAAGGGTTAAAGCCTCTGTTTTTGGCTCAGGTCATGGTCCCAGGGTCCTGGGATTGAGCCTCGAATTGGGCTCTCTGCTCAAGCAGGGAGCCTGCTTCCCCCTCTCTCTGCCTGCCTCTCTGCCTACTTGTGACCTCTGTCAAATAAATAAATAAAATCTTTTTTAAAAAATCCAAGTGTGTCTAACTTGAGAGCCTGAATAGCTGCTCTTCCTTCACTGTATCCCCAGGCTGAGCCTTCCTCTTGGATTCCTAAGGAAGAGTCTTAAGGAGGGGAAAAATGAGGTGCGCATCCTCTACCCATCTAAGTGGATGAACCAGCGTCCATCCCATTCAAGCCTGTAGTGGTTTATAAACACGTCTGCAAATTCTTTGATACTTCTCCCATTTAAAGGTAGACTGATTCCATTCCCTCGGTAACTCACTTCTAATAACTAGAACACAGTGAAAATGATGCTGTGTGACCTCTGAGGTGAGGCCATAAAACACCATACAGCTTCCATGGGACTCTTTCCCTTGGGACACTCACCCTTGGAACTGTTGGAGGAAGCCCAAGCTATATGTAGAGGCCGCATGAAGGGGTTCTGGCCAGCAGTCCAGCTAAGGCCCAGCTGACAGCAAGCATCAGCTGTGAGTGGAGCCAGCCCCCAGATGATTCCAGCCCCCAGTCACCCCAACAGAGGCCAAGTAAAGCAGAGGTGGGTCGTTTTTGCTGAGCCTTACACAGATTACAAATTCATGAGCAAAATAAGTGTTGACATTGTCTTAAGCCGGTAAGTTTTGGGGTGGTTTGTTACATAACAATAAGTAAGTAGGATAAGTTTCCATTTATCATTTCAGAGAGATTCTAGAATGATAAGCTAGGTCAGGAAGGGAGACTGATCAGACTTTGTAAGGTTCTAGAAACTTTATTTACTGTCTTTTCCCTGGAGGAACTAGCAGTTAAACTCTAAATCAAGATTTGGAGAAGAATCTTGGGGGTGACAAATGGGTGGTGCATCACTGCGGTGACGCAAGGGAGCAAGGGGCAACTTGTGTGTGTGATGGGACCCCTGTGGGGCTCAGCAACAGAGAGGTTCATCAGGGCTGCCCAACTTCCCCCTCACTGAAATAATAGAGAAGAGCATCTCTCCTTTCTCCTGTCTGAAGAATAGTCCTCCCTCCTCAATACTTTCAAGGCAAAGCTCTTTTCCTATGCTACTTAAAACATCATTCATACCATATCATTCTGTCCCTTCAGTGGCTTCCCATGGGGCTTGGGATAAAATGGTTCTCCTTTTTCTTATCCCTGTCAAGGCCCTGCCTATTCCACCAACCTCTCTCCTGCCCACTAAATTCCAGCTAGTCCCTTTTCCACCTTAGGGCCTTTGCACAGGCCTCCCCCCCCGCCTTTGCCAGCTTTGGCACATGCTAGTTCCTTCTCACCCTACCGGTCTCACCTGCTCAGAGAGGTAGGTGTAACTGTGTTGTGTAACTACCCCCACTGACAGTTGCTTCCAGTGTGTTAATCACTATCTTTATGTGCTGTTTCCTGTGAACTCTTAGCATTCTCATTTATTTATCTGTATAAATTTTCTTATCTGTCAGTTCCAGGAAAATGAATCTTACCTGTTTGCTGCTCCCTTCTCCTCCCAGTGCTAGGCATATTGTAGGTGCTCAATAAATGCTTTGTGAATGAGTGGAAGTGCTCTTGGTCTCACCCTTCCCCTCTCTTGAGTTTTATCAATTCTCCTCTCCTTCCTGACCTTGTCTCTGGTCATGTCTCTGTCTCAATGTCTCTGGAGATATTCCTTCTTTCCTATCTTGACCCTCAAGTTACCCCTGCCCTTTCCCATCATGGCCCCCATGTCCTCATCTCCACTTGTTCTGCCAAGGTGGCTTCCGTCCTTTTTCTCCATAGGACAGTGCTCTTGAAGGCCACCAGGGATCCCCTCCTCATCAAAGGTAATGTCTACTTGTTGTCATTTTACTTAACATTGCAGTAGAATGTGGTACTGTCAATCACCCGCCTGTCTCCTAGACATTTTCTCCTCCCTTGACCATTGCAGCAGTCAATAGAAGCCATTGCATTATCTACAAAGCTGATGGAGCTGAAGTGAGACACACTCGGTTTAAATCCTGGCTTTGACACAGAATGGACTGTACCGCCCTGGCCAAGTTCCTTACCCTCTCTGAGCCTCAGCATCCACATCTTCGAATGGAGAACATAATTCTGACTTTGATTAGTTTGCATTAAAATGTCTTTGATCAGAAGATAATCTCAAATTAACTGTGAAGCATGGCTGATAAAAGCCAGACCCTGGGGGCACCTGGGTACCTCAGTTGTTAAGCTTCTGCCTTCGGCTCGGGTCATGATCCCAGGGTCGTGGGATCGAGCCCCACATCGGGCTCCCTGCTCGGCAGGAAGCCTGCTCTCTCCCTCTCCCACTCCCCCTGCTTGTGTTCCCCCCTCACTATGTCTCTCTCTGTCCAATAAATAAATAAAATCTTTTTTATGTTTGACAGACAGAGACCACAAGTAGGCAGAGAAGCAGGCAGAGAGAGAGGAGGAAGCAGGCTCCCCACGGAGCAGAGAGCCCGATGCGGGGCTCAATCCCAGGACCCTGAGATCATGACCCGAAGGCAGAGACTTTAACCCATTGAGCCACACAGGCACCCCAAATAAATAAAATCTTAAAAAAAAAAAAAAAGCCAGGGGCGCCTCGGTGGCTCAGTGGATTGGGGCCTCTGCCTTCGGCTCAGGTCATGATCCCAGGGTCCTGGGATCGAGCCCCACATCGGGCTCTCTGCTCGGCAGGGAGCCTGCTTCCCCCTCTCTCTCTGCCTGCCTCTCTGCCTAGTTGTGATTTCTCTCTGTCAAATAAATAAAATATATATATATAAAAAAAAAAAAGCCAGACCCTGGCAGGGTTCACCACTCAGCCACCCCACCTATGCAGCAATGTGACCCTGGCCAGTTGTGAGACATCTCTGAGCCTCATTTTCCTCCTCAATTAAATAAGAACTATGAGAGCACCTCCCTCATAGGTTGCTGTGAAGATTAGATGAGATAACCTGCCAAGCATTCGATACAACATCTGGCTCATGGCAACCCCTTAATAGACATTAGCTCTCATTGTCTTATGCAATGTCTTTTTAAATCGCAAAATCAGGGAGACTTGTTGGAAGAAAACTGAGATTTCTCCCAAATTCCAGTAAAGAGTTGAACAACCACACCTTGGGAAGGGCAATTTTAGGAACCTCACCAGAGGGAGTTCTTGCAGAACATCTCACTCAAGTCCTGTCCGTCCTTTGTTATGACTTGAAGCTGTTGCTGAAAATGTTCAGTCTCTGTGGCGGTCAGCTCAAAATTCTAAATTGCTGGCTAAGAGGATTTCATTGGCCCAGAAAGGACAGATCTCCATCCTTGGCAAGACAGCTATGGACAGGGGCAGGGGTCAAGGTCAACCAGCAGAGCCCTGGAGGGAAAGGGCAGGGTATTTTCTGAGCAGAGGACAGCCAATGCTGGTCAGAATTACCTGAGATAATGTTTATGAAAGTGCCCTGCATATAGCACGATGTCCTTTCCCCTCTCTGACCATCCATGGTCCACTTTGCTGCTCCCCCCTTCCAATCCCCACAACCTCCTAAAGTTGGGCACTCCTGCCTTTAATTCTAAATTCCATCCTCTTCTCCCCCACATTCCCTCCCTTGGCAAACTCATCTATTCCTAGCACTTCCAGGACCACCTCTGTTCTGACCAGTCTTTTGT
Organism: Enhydra lutris kenyoni; assembly: GCF_002288905.1. Lineage (NCBI taxonomy): Eukaryota > Metazoa > Chordata > Mammalia > Carnivora > Mustelidae > Enhydra > Enhydra lutris. The sequence continues at coordinate 27,098,140 of NW_019154110.1, forward strand.
GCTGAGTCTTACTAGGTAAAGATAAATTACTTTCTCTTCCGGGTACCCAGCAACATCCTCTGTAAGATGACTCCTTCTGTTGCCTCATCTAGAAAACAAAACACTTTTTAGTTCCAACATTCCATAATTCTATTAATTGTTCCTCGATCATGCCTTCAGCTTTCCTGCCTCTACCTTTCCGCTCACTATCCCCTTTGCCTGGAGAACATTCCCTGTCCCACATCACTGCTTTCATTCAATTACCTTTACTGAATACCTACCATATTAATAGATACCTCTTGGGTCCTGCCTGGTGCTCAACAAATCCTTCTTTCCTGGGGATTGCTCCTCTCCCCACTCTGCAATCATACACTGGAATGGGTCCTTTCAGCCACGCCTATATTGCATGAGCCTGTCCTCCTGGCCATAGATTATTAAATCCAGGGTGAACACTGATGTTAACTGCCTTAATCAGATTCTCTGTGCCAGGAATCTGGAATTTGAAACTGAGAAGCACAGAGCCTGGGAGCCCTTAGAGCTGAGTTCCATTAATGTCAGCATGTTAGAGAGGGCTATCCATCAACTCCCTCTCAGAAGTCCCTGGAGATCCCCTGGTTCCTATTCTTCCTACCTTAGCTGTTCAGCGGTTCCTTGGAGTCCATGGGATATCTTGGCAGCCTTCCAATGTAGGTTCCTTTTTCCCTTTATGGCCAGTGTCTTTTTCTTATATTTCCAACCAAATAATCATTAACCACTGTAATAGTTGAGACACCATTAGGCTCTGGTGACACAGAAATCATGTAAAATGCTATCTCAGCCCTCCAGCAACATCTATTTGAAATCCTACCCATGTTTAGGAGTGCATCTTTCAAATGTCCCCATTTTCCCCAAGCAGGATTAATCCCTCTCCAGTGTACTGCTTTTGCATTTTGCTTTACCTCCCTTACCTCCTACCTTGAGCTCTTTTGTATATCTTCTTTTCCTACTAATTGCAAATGCTTTAAAATCAAGAGCTAGATATGTTATCTTTTTAGTCTCTCAGCTCCTAGCACAGTATCACAAACAGATCCCTGGGAAAGAACATCTGTTGTTTCATCTGCCTATCATCCTCTCCCTTTTCTGTTGATAACAGCAGTCCAATTTTCGTTTGGGAAATCAGCCTTCCTTCACTCTCTATTCTATGGTTCTAGAAGTGGTACATAACCTAGATGTGGTCAGAGACACAGAGATTCAGATTTATGACCTATTTATGACCTTTAGGGCCAATGGACATCCTATCTGCGATTCTGGCTGGAAGGATTTGGAAAGAAACCCTCTTAACTGGGTTGTTTAGCTGTTAAGCCATAGGCCTACAGTTACCGATGGTCATCTTTGCCAAGACACGGGGGGAAATCTGATTATTAAACCAACAAACACAATGAAAAAAAGAGAAAATAAGAGGGGAAATAAACTTCCAATGATATTATATCAGAATTTGCATCTTGGACACCCTTGGAACCTATTATCAGGAATTTTTTGATCACATTAATTCCTTCTGCATTTGTTTTCAGCTTTTTTCCCCCTTCATTCTTTTTTAAAAGATTTATTTATTATTTTAAAGAGAGAGAGAGCTAGGAGAGAGAGCCTGCACGCAAGTGAGGGGAGGGGCAGAAGGAGAGAATCTCAAGCAGACTCCCTGCTGAGGGGGAGGGGGCGCTCCATCCCACCACCTCTTGAGATGATGACCTGAGCGGAAATCACCAGTTGGCTGTTCAACTGACTGAGCCACCAGGTACCCCATTATTTATGTATTTATTTTTAAGTAATCGCTATATCCAATATGAGGCTTGAACTTGTAATCCTGAGATCAAGACTCATGTGCTCTACCGACTGAACCAGCCTAGGCACCCTGATCGTTGTTTTGTTTTGTTTCTGTTGCAGCTGGTTTGAGTTTATGACACAATAGAGAGTCTTGTCATTCATTCACTCATTCATTCAACAAGTGTTTATTGACATAAAGTTCTATGGGAGCCCTGAGAAGGGAAGGGATAGTATGACCAGGTTGGAGCTGGGGAAGAGGTTGGCTTAAGAGAGAAAGTGGGGAGGGGGAGGCCATTCCATAGAGAGGGAGCAGCCTGAGCAAAGGCCCACAGGTTTGAAAATGTGTGGTCCATTTCTGGCCAGCAAACTCAGTAAAGACCATGTTGAAGACCAGTAAGAACTGGGGCGGGGACTAGACTCTTAAGGGATCTTGTGAGCCATGTCACTAAGTTTAACCCTTTGGTCAGAGGAAGGGGTTTAAACTGTAAGGTATGTTTTCTTTAATATCTAGGGGCGCCTGGGTGGCTCAGTGGGTTAAAGCCTCTGCCTTCGGCTCAGGTCATGGTCCCAGGGTCCTGGGATCGAGCCCCATGTCAGGCTCTCTGCTTTGCAGGGAGCCTGCTTCCTCCGCTCGCTCTCTGCCTGACTCTCTGCCTACTTGTGATCTCTCTTTCTGTCAAATAAATAAATAAAATCTTTTAAAAAAATATCTATCTCTAGATCTTCTATCTCTATCTGGCAGTAATTTGGGGAATGGATTGGAAAGAGAATTTAAAGTCCATCCAGGGGGTGCCTGGGTGGCTCAGTGGGTTAAGCTGCTGCCTTCGGCTCAGATCGTGATCTCGGGGTCCTGGGATCGAGTCCCACATCGGGCTCTCTGCTCGGCAGGAAGCCTGCTTCCCTCTCTCTCTCTGCCTGCCTCTCCGTCTACTTGTGATCTCTCTCTGTCAAATAAATAAATAACATCTTAAAAAAAAAAAAGATTAAAAAAATAAATAAATAAAGTCCACCCAGATAATCCAGGTGGGGGCAGATGAGGGTCTGGACCAGAAACTGGCTTAAGCTGTTTTCTTCTGACCCCAACAGACCCCAGCCTTCTTAGGGCTTTGGAGGTACCATTTAGAGACCTGATAAATTCAATCTGAGGCTGTAGGGGAACTTCCTTAGATCCCAAGGCGCACTTGTTGTAATCCTTTGAGAAGGCAATACCCCTAGTTTATTGTCATGGAAATAATGCTAATGATGGGTGGGCAAGTTCAGGGCCAGTTCAGGATTACTTTGTGGAAAAGATGCTTCAAAGCTGTGGGACCTTGGAATGCCCTCAAATCCTATTGGTCGGCTGTCAACTATCTCATCGGTACCTGAGACCCGCCCTCCTCCTCCCTTCAGCAGCAAGGGAAGAGGGAAGGGAGTAATTTCTGATTCTGGGGAGGCTGTGGTCCCTCACTTTGCCGTGGAGCAAGGGGTAGCAGAAATGTGGCTGCTCAGAGAATTAGGACTGTTCTTAACAAAGCAGTGCCCAGAATAAACTGGGTAGGGAAGGCACAGCAAAGTCATTGCCCTAGTATTAAAATTGTGGTGGGCCAGTGAGAGGCATGGCTTGTAGAAGGGATGTGTGTGTGTCAGGTGCCCGATTGTGGATAAGAGAAGTAGGAGCCCGATTGTGGATAAGAGAAGTAAATGAAGGCCTGGTATCCCAGGACTTTTCCTGGTTTCCTCTGGCCTTGTTACTCCACGGCTGGGGTCCTGACATCATTCCAGGCTTCTCACAGCTGTACATATGGATCCCAGAGGAAGAAGGATCCTCTCCTGGCAGGAAGGAAGTTTCCTGGCTCCCAGGCTCTGAATTTTCAGCAACAGTTTTCATTTCTTTTGGCAGGAAGCCAACCCTTTCTGGGAGATTTAGAACTCCAGACTGCTGTGCTTGTTGCTGGTGGCAGGGATAGGGGAGTTGAAGGTAAATGCATGGTTCATGAGGAAGGGCTCAGCTTGTTTGAGTTGTGGCAAAAAGCTGGGACGGAGCCCCAGAAATGAAACTATTTTCATTAGGGAGATTCTGATATACAGGTGGAACCCACATGATGACTTGAGTCCATTGTTCTAAAAAAATCCATAGCTTGTGGACAGGTAGGGCAGGCTGCTTACTCATGGGGAAGAGAGACTGCACAGATAACAAAATAGGTGCTCATCCCAGGATTGTGGGGAGAATTAACTACGATGTGTGGCTATGACCGGCGCATCCAACATGCACTGGAATCCTTTCTCTATGACATTCAGCCCTCTGAGTCAGGGTCTCTGACTTTTCCCTTCCCCAGGCTGCCTCCTCTAGGCCAGATCTGATTCGGAAGTGCGGATTTGGAGGAAGCTCAAACTGAGCAAAGTTAACTGTGTCTGGAGGGCTAATACCCTGACAGCGGGGAATGGATCCAGACAGGAGAAGGTTACAGATTCTCGACAGTTAAGACCACGGAGCCAGGCTGCCCAGCTCAGAATCCCAGCTCTGCCACTTACTGAGTACGTGACTTTAGACAAGTCACTCTGTGTTTCTTCATCTCTAAACTGGGGATGATAGTAATACCCCACTCCCACCCACACCCACTCCAGGCACATGGGACAGGTTTAAACCAACAGTCTTCTCCCTCTTCCCCACCCTGGTTCTCTCCTGTCCTCTGTCACTCAGCCTATGTAACTGCCTTTAGACAATATAATCCAGCACAGATCCTTTTAGAAAAGCGGGTTTATTGGTCGGGCTGCTTACCAGGACACAGCAACATGAGAGGCTCCCAGGAGCCCACAGGAAACTGTATCTGCCCACAACTCAGGCCCCTTCAGCCCATCAGCACCAAGGGACCCTGTCCCACAATCCCCATCCTCCCTCAGCTGAAGCGTCTCCAACTGTTCAGAAGAGAGAAGGGAACCAAGAAGGGGGGTAGGGGTAGGGGTAGGGGTTGGGAGCAGAAAGCAAAGCTTTGTATTATAAAAAAAAAAGTTTGTGTCCCCAGGCTCCCTCCCTCCACCCCTTAAAACTATTAGCTGCAACTCTAAAAAGCAAAGCAGGGAAGATAAGGCAGAGGAGATGGGGGAGGAGGAAGCCTTCAATCCTCCTTTTTGGGCTGTGCTTGAAGGGGAAGGGAGTTGTCTTTGCTTCTGACAAGCGGCCTTTACTGGAGAGGAATGGGGGGGGGGTACTGAAGTGTCCTGAAGAGAACCTGTCAGTGCACAACAGGACTGGAAGTAGCATACCCATCATCCCCAATGATTCAGGAGAAGACCCCACAAGGCAAGGAGGTCTTGGCAAGTTTCGCAGCTTTCTGATACTAGCTCTAGGGAAGGATCTTGAGAAGAAACTACCAGGAGTGAGCCAAGGCTGGGTTGCTCCATACACTCTCTCCATGTCCCCTCCAGCTCTCAGCTTGGTGGCCTGGCCATTAGCACGTTGCTGTCTTTCCAGTCGGCCTCCCGGCTACCTCCCAGCTCTCTGCAGTCTGGTGCTGCCCTCTTCTGGAACCCTCATATTCTGGATTTGAGAAATGGGCTGCCACAAGGGGCACCATTCAGATCTCAGTTAAGGGACAGGGGTGAGTGAGGCGTACCTCTCTCTCCTCTCTGGATCATCTCTTTCTCACTGTCCTTCCTCCTTATTCTGAAAATTGTCCCACTGTCCTCTGAGAACACCATTACGACGGGATTCTTGTCTTGTGTTTCTCATGCTTCTAATGAGGAGAATTCTCCTCTCTTCACCCATTTCCACTTTCTACTGTTTCCCATTCTCGTTCCCAATGCCAGAGCCATGTGCTGCTGTTGCAGATGCAGAAGCACGGTAAATGTTCCCTACATCATCTCCTCCTTCCCCAGGGCTCTGCTTGGCTACAGCCTTACTTGTTGGAACCCTATACAGATACAACGGTGCTAGCCTCTCTTTCCAGGGTCACGCTCACTCTGCCCTCTTCCCCCAAATGCCCGAGGTTCTCCTGAAAGCTGCTTTTAAGTCCTTCTAGTATGGGGCCTCCCGTGTGGGCAAGGGTCCTCTTCAGGATTTACTCTTTCCTTTTATGGTAGTTTTGGCTTTCAAGCCTCCAGGGATCAGGATGAGAAAGAAGAGCTCAGTGAGCAGGAATGACAGCAGCTGGGTACAAGTGTGAGGTGGAGGGTGGGGGGGGGAAAGGCAGCCTACCCCAAAGTGGGGTGGGGCAACCATGGAAACGACAGCCATTTCCTTTAAGATCCCTGACTTGGACAACCACGACACGGATCACTCCCCTCTCCACTCCCACCCAGACTGTGCCCAAACTGGGGCGATCTGTGGTGGAGGCTGCCTCCCCCTCCGATCTTAACAGCGGTTAAGACTTGGAGAGGTGCTCCTTGAGGGGCGGTGTTGTCAATTTAGAAACATCTCAGCCCGCGTGGGGCCGAGAGAGAATGCGAAAGAGAAAGTTCCAGAGGGAAAGGCATGGGGAGGGGGCGGGGAATGGCGGGGCAGGGTGGCGCGGCCTCCCAGGCAGAGCCCCGCGTGCGTCCGCTCAGTCGCTGTCACTCTTGTCCACCAGCACGGCGTCCGACTCCTCGGTGATCTCCAGCAGCGTGTGCACGTCGGGGCTGCTCCCGCGCAGCAGGTCGGCCGCCTCGCCGCGCTCCGCGCCGCCCTCGTCATCGTCGGCGCCCACCTCCACCATTTCGGTGGCCTTTAGCACCTCCACCTCGCCCTCGCGGATCTTCTTGACGTGGAAGGTGAAGGGCGGCACCTTGTAGACCGCCGTCTTGGAGCGCGCGTACACCACGTGGTCAGGCGTGAAGGACTTGCGCAGCTTATCTCGCGAGGTCTTGAGCTTCTCGCGCCGCTCGGCGGGAACGAGGCGCGTGCCCAGCTTGTTCATGCGCTTCTCGAGCGTGTGCCGCGTCTTCTCCAGGTTCTCCTTGGTCTTGAGGCGGGTCTTCTCCAGGTTCTCTCGGGTGCGCACCTTGGTCTTCTCCATCTTCTCCTTGGAGAAGGCCTTCTTGAAGTCGTCCACGCGCCGCAGGCCGCTGCGCTTGATGCGTTCGGCGCGCGACTCCTCGATGACCTCCTCCACCTCCACCGCCTCGTCGGACGACAGCTCGAGCGCGGCCGCGTCCTCCTCCGGCCGCTCGCCCTCGCCCAGCTCGTCGCCCTCCTTCTCGGGCAGCGCCTCCGCCTCTTTCAGCGACTTGCCGATGCTTACTTTGGCCGGCAGTTTCACCTCGTCCTGAAGGGAGAGCAGAGCGAAGAGGTGAGGGGGCAGAGCCGAGGGCTGGGCGGGGACCTGGGGGATGCTGGGCGAACCCGCGGCAGGAGGGTGGGTGGTGATTCAGGGGAGTGCGTGGTAGCTGTGACATCCGCCCGACTCCTTCGCCGGTGTGCCAGTGTCTGTGAGCTGGACACTGCGTGGGCGCCCAGTAAATTGTGTGTTGAATGAACGGTAACTATACAGACAGGGCGAGGAGGGAACGGAGCTTCCGGCTTGTGCAGTCATTGCACTTGAGCTAAATATCTCTGCAGCCCCCAAACCTGTCCTACAACCTGCGTCCACGTATCTTAGTTAAACTACTCCTAACTAGGGAACACAGTTTAACTTTGGAAATGGGCAGAGCGCCCCCTGGTGCACACCGCTCTAGCTAGACCAAAAAATGCAAAGGGGTTTGAGAAGTCGTTGAGGGGGAGGGGGTGGGAGTCGGGGAGTGAGCTCACAGCCAGTCAGGCGACCCCCAGGTACGGTAACTTGAAGGCAAGATAAAGGGAGTGTTTCCCAGACTTCACATAAGTTCAGGACCAGTCTTAGGGAAGGAGAGCTGTGCTGAGCCCATGCTCCCCACCCTTGACCTCCTCATACTGATTTGTTCCAGCAGCGGTCATTACCCCGTACGTAGAAATTGAGAGAGGAAAGAGGAAGAAGCTGGCTGGCAGCCAAGAGCATGTTTTCTTCCCAACATGGACAATTATTCTGGTTCTGACTTCCCAGCCTTGGAATGGAAGGGAGGGAATACTTTTTCCATTGTGATTTTTTTCTCCCCAGACCAGAGTTTAAGGGGCCAGGAATGGGGTGGTGGTCCCAGAGTCCCTGAGATCTAGAGCTCAGAGCCAGTTCTTCCCTTTGCCTCTGGGAGTACCTAGCACCAGCACTGTCTTCCATTCTGGTTAGATTTTCCAAGGTCCTGACTCTGGGCCAACATTTCAGAATCTCAGGATCACCCTCTACAAGAAGGTAAGGGAGGTCGAGCACAGAAAGGGCAAGGGGGCATATTCAAGAACATAAACATAAACCCAGAACTCTTTGGCTTGCACTCTCTTCAGGGACTTAAGATGAAGGAAGGAGACAGTAGGTTTTCAAGGGGTTTTCTTTTTCTTTCTTTTTTAAGATTTATTTATTTGTTTATTTATTTGACAGAGAGAGAGAGAGAGAGAGAGGTCACAAGTAGGCAGAGCAGCAGGCAGAGAGAGAGAGAGAGCGGGGAACAGGCTCCCTGCTGAGGAGAGAGCCCGATGTGGAGCTGGATCCCAGGACACTGAGATCATGACCTGAGTTGAAGGCAGAAGCTTAACCCACTGGGCCACCCAGGCGCTGCTTCAAAGGGGTTTCTGAAGACAATTTCCCAGAATTGTAAAAAAACCAAAAACCAAAACAAAAACAAACCCATCTGAGAAAAATGAGGCAACATGAATTGACCCCTCTTATAAACACACACACACACACACACACATACACACACACACATTTCCACTTGGTATCTCAGCACCACATGCTACAGAAATTCCTCCCCCAGCCCCCAACCTCTTTCCTCTTCCCTCCCATCCACATCCCCCCAGAGTTTCCTGGTTTACACTGAAAACTAGGAACACCCCCTCCCAACTTCCTTCCCTCCCTGTCAATAGCATTAGCAAGGACAAAGACAGAATGCTCGCTCCACCCTTTCTCCCAAACTGGACACCAGTACTGCTGGGCATCAAGCCACCTCAAGCGGTCATTATTCAACTACACCTCCCAGCAGGCAAGGTGATCTGGGCTCAGGGCATGCTGGGACTTGTAGTCTCCATCTGCCATAGCTGGCTTAGTACTGTCATTCGGTCTATCCCTCTCCCTCTTATCACTCACAGAGGAGTTGAAGGGATTGTTTTCCTTGTCTTGAGTGTAAGAGGATCCCAACCTCTCTTAACATTCCTTATTTCCAGTTGTACCCTTTGGGTTTCCTTTTTACAGTCTTTCTGCCTGCTACTCAAGTCCTCTCTCTTACACACCATTTTAGGACTCTCCATGATCTAAGCTCTCTGCTACCTCTTCATCCTTCTCCATCCAGAATTTACCTGCAACCCCAGTATCAAAAAAATTTCAGCTCTGATCTCCTTCAAAGCCTCTCTGACTAAAACCCCACACATGCTCCACCAAAGGATAGTAGAGAACCCCTCCTTTCACTAAACTCAGACAATGTGGATAGGCTAGGGAAAGATTAGGGTGATGGGCGGGGAATAGTCAGGAAATAGTCCCAGCTGCTGGAAAGCAAATCGACATTGTCTCCCTGCCCCACCCCCAGCATCCCTGATGCCTCCCCTTACCACCCCCCAACCCCTGCCCCACCCCATCCCTTAAAGGCTAAGCTGACTGGTTTTCCTGGCCTCTGGCTTCCTAAATTAAAGGTGTTTGCCTGCTGAGCTTGAAAGTGAATGGGTCTAGGGACAGAGTCGCAGACCTCTTGTAGCCAATCCCATCTTTCTAATTCCTGTTGAAAGGTCTCAAATACAACATCAGGGAACAATCCCAGTGAAGGGGGTTTATTCCTGGATTTGGAGGTGTCTCTCCCAGTCCAGAAAGGTATATGAAAATATATTAACACCATTCATTGTAGGTTCCCCCCAGAGTGATAGCTTACACCAGAGGAGCTACTTTGGTGGAAGATCAGGGGATGGGGGAAGAAATAACTTGACCTAACTCCCTGGACAACATCCAGTAGACTGGCTCTGCAGAGGGTATACCACTATGATTTTAGCTTTTTTCCTCCATTAATGGATTTTCTCTTTTCTCCCCCTTTCCAAGCCAGGTTTCCCCTATGACTCATAGGCTTGGAGTGCTGTTTTGGGTCCACCCCATCAGCCTGTTGCTACAACAACAACCAACACAATTCCAAAGCACCTCCCCCTACCCTGGGCACAATGGCCAGGCACCCTTGTCCCACCCCTGCTGCCCTGGCAGAGCTCCTACACCAAAGGAGGGGCCTCAGGGGATGGCTCTGCTTGTTCTGTTTTCACGCTTTTATTAAAGAAAACCACCACTCCCAACAGGCTCGGTTTCCAGAGTTACCTTTAATGACCAGGTCTGAGCAAAAGCATGCACAGCTTCCCCTCCCCCCCACCAAGCATACACAGTTCTCCAACTCAGGAAGGCACCAGTCCAAGATGGGTTTCAGGAGCCCCAGGGAAACTTCCCGCCCCATCCACTCCACTGCCCAACTCTGCTTTATAAACTGAAGATCCTCTGGTCTAGGAAGAAGATTTTAATATGATTATAATTTAATCGAGCACCTACTATGTGCCTAGTCCTTGGCCAGGCACTTCACATTTGTCAGGGAGAAGGGACAATGTCATATGACTCTTTAAGTAGGAGCCTTCCTTTCCTTTTTTTTCTTTTCTTTAATCTTTTTTTTTTTTTTTTAAGTAAGTTCTATACCCAATGTGGGGCTCAACCTCATGACCCTGAGATCAAGAGTCACAGGCTCTACTGACTGAGCCAGCCAGGCACCCCAGGAGACTCTCTGGACTTAATGCTCTGTCCCCAACTACTGCCTGGGACTAGCCAGAGAAAACTCTGGAGAGGGCATTCAGAGACCCAGGATCTGCTCAGAGAGTAAGTTAGAAGAGGGGCAAGACTTGGGGAGAGGTAGAAAAGAGGGAAAGTCATAAAATCTCAGGATTGTTAACTTTAGATTGCTGAGACAAGGGGTGAGAGACACCAAAGGCAGAGGGTCCTTTCTGCTAGAGCAGGATTCTCAACAGGATTCATGTTGCCCCCAAGAGGGTGGAAATTAATTCTTGAAGGGAGAGGTTAATTTAGATATCCCAGTAGTTTGTAGTGCCGAAGAGTCCCAATACATATGTAGATAGATAGTATATCTATAGCATTAAAATTTCGTGGAGGAGGGGACAGTTAGGGAAAATATCTAAAAGGACTCCTTAGAAGGATGATTTTGGAAAAAGAAAAAAAGTTGGAGGAAACCCTTTTGTGCTGTAGGGAAGCCAGAGGATCCAGGCCAGAGCCAGCTAAAATGTCCCCCCTTCCGGCCTCTCCGAGTTGGCAGCTTTAGGGTGCCCCACCCAAGGCAGGATCTGGCAAACATAAGGGATCCCTTTGCAAAACATTTTCTAAAAAAAAAATGGAAAAAAATAAGTGTAAATGTTTTCCTCAGCTCCAGGGAGAGGGTGGACAGGGTACAGAACAGATCCCAGGCCTGGGCCTCATAAGGGCCCTCTCCAAAGAAGCTTTGAGCCAAACTGGCCTGTCCCTGAGGAGGAGGCAGAAGGGGAACGGGAAGGAGAATCAGATGCCATGGCACAGTTTCATGCAATTTCATGCAGGGCAGCACAGGCTGCAGCTCCAATATGGGGTTTGGAGCATCTACTATTAAGACAGAAACCCAGAGGTGGGGGAGGGCCCCGTCCCTTTGCTTCCCACCCCATTGCACACACCACATTTGCCTGAACTCTGCGTATTGCGAGTGTTTTCACCATATCCACCACCAACCTAGGGCTTGAAAGAGGCCTCTCATCCCAACACTGACCACCACTAAGCAGTGAGCTGGTGGTGGACTGGAGTGACGGCCCATGCCCACTGCCCCGTGTCCCCCAAGAGACCCTAAGTGCCCCCACCGGCTGTCGGCTTCTCTGGGGTGGGCAGAGGCACAGGCTCTGGGTAATAGGGCAGTGTCCTAGGCGTCTGGTCAAAGGGTGGGAGCTCTGGCACTGTCTCAGGCTTCAGGTCAATGGGCTCAGTCTCAGGCAGAAGGTCAAAAGGCACGATCTTGGGTGTGGCCAGGTCAGAGGGTGCTTTCAGCTTCTTCTTGGGCTAAGATGAGGAAAAGGGGTGTAAATGGGGCTTGAGATGGGTGTGGATGTTGTTGAGAGAAAGAGGCCTTAGTGGGCATGCAGAATTGGAGATGGTGATAGGGGGAAGGGAATATGGCATGCATCAGGCTGGAAAGGAACCATATTTTATATGCTTCATCAAGAAGGCCCCGGGGATGAAAGTGTGACAAACCCAGGCCCGTGTTTAATAAACAGTTTAAACAGAGCTCCTCTGTTCTTCCCTCTAGAATCTTCCCCACTCCCATCCTTAGCCTCCTGCCTTCTGTCCCTACCCAGCCATAGTCGTGGGATGATGCTGTTGAGGGCTGGAGTGAGGGAGTAAGAGGCTGCTGGCAACGTAGAAGGAGCTCTTCAAGAGGTCAGTTACTGACTCTAGCCAGAGAGGCTCTGAGAAGTGAAAAAGAAGGCAAGTAGGCGAACAACTCTACTGTCTTCAGAGTCCTAGTTCTCATTATTTCCCCAGGGCAGGGTGGGCACTTGGTGCCACCCTGGATAAGGAGAGGTAGAGGCAAGGAAGAGGGACATCCTGGTTGTTTCCCTTTGGTCATGTCCCCACCTCTTGCCTTCCTTGCCACTCCTCCCCTACACATGCCTGGGATAGCAGACACCAAGATGCACAGAGAAATCAGGAACAAAAGCCAAGCTCTCTTTATGACAGCTGGGCTTGCATCCTGGAAGACCTAGCGGCAGCTCCCATTCTCCCTCCTGAGGGGCTGAGCTGCCACTCTTGTCTTGGACCATCATGAGAAGTCAGGGAGAGAGATGGTTAGGGGCACTACCAGACTCCAGTGACAGCAGTGGTGGGTAAAATCCTGCAGCCACAAAAACACAACGTAGCAGGTGCCAACCTTCCCTGTGGAGTATAAGGAGAAGGAAGGCCAAGGAGAAAGTCAGCATGGTCCTCTCATAGCCAGCTGCAGAGCTTATGCCAGGGGATACCCATACTGGCCAGGGAGCTCTGTGCCTTACTCTCTGTACCCCTCCCTCCTCCCTCACTGTCATTGGTCCTTTGTCATTGGCCATTGCCTCTGCTTCAGTACTAGGAGGCTAAGCAACTAATGGCCACCAGCCTTAGCCACTCTTAGTAATGTTGATTGCACCCTCACGTGTACGCACACATGCACACGCACACATGTACTCAGACAGCAGCCCAAGTGCCAGGATGGTGCAACTATCTCCCTTAGAGAATGAAGGAGCCAGAACAAACCCACTGTTGGAATAACCTCCGCCCTGGTTTCTTCGCAGAGCCCGGGAATGGAGGGAGGAAGTGGGGAGCAGAGAATTTAGCAGAAGAAGGGGTACACCTGGGTTCTAGTCCCAGCTTTGACCCTCACTGACTTGAGTGACAGTAGGCAAGTAAGTTCCCCTCTTTGGGCCTCCACTTCCCTAGCTATAGAATGAAGGAGCTTAAGCTGATTATCTCTGAAGCATCTTCCAGCTCAAAAAAAATCTGTAATGGCAGAATAATGAAACATGCACAATGGTATGCTTCAGTGAAATGGAACAAACCACTACTCATCTCTGAGGTTGGTTGCCTAGCAACAATATCCTCTCACTTCTCTATATCAGTAGCTTATTTTGTGCCATTGCATCCCTTTTTGATTTTGACCTTTACAATAGTCAGACTTTACTTATTTAAAAAAAAAAAAATCAGAGGGAGGAGTATTATTTCCTTTAGTCTTAGGATTACCCCTAATAGTAGCCTCCCTGCTTTGGATCCAATGACCAGGAAAATCTCAGCGTTTCGGAGGAAGGATGTGGTAAGCACTCTTTCCATGGCCACTAGGCTCAGGGACTGAGAGGGGCAAGAGCCTCACATTGGAAAATTTGGGAACAAAAGTTCAGAGTTCTGGCACAGAGAGCCCTCATTTGCCTTGAGTCCAGTAAAGAGCTATATGGGTTAGGTTAGGATTTGGGGAGGAAAAGCCAGCAAGCCCTCATTCCAGCCTTGGTGCCCTTGTTTTTAAAGCCTAAAAGTCCTTAATCCCTTAAATGCTTCCTGGTCCTATCATCAAGCGCTTGGAGCAGGTCCGAAGGGTCCTTGTGGAGATCATGTCTCATCACAACTGCTCCAGAAAGCGCGTTTCTTTCCATTTTAGCCCCCTTTTCTGCATTCTAAAAGAACACTAGTAATATCCAAGTCGTTATCTGGAAGAACCGAATCTTTAATGATCACTGCCCCTCCCGTTTGTACAGTGTCCAGGATCTGCCTGATCTTCCCAGCAGTCAGTTCTCAGTCCACTGACCCTTAGCTACTAGTAGATTTCGTTCTTCTCCTTCACTAGATGTTGCCTAGTTAGGTATCACCCTGATAGGATGGGATGCCAAACTGCTAGTTTTTGTTAGGGGATAGGGAAATGCCAGAGGACAGTAATGACTCAGAAGTGGGTTCAAGGTGAGGGCTCTGATATCCTGGGGTGGGAGGTGCTAAATTTCATGGGGGAGCCAGGAGGATCAAATACAAACTTAACCTGTGGAATCATTATGTCTAACAGTTCCTTGAATATGGGGTGAGGCCACACAAGGGATTCTCTTCTTTATCCCCCCAGGAAAAAGGTATGGTGGGGGCAGATGGCCTGATCCCACAGCTGGGGCCTTCCTGGCCTTTCATTCTCCCTTCTACCCTGCCCCCATTGCCACATCATCACCTCCCACATCTGCAGCGGGGAATACAGTATCCACTCCCCTGTTCCCACTCTGGAAAACTCACATTCTCCCAGGAGGCCTTTCTCCAAATCTCTCTCTCTCTCTCTGCCTGGCCACCCAAGCATCCTACCCCTCAGCCTGACTACCATAAATGCTGCCGCCCCCAATCTTCCCTATTAGGTCTGCCAAGGCGCAGAGCTATTTTTACCTCCTTCTCTTCCCAGGCCTGCAGACCTCAGAAAGGAGTAGCCTCTGCTTTTTCTTTAGCTGCTGAGTACCTCATACCCTCGCCCCTTACCTGGACATCTGCTCTGCATCTCAGGGAAGTGCTGCTTCCCTGAGCCCCACCTCTGTTGCTGGAATCTTTTCCTTGCCTCTGAGCTCCTCTCCAGGTTGGAACAGTGTTACTTATTAGTTATTTGCCCTGTGGTTTAGAGGCACAGGGTCCCCAGCTTGAGCCATTCTTTCTACCTCCAGGCTGTGATTAGACCCCACCTCCCACCCCCACAGACACATGACAGACAGATCCCTGCCAGCTGCTGAGCGGGAGTAACAGAGATGCCACTGGCCTCTGCACACGAGTTTTGCTTCCTAAGGACCCATCCTTCTCTCAGCATCTCTACCTTTGACATAGGTTTACCTCAAGTCTGAGAACTTTCCCATGTTCTATGGTCTGGGATATTTAGAGTGAAGACAGCAACCTATCCAAGCCCTTCGTGGCAACCCTCTAATACACGAGGCTGTGGAGAAAAGAGCTGGCAGCTATGGTCCCAGACCCCTGAGTGTTCTTCCCTTGGTGACACCCCCTCCCCTGGGACTAATCAGATTTCTTTTAAAATCTCTCTCACATACACTCTTCCAAGCAGTTAGATTAAGTGAAACAGCTCTAGACAAACATTTCTACCAGGTAGTGCTATATGGGCTGGTGGGGGAACTTCTAGCGCCACTTGGGAGGAGTCTCTGGGCATTGGAGGGAAGGGGACAGCACCAGTTCTGTCTCTGTCCCACCACCATCTCCTTGGATGGGTACAAGTTCACCCATCTCCCTGTGTCTCCTGTCCCAAACACTTGTCCTAATCTGCATCTCTCTTAGTTCCTCCTAGAGACACCCAGTTAAGGACCTCACTGAATCCCAGATGGTCACTCAGAATCCAGCCTGGTGCAGTCAGGGAAACCACAGCTCCCTGACAGGTTCTCTCACCTAGAGGGTGTGGGAAATGTAGGCTTCCTTTTCTTTCCATTCCCTTCTGTAGGGAAAGGAAGGGGCTGAGGGAGCATAGACTAACGCCTTTACCCCTGATCTCACCTCCTTGGGTGGGAACGTCAACCAGGCCAGTGGGAAGAAGACAGCAGGAGAGGCTGGGCAAATTCCCACCCGTCCAAAGATCACCAAGCCCTCAGCGCAGAGCCTCTTCTTCTTCTTCTTCTTTTTTTTAAAGATTTTATTTATTTTTTATTTGACAGACAGAGATCACAAGTAGGCAGAGAGGCAGGCAGAGAGAGAGGAGGAAGCAGGCTCCTTGCCAAGCAGAGAGCCAGATGCGGGGCTTGATCCCAGGATCTCGGGATCATGAGCCCAGCTGAAGGCAGAGGCTTTAACCCACTGAGCCACCCAGGCGCCCCCTCAGAGCCTCTTCTAATGTGATTGGGGAGGAGGGAGCGGGGAGGACTAGCAACACTGAGATTTCCAGGTTTATTTGCGGTTAGGATACAAAAATGTCATTTTTATCCGAGCAAAACCGGTAGAGGAGCAAAGGAAGCAACAAGCGGCCTGGGCGGAGCCTGGCGCGCGCCAGCCTCCTCCCGCCTGTCTGCCCGCTGCTCCGCTGTCCCCCAGGCCAGCAGGGTGATTCCTGCGCCTAGATCGTCGGGCCCGGCAGGGACTGTCCGCTTTGCCCCACCAACCCCGCTTGCACTCCTTACGTTGCACCCCACCTCCCTTCCCCAATCACCCCCACAACCCCCGCGCCTACTTTCATCTACCAGAGAGGGTTCGGGAGAGCTGCCCGCGTCCCCAAGGGCCTGAAAGTGCCCAGAGGCTCGGGGCAGCTCGCAGCCTGAGGACCGGGAGGCAGCCGAGGCCCATGCGGGTCCGGGGGCGTGTGCTGGCGGTCGCTGCCCTCGCCTGGCGCAGCCCCCGCCGGTGCGTGCCTGAGCCCTGAATCACCCGCTATATCGGGCGGGCAGGGCCGGAGGCCCCAAACCCGGGCCACGCCGCCAGTGTCCGCTTACAGTGGGCCCACCGGCCGCCAGGGACCCCTGGCTTTCACCCAAACCTCCGCCAAGTAGGAAGACTTCACACAGTCGAGCTGGGAACAGTCTGCGAGGGGGAACGTCCTCAAGTCCTGCCCCCTAACTTTTTTGCGTGTTTGTCGCCAGAGGGACGGGGCTCGGTGAGAAGGCGTGGGGTGCAAAGCGCGCCCCTCTGCACGCTCCAGGAATCTGGAGCCCACCCCGCCCTGCCCCACCCCACTCCAACGGTGCTCCCGGAAGGAGGGTGGGTCCCATGAGCCACCCACGCCAGGCTGGCGGGAGCGCCGCACGGCGGGCAGGTCCTCCTACCCCAAGCTCCGGAGACTCCGGGCCAGACGCGTCCACCCCCCAGCTCACCTGGTAGATCATGACTTTAAAGTTGCGGCGCCTCAGCAGCTCCGCCTCGTTGACCTCCAGCTTCTTGATCTGGCCGGCCTGGCGCTCCAGGCTGCCGCGCACGGTCTTCACGTTGACGCTGACCTTGCGCACCTTCTCCAGCAACTTGCTCACGGTGTTGCTGGTGGTGGCGTGTGCCTTGCCCAGCTTGCTCAGCTCGCCCTGGATGCTCTGCACGGCACCCTCCATCTCCGCCTGCCGTTCCTCCAGCTGGGCTTGGGTCAGCTGGATCTGGTCGACGGCGCCGATGATTTTGTCCAGAAGGCTCAGCACCAGCACGCCGTTCACCTGGTCCGACTTGATCAGCTCCTCAGAGCCGGCCCCTGACGGCTCCTCCGCCGCTGGCGCCGCCATTGGGGAGGACCCCGGGTCCCCAACATCGGGGTACCCGGGAAGCGGCTGCTCGATGATATGGAGCTGGGTGTCCTCCATGGCTAGCCGGAGCCGTGCGGGGCCGGCCGGGTGGAGCTGGAGCTGAAGCCCAGAAGAGGAGGAAGAGCAGGAGGGGGGAAAGCGAGAAAGAGCGGAGAGGCGAGGAAACTCGAGCCACGTCCGTGCGCACCGGGACGGTGGCCAGAACTGTAGGGCGGGGAATCGGTGAGCTCCCTGGCTCCCGGGCCAAACCCCAGAGTCTCATCGCCCATTGGCTGGCCCCACCCCAGAAAGGGAGGGACCGGGGCAGAAGGGGAGACCGATGGTGGGGAAGGGGGGCAACCGAGGGGGACCCAAGAGCCGAGGGCCCCACCCTTCCCAGGATGGTTGGAATAGTTGGAGCGGGAGACTAGGGCCTCGGCTGCCAGCGGAGGCCACGCAGCGGGACTGGGGCGGAGGAATGTGAGCCGTAAGCCGGGGAAGGGAAACAGGTCCAAGAGTGGGGCTCTCCTTCCCCCCCCCCCCCGTGTATTTTTGCTCACGCACCTTTGAAGTTCTAGAGCAGGGAGTCAAGTAGAACATGAGATCCTAAAATTGTATCCAAAATACTGGATTTGCCTGTGCCCAGATTTTGAGAGGGAAAAATATCCATGGCTTCCAGTGTTTTCGAAGGGAGGGGAGGTCTCTACCTCCCCCACAGCCGAGTTACTCACCACCATTCTAAAACGCGTGAAGAGTTCTGGGGTGCTGGGCTGGCTGAGTCAGTAGAGCATGTGACTCTTGATCTTGGGGTTGTGAGTTCAAGCCCCACCTTAGATGTAGAAATGATTTATAAATAAAATCTTTAAAACAAATGTTTGATGGGTTGTTGGGGGCAGGGAGAACTTAGATTAGGATCACAGTGGTGGTAAAAGGCTGCACAGCTCCTCTAGGTTCTTAGATTTATACTAACAAAATAAGACTAAGATGGACAATAAAGCAAAAAGCAAAGCCTTTTACCCACCTCTCACCGCTCTTTAAAAATTACCTTTCCCTGTGTTTCCTCCTGCCAGAGGCCTAGCTCACACTGACTTCCCAGAGCAGGACCTAGGAATGCATCTATCTTTCTAATGCCAGAGACTGGCCCTTGGCAATGAGAGAGATCATCAAATCCCACCTCCTCACTTGACAAGAACAGGAGGGCCTGGAGAGGACAAGTGACTTGCCAGAAGTACCCACAGGTTAACCTGGGCTTGGTGCTCAAATCAGGCCCCTGTATGTCTCTCTTGCTCTCTCTACCTTAGCATTCTACTTTTCACTGGGACAGGGATAGGCAGTCATGGCTGCCCATGCATACTGGTTTCCAGTATGTGAGCCTGAAGATTAACTATAGATATATTTTCAACTGTGTTGGGTATCAAGGACCAGAACCAAGGAGGACCCTTGACTCAGAAGTCTAGAGAAAAAGAGGCTGTCCACGCTCCCCTATTTTGCTCTCTAGCACAGCACTGGAGTAATGAATTCCCTGGAGTGGCACCAGCCCTCTTTCCCCCAGAAAAGCTGCAGACCTTTTCCCTGCTTAGGAAACTAAGCTTGGGTTTCCCCAGCTGGGTGGATGATGGTTTTGGCAATAGGTCACTTCTAGTCTGGCATGCATTATCATTAGGAAGAGTGAAAAACTGCTCCATGGGGTCCCAGGCCCCAACAATCCATTCAGAGAACCAAGCCAGAAAGATGCTGGAGTTCAATATCTGGAACAGTCTGCGATTGCCCCAATGACTGGCAGATATATGTCTGTTAGAACTGACAGATGACCATACTAAATTTTTTTAGAAATTAAGAGAAAATGTACCGGGTCATCTGGATGGCTTAGTCAGTTAAACATCTCCCTTCAGCTCAGGTCATGATCCTGGGGTCCTGGAATTGAGCCCTGCATTGGGCTTCCTGCTCAGTGGGGAGCCTGCTTTTCTTCTTCCCTCTGCTCCTCCTCCTGCTTGTGTTCTCTCAAGTAAAATAAATAAAATCTTTTAATAAAAATTAGAGAAAACGTGCTATAGCAGTTTAAGTTGCTTCCACTGAGGATTGATAAGACTTCTAGAAAAAAAGAAGAGTGACAGTAGAGAACCTTACTAGCCTTTTATAAGGTCCTTATTTATTTATCTGCACCCTGTGTGGAACTAGAACTCATGACCCTGAGATCAAGAGTCCCATGTTCTTTGGACTGAGCCAGCCCAGGGCCCCAGGTTCTTACTTTTTAAAATGGGTTAGATTGTTTTCACGGGTGACACACAAGATACAGATTGTGAACAGGACACAGAGAAATAGAGGGAAAAAAACTTTTCCTTCTACACTTTCTGCACAACTAATTTCTCCCCTCAAGAGACAAATTGTTACTGTTTTCTTGTGAAAGAAACACACACACACACACATACACGTGCGCACACATGCACATATATGCTCAGCACTTTGCCTTTTTTCAGTTAATAATATACCATGAAGATTGTTCTGTATCACTGCATTATAGAGCTGACTTGTTTTCCAATGCATGGATATGCTATACTTATGTAGCCAGTTCTTTATCAATGGAGATTCAGAAATTATAATGTAAACCTCACTGGGGATGGGGGAGATGCTGAAGAGGAGTTTTAGTGGTTGATTTGTTTTTTGTAGTTGCATGCTTGCTCAAAGGAATTAAGGGTATGCCATTTTGGCTTTCACATTTGGAAAATATTTCTGTTCTTCAAAAAGGAATGTCAGTATTTGTGGATGAGTCAAGTTATATCCAAAGGACAGTCCAGTGACTACATCTCTGACTCATTTGATGCCTCCTTAATAGAGAATTTTTCAGAAGGGCCCTACCCCTGCATACCTACTTCTAAGAAATTGCAAGGAGTTTCTCTCTTGTTCTTCTTCTTACTGAATACTAGCAAAATCCAACAGGGGGCGTGCTGAGCTTTGTTGCGTCGGCTTTATCAATCCTGATAACGAGACATGGAGCCCAACAAGAGCCTTACCAGAAGGCTTCACTCCATTTCAGTGAAAATAGTCAGTTTCTCTTCATTTGGAATTACATTTAGCATGCCATTGCTTACATTCAAGGTTGAGGTTTTGCATTTTCCATCGCTCACTCCATTTGCTGAAAGGCACACTGTTCCATTGTGTACTTTAAGCTGCTGAGGCAGAGTCTGTAAAAGGGATGGAGAGGTGGAAACAAACAACCCTTTGGCCCAGAAAAATGAACACCGGGATACAACCACGTCAGCAGCTGGGACCTCACAGAGCTCTCTCATATTCCTCTATCCATTTGTTTGCTCAAAAAGGGTGACTACTTAACATGAGCCAGCTGCGGGACTGGGGCGTTCAAGGAGGAATCCGTAAAGCCCAGTCCCTCCTGGTGAGAAGCTCATAGTGTAGCAAGGGAGACAGATGTACAAATAGTTTCTGGTACAAAGTGGAAGGTCCTCCAGCAGCTCAGGGAGTACTCCCACTACTTCCTGGGAGAGGGGGAAAAGGTTTACATGGGGGAGAGTCTCTAGGTGTGAAGGAGGAGAAAGTGCCCCCCCACACACACCCTCACCCCCATCCCCGCAGCAACAACATGAGGTGTGAAAGTGCAGGGCTGGGGAAGGAGATAACCAGGCACTGTTCATCTCTTACTGTGGTTCTGCGTAGGTCCTCTGAGTATATAATTAGGGAGATCCAGCAAGGTGTGAGGCACACAGCATGCAATGTGTTCCATTCAGTTTTGGATCCGTCCTGGGAGAAATCCTAGGGAGACAGTATGCTTTGTTAGTAATAAACAGTTTGAATAAATGATGTGTCTTTACATCAGAGAAACCATGCCGCATGGAAAACCAGTCCGCAGGACCTGGCTTTCAGCTGCTACAGACAGCAGCTGTGTTTTTCTCCCCTGATTTATAGGCACTATTCTTGTTCCTCTGACACAAACAAAACAAAACAAAAATGCCTATAATATTTGCATATTTCTCTTCCTCAAAAATTCCTTCCTTTCTTCTCCCTCGAATATTAATATATAAGGTAGCTTTCGTGAGCCAGAAAACAGTTGAAATTATTTATTAAGAGCTAATTTATGCACAGCTTAGTGCTAGAAACCTTTCAGAGGCATAGCAAATTTGCTGTTGGGGGCAGAGTTTTTCGTCTCAGGGAAGCAGTAATGCAGCCAGATGAACAAAACTTCAAGAAAATAAATTAATGGCGGGGCACCTGGGTGGCTCAATGGGTTAAAGCCTCTGCTTTCGGCTCAGGTCATGATCCCAGAGTGCTGGGATGGAGCCCCGCATTGGGCTCTCTGCTCAGCAGGGAGCCTGCTTCCTCCTCTCTCCACCTACTTGTGATCTCTGTCTGTCAAATAAATAATATCTTTAAAAAAAGAAATTAATGGAAATGCCCTAAAACCTCTCCTCCTCCTCTGCTGTCAACATGCACTGGTCTCTTATTCTAAAAATAAGAAACAAAACACACAAACAAAAACTGCAGTCTTAATTGGTTTTACCTTCCTGTCTCCTCAAGGTTAGGTCTGTCCATTTTCTAGCATTCAAATTTCATTGTTTTTTAGAACTGCTGCCACAGATCCCTAACACTCAATTCAGTTCTTAAACTTCGGCCATTTGCCCAAAAAGTTGGCTTCCTCTCTACTAAAAGAGCACTTAAAAGTCACTAGTAAACTCCATATTCTACCAATTACCTCTCCTTTTCTAATTTTATTTGAACCCTGCAGCATTTAGCACTGCTGACCAATTTGTCCTTGACACTCTCCCTCTTGGTCTTTGTGAGGTTGTATTTATTTCCTGTCCTATTTGGTAACTTATTTTTTCTTCCTCTCATTTTCTTTTTAAACAACCCACCTCTTTAAACTGTTAAAAAACTAAAAACAAAACAAAACAAAAACCCAGCTTTATGGAGATATAATTCACATCACATACAACTCACCTATTTATTTAAAGTGTACAATTCAGGGGCACCTGGGCGGCTCAGTGGGTAAAGCCTCTGCCTTTGGGTCAGGTCGTGATCTTGGGGTCCTGGGATCAAGTCCCACATCGGGCTCTCTGCTCCCTGCTTCCCCCTCCCTCTCTGCCTGCCTCTCTGCCTACTTGTGATCTCTGTTGAGTAAATAAATAAAATCTTCAAAGAAAAAAAAAAAATAAAGTGTACAATTCAGGGGCACCTTGGTGGCTCAGTCAGTTAAGCATCTGCTTTGGCTCAGGTTTTGATCTTGGGGTCCTGGGATCGAGTCCCACATTGGGCTCCCTGCTCTGCAGGAAGCCTGCTTCTCCCTCTCCCTCTCCCTCTGCTGCTCCCCCTGCTTGTGCTCTCTCTCTTTCTTTCTCCGTCTCTCTCTGTCAAATAAATAATATCTTACAAAAATAAAAAATAAAGTGTACAATTTAGGGGTTTTAGTACATTCACTTAGTTAGCAACCACAGTCAATTTTAGAACATTTTTGTCATCCCCAAAATGAACACCTGTTAAATAAGGTATTGTATAAGGTGTTTGGAGGCAAAGAGGCCGAAGTGAGATTGGGCAAGAAAAAGATGCCCAATCATGGAGCATCCTGGAAGTCATGCTGATAGGTCCAGGCCTTTATCCTAAAGGTTAAATAAAGGCTTGAAGGCACTGTTTAAGGATTTTAACCGAAAGAGCAAGAGGGGAGAAAAAAAACAAACAAGGGAGAGGAGATGATTTACATTGTATTTTATTTTTTTTATTTTTATTTTTTTTAAAGATTATTTATTTATTTGATAAACAGAGATCACAAGTAGGCAGAGAGGCAGGCAGACATAGAGGGGGGAAGCAGGCCCCCTGCTGAGCGGAGAGCCTAATATGGGCTCCATCCCAGGACCCTGGGATCATGACCTGAGCTGAAGGCAGATGCTTAACCCACTGAGCCACCCAGGTGCCCCTGTATTTTTTTTTTTTTTTAAGACTTTATTTATTTGAGAGAGAGAGCATGAGGGGGGAGGCAGAGGGAGAGGCAGGAGCAAGACTCCTTATTATATTTATTAAATAAAGAACTTATTTATAGAATAATTTCAGCTCATAAATGAAGATAGAATGATATAATATCACCATTTTGTAACCTCTAGTAAAATAACAATGAAGATAATGATCATTAATACCTGGTAAAACTCTGAGGTGGAAGCTAATGGGGAACTCTATAACTGTTATATCACACTAACACCTAAACCTACTCATTAATCTTCACATCACAAACAGAGAGGATTGACATTATGTGTCTAGGGTGTGATAGGAAGTACACACCAACACCTATGAAGTACTCTTGACAAAAAAACAAGCAAAAAACAATCAAGCTTGAATCTGATCAAGCATCTGGATCTAACTACCAGTTGACAGGAAACCTGAGGGCCAGAGAAATACATTAAGCGACACTGTAATAATGCAACCAGCGAAATTCAGAGATGGGAAGCTCTACAGGACAAACAACCCAGTTTCTCCAGCAAGCAAAGTGCAAAGGTGGAGGGGAGAGGAAGAGATGATGATGAAGGGGGAAATCACTAAATTAAAAGAAACTTCAAAAGCCTATTTAAAAGAAAGGGTGCCTGGGTGGCTCATTTGGTTTAAGTGTGTGACTCTTGGTTTTGACCAGGGCAGGATCTCAGGGTTGTGAGATCAAGCCCTGCATTGGGCTCTGTGTTTAGTGGGGAGTCTGCTTGAGATTCTCTTCCTCCCTCTCCCTCTGCCTACACACCCCTGCCTGTACTCTTGTCTCTCTCTCAAGTAAATAATTTTTTTTTTTAAATAGAAGAAAAGAAGAGGGGTGCTTGGCTGGCTTAGTTGGTAGAGTATGTGACTCTTGATCTCAGGGTTGTGAGTTCAAGTCCCACGTTGTGTAAAGAGCTTACTTAAGGGCAACTGGGTGGCTCAGTCTGCTAAGTGTCTACCTTAGGCTCAGGTCATGATCTCTGGGGTCCTTGGATTGAGTCTGGCATCAGGTTCCCTGCTCAGTGGGGAGTATGCTTCTCCGTCTACCCTTTACCCCATTCATGCTCTATTTATCCTTCTTTCACACAAAAATAAATACATAAAATCTTTTTTTTTAAGAGCTTACTTAAAAGGGCAAAAAAAAAAAAAAAGAACAGTCAACCAATTACAATGTGTGGACCTTATTTAAACCCTGATTTGAACAAATTGTTAGCAAAAAATGGTTTATGAGGCAATCAGGGGAATCTGAATACTGATTAGATCTTTGACATCAGAGAATTATTATTAACTTCTAAAGTGTGATAGTGGCATTGTTAATTCGAAAATAATTCTTGGGGATGCCTGGGGGGCTCAGTGGGTGGAGCATACGACTCTTGATTTGGTGGGTTGAGCCCCACAATATAAATCTTTATATTTAAGAGATACATACTGAAGTATTTACCGATGAAATGATACCACATCTAGGATATGATTCAAAAATAGTCCTGAGGGAAGTGGCTGGGGATCTAGATGGAAGGAGATTGGCCATACGTTAATCATTGCTCAAGCAAGGTGATAGGTACATAGGGATTCACTGTATTATTCTATTTTTGTCTACAGTTGAACTTTCCTGTTATAAAAAATACCAAGGTTCTTTGGAGGAGGAAGTGTGTTTATATATGTAAACAGACATGTTAGAATGGTCGACATACGTACCATTGGTGGCAAGAAATGTGCATAACCATTTTTCCCTTTCATGCACTTAAACCAGTTAAGAACTGGTAGTATTCAAGACAACTTTCTGTTAAACCCATTCTGTTGCATACAAGAAGACCTCCCCCCTACCCCCGCCTCCTTTCAACTTTCCAGTTGGAATCAAGACCAGATCTTCAAAACAAGATACTCTCAATAAGCACAGTTTAAGTGTTTAGCAGCTGTGCACATTTAAGCAAAAGCATTTAATTTGTGAAATCTGGCCCTTTTCCCAGGAAACAATGTTTCCATTTCACAATGTAACACAACAGGAAGAATGTGAACTCTTGTTCGGATATAGATTCCTTGTGCTTCACTCAGATTTCCACATTTTTTCTGTGTTCTGGGTGTGAGAGTGGCTGTGCGTTGGTGGACTGACTCATTTTTCCACCAAGACACATATTTCTATGAATCCCAGAGGCCACCGATTGGTGTGAAAGAGCAGTCAGCACAGACTTGGTTCCTGGATCCATCGTATGACTTAAGAGAGATGATTTAAAGTTTTTCAATGGGCTTAAGTTGAAAGAAGCAATTAAACTATTCAGATAATTCATGTTCCAAAACCTTTAGTGTTTTCAAGTGGTTATTAAGAGCAGCTATTTGATACTTTAAGGGAATACAAAGGAAATAGAAGCATAATATATGTCTTTTGGGGGTTTAATAATCTCATCGAGGAAGTAAATTAGAAAGATTAGATTAGAGAGAAATGTAGAAAGATCCTCAAATAAGTAGATGATATTAATACACATTTATATCAAATATATCCATCATTGTTTAGATGCTCTAGAATAACAGAGTGATCAAAATGAGAAAAGGCTATCTGGAAAAAGTTTCATTTACAAAATTTTTTAATTATTTAAAATGTATAGAAAAGCTTTTTTTTTTTTAGTACAAAAAGATTATTTTTTTCTGAACCATTTGAGAATAAGTTGACAGCTTGATGTCTTATCTCCCAAATACTTTAGTATGTGTTTTCTACAAATAAGGACCTTCTGATACATAACCAGAGTACAGCCATCACAGTCAGGAAGTTAGCATAGATGCATATCACCATCTGTTTCTCAGCAGCCTACCAGATTTCATCATCTGTCCCAATAATGACCCAATCTGAGATCAGACTTTTTTTTTTTTTTTTAAGATTTTATTTATTCATTTGACAGAGACACAGCAAGAGAGGGAACACAAGCCGGGGAAGTGGGAGAGGGAGAAGCAGGCTTCCCACTGAGCAGGGAGTCTGATGCGGGGCTGGATCTCAGGACCCTGGGATCATGACCCGAGCTGAAGGCAGACACTTAACAACTGAGCCACCCAGGTGCCCCTGAGATCACACTTTGAATTGAGTTACCCTTCTCTTTAGTCTTTCTCAATTAGGGGCATGGTTCCTCGTGCTTTCCTTGTCTTTGGTAACTTTGGTCTTTTTGAAGATTACTATGCATTTATTATGTATAATGTTGCTTCATTTGACCTTATCTGATGTCTTCTCATGATAGGATTTAGGATGTTTATCTTTGTCAGGAATAGCACCAAAGGGATGCTGTGTTCTTGTCGTTGTCTCCTATCACGTAGCACACAGTTTTGATTTGTCAATTGCTAGAGATGTTAACCTTGATAGTGGTGAAGGTGATGTCTGGAAGACTTTTCCTGTCTAAAGTTACTCTTTTCCTCTTCGTCATCCATAACTATTTTTGTAGGGGGTTGTCTTGAGACTAAGTAAATATCCTGTATTCCAATTTCTCGAAAAGTACAAACTACCACAACTCACCCAATATGAATAGTTTGAAAAGCTCTGTAACAGTTAAAGAAATTTAATTTATAACTTAAAATATCATTTAATTAAAGAAGGAAATCTCTGGGTCCAGATGGTTTTAGTAAGAATTCTACCAAACATTTAAAGACTGCAAAGCTAATACACACTTGCCCTAGGGCCTCTGGCTGGCTTAGTTGGTAGAGCATGTGACTCTTGATCTCAGGATCTTGAGTCCCACATTGGGTATAGAGACTAAAAAGGCTAATAATAAGATAAAAAAATAAAATAAAATTTACTTGCCTCACAGGGTTTACTCAAATCTCTTATTGTCAATAGCTATACATATTGCCAGAAAACTTTAAGGTCCCAAGGTGTGTGTATGTGTGTATGTGTATTTTTTTTTTTTTAATTTGAGAGAGAGAGAGAATAAGTGTGCATGTGTGTGTGCACGTGCAGCAAGGGGCAGAGGGAGAGGGAGAGAGAAAAAGAATCCTCAAGCAGACTCTCCGCTGAGCTTGGAGCCAGATGCTGAGCTCAGTCAGTCTCAAGACCCTGAATTCATGACCTGAGCCAAAATCAAGAGCCAGCAGATTAACAACTGAGCCACCTAAGCACCCCACAAAGCATACATGTATATGTATATTTATATGGGTGTATATATGTATGTATGTGTATGTATATAATTTTTTTAAAGATTTTATTTATTGGACAGAGAGTGAGAGTATGAGCAGGGGGGAAGGGGAAGGGCAGAGGGAGAAACAGACTACCCGCTGAGTGAGGAGCCTGATGCAGGACTTTTTTTTTTTTTTTTTAATTTATATTTTTTTAAGATTTTATTTATTTATTTGACAGGCAGAGATCACAAGTAGGCAGAGAGAGGAAGGGAAGCAGGCTCCCTGCTGAGCAGAGAGCCTGATAAGGGGCTCGATCCCAGCACCCTGGGATCATGACCTGAACTGAAGGCAGAGGCTTTAACCCACTGAGCCACCCAGGTGCCCCCTGATACAGGACTCTTATCTGAGGATTCTGGCATCATGACCTGCTGAAGGCAGATGCTTAACCAACTGAGCCACCCAGGTGCCCCAAATGTGTGTGTATGTGTGTGTGTGTGTATTTTTAAAGATTTTATTTATTTTACTTGAGAGAGAGGGAGAGAGCACAAGCTGGGGGAGCAGCAGAGGGAGAGCGAAAAGCAGACTTCCTCCGGAGCAAGGAGCCAACATGGGGCTCAATTCCAGGACCCCAGGATCAGGACCCAAGCCAAAGGCAGAGGCTTAACTGACTGAGCTACCCAGGAGCCCCATCCAAAGTATATTTCTTTAATAGAAATAGTTGTTCGCCTGTATTCAGAATTTCTAAACCTAACAAAAAGAAACTTAGAATGAAAATAGGACTCAAGGCAATATCCAACTGAAGATTCACTTTGGGTATCTTTCTCCTCCTAAGAAAATTTTTCTTCTCTAAAGACCATACCCTTGTACATCCTCCCTAAAAATATCCTGCAGGCTCCCTTTCCCACAACTCACTCCTTAAAATATCACCCAAGCCCAGTTCAACACTGCTTTATAAAACAAAACAATTCAATTGTAAAGCATAGCAATCTCTAGCCTTAACCTGAGCCAAAATCAAGAGTCGGATGCTTAACCGACTCTTCTAAAAATATTTATTTAGTAGGGGTGCTTGTCTGGCTCTGTCAGTAGAGCATGCAACTCTTGATCTCTTGATCTTGGGGTCTTGATCTTGTGGTCATTGGGGTCTCCATATTGGGTGTAGAGTTTACTAAAGAAAAATTTATTAAGTATATATTAAAAATCAGGCACTAAGATGGGCAATACAACAGTTCAAATTAAATACATCCCTTGCGGGTGCCTGGGTGACTCAGTGGGTTAAAGCCTCTGATTTTGGCTCAGGTCATGATCCCAGGATCCTGGGATCGAGCCCCACATCCGGCTCTCTGCTTGGCAGGGAGCCTGCTTCCCCCTCTCTCTCTGCCTGCCTCTCCGCCTACTTGTGATCTCTTTGTCATATAAATAAATAAAATCTATTTTAAAAAATGCATCCCTTGATCCTTGGCTCAACCAGATCCTTTCTACTGGATTTTTCCAATGTATTTCTTCATTCTAGGTCTCACCTTTTTTCCAAGTCACTGGAAACCCAATACAGAAACATTTACCAGATTCTCTACTTCAGAAATATCCTTGAACCAGTTTCTTGTTTCTCTGGCAAGTATTTCGGGCCTAACGTCACAGAGTCTCTTCTCTAACCTATGTCAATCAGTCCTTTCCCTTCATCCCATATTAAGTTTTCTTTCTTTCTTTCTTTTTTTAAGATTTTATTTACTTATTTGACAGAAAGACAGCGAGAGGGAGAATACAAGCCGGGGAGAGGGAGAAGCAGGCCTCCCGATGAGCAGGGAGCCCTATGCGGGGCTTGATCCCAGGACCCTGGGATCATGACCTGTGCTGAAGAGAGGCGCACCCCCATCTCAAGTTTTCTCAATTAAATTTTTTTAAAATTGAGGAACAGTTGACACACAATGTTGCATTAGTTTCAGGTGTATAACACTGTGATTCACAACTACATGTTATGCTATGCTCAGCAAAGTTTAGCTACCATCTGCCACTGTAAAATGCTATTACAATACCATTGACTATATTCCCTATACTGTACCTTTTATCCTCATGACTCATTTATTCTATAACTAGAAGCCTCTGTCTCTTGCTCCCCTTCACTCGTTTTGCCCATTCCTCCACTCCGCTCTCTCTAGCAGTCATCAGTTCGTTCTTTGTATTTATGGTTCTGTTTCTGCTTTTTGGTCATTTGCTTATCTGCTTTGTTTTTTAGATTCCACATTTGGTGAAATAATATGGTTTGTCTTTCTCTGAAAATTTCATTTCATTTAAAAGCTTTTTTCCATGGCATTCTTAACTTCCACAAGTTAAGAGTTCCTTCCCTTATGTGTTGGTCACAAGTCTTGAGGGTTACATAAAATGTCACATGCCTTAGGCTCATTAATATCTCCTTGTGGTTGTAATCACTAGCAGAGCTAAAGGAAGCTGACATTCCTTGAGCTTCAAAGGAAGCCTCAAAATCTATTATGAAGAGATTTTTACTTTTTACCCAAAGGCTTTTATTTTAAACATTGACAGGCTTTGAAAGTAAAAGCAGAGTGTTATTTTAGAGAACTCGGGGTGAAAAGGAATTACTTCTGTGGAAACACATTGCTACTCATCATTTTCAAGAATGATGGTCAAACATGATTACAAGTCACCTAAAAGTCGTGGCAGGGGAATCCTCTCATCAACACTAAAGTCAGTTCCTGGGGCTCCTGGCTGTCTCAGTCAGTGGAACACAGGATGCTTGATCTGGGGTTGTGAGTTCAAGCCCCATGTTGGGCATAGAGCTTACTTAAAATAGATAAATAAGTAAAATCAGTTCCTTGGTAGAACTAGAGTTCATTTTTACATAGAAGGGGAAAACAAAAATTGATTTGACTAGATGCAAACCATCATTAAACCGAGTGATTATCCTCTCAAAGAACGTAGGCAAGCAAAAGTAAAATTTTAAATCACAGTTTTGCTGTTTGCTGCCAACTACTTGCAGGTGAACAGTTGGAAAAATTGAGGGGAAAAAGGAAAAACATTTATTTTAGTCATTCCACTATAGTGACAATTTTTTTTTAAAGATTTTATTTATCCATTTTGAGAGAGAGAGCATGAGAGGGGAGAAGGTCAGAGGGAGAAGCAGACTCCCCATGGAGCTGGGAGCCTGATGCGGGACTCGATCCTAGGACTCCAGGATCATGACCTGAGCCAAAGGCAGTCACTTAACCAACTGAGCCACCCAGGTGCCCGTATAGTGACAAGTCTTAAAACTTTTTGAGATTCTGTTAGACCACTACCTCTGTTGTCTGCTTTGTCTTGGTAGGGAAGAACTAATTTCTACAATTTTTGTTGAAACATTTTCCCAAATGCCAAGGAGTAGCTCAGTTTAAGCTCCCAGAATTGCATTACCTGCTAAGTCTCCTATAGATCTGCTCCCATCTTCCAGATCTGTGTGATTAACAGCATTTTATACTTGGTCTTGTTGGACCTATGCTGTGCTTGTTCAATGAAAGAAAGGCTTGAGCACAACCTAGAATATTCTTCTTGTCTCCTTTCTTTACTCCAGAAGCATACAGAAAATTAGAGATAAAATCAACACAAATGCCTGATTTTTCTGAATCAAAGTTGTCTATCGGTTTTGGGCTAAGTTAATGTATTTGCCTACTATGATGAAAACAAATTCTGATTTTGGTCTAAAATATTAGTACTGTTTCTCTTCAATTTTATTAGCCTTTGTTTCCTCCTCTAAACAAAATTCTATCCATCCCTCAAAGCCCACCTTGAATATCATGTCCTCTTAAAGGCTTCTCTAGGGTCAATAATAGCTCTCTTCTCTGAGCTTTCATAACCTTCTGTTCTAGCCTCTGCTGTATTACATATGCTATATTACTGTTAGTTGTTTGTCTCTCTCCCCTGATGGACAAGTGATCTCCTTGCTCATCTTTGCATTTCCATTTTCTAGCATTATGCCCCATATAAAGCATGGACTTAGTGAGTGTTTGCTGAAAGAATCATGGAGGTTTGATGACTGAAAGCTATTTATAAAAGTATTCTTGGGACGCCTGGATGGCTCAGTCAATTAAGCGTCTAACTCTTTTCTTTTCTTTTTTTAAGATTTTATTTATTTGTTTGACAGAGATTACAAGTAGGCAGAGAGGCAGGCAGAGAGAGAGAGAGGAAGCAGGCTCCCTGCTGAGCAGAGAGCCCTATGTGGGGCATGATCCCAGGACCCTGGGATCATGACCTAAGCCGAAGGCAGAAGCTTTAACCCACTGAGCCACCCAGGCGCCCCATCAATTAAGCATCTAACTCTTGATTTCAGCTCAGATCAAGCCCCATGTCGGGCTCCACACTGAGCGTGGAGCCTGGTTGTCTCTCTGTCTCTGCTCCTTCCTCCCTCCTTCCCCCCAGTGCTCTCTTTCTTTCTCTAAAATAAGTAAATACATACATAAAATCATTTTTAAAAAATATTCTTCAAGTATAGTGCTTGGTGGTCTGTCTTCTACTTCCCTTTCCCTCACCTCTGAAGAGAACAGTCCCCACATTCATGGCAGGGGTTTTGTGCTCAGTAGTTCAGAGGCCCCCAGACCAACTCCAAAATGTGAAAAAAGGTGTGGAGTCTCTTTTTTGTACAGATTGAATTCATCATAAATTTACCAAATCAAGAATTCCAGATAAAGTATTTCAGCCTTCAGGGATGCCTGGGTGGCTCAGTCGGTTAAGCATCTGACTTCAGCTCAGGTCATGATCCCAGGGTCTTGGGACCAAGCCCCGCATCAGGCTCCCTGCTCAGCAGAGAGCCTGCTTCTCCCTCTACCTGCCTCTCCCCTGCTTATTTTCTCTCTTTCTGACAAATAATATATAAAATCTAAAAAAATTAAAAAATGCTTGGATTAGAAAAAACACATACTCCTCAAGGTCCCAAGAATATCCCTTCAGTGAACGCAAAACTGTAAGTGGTTCAACATTTGATAAGAATCAAGCCCCTCATGGGGGCGCTTGGGTGGCTCAGTGGGTTAAAGCCTCTGCCTTCGGCTCAGATCATGATCCCAGGGTTCTGGAACCGAGCCTGCTTCCCCTCCTCTTTCTGTGCCTGTCTCTCTTCCTACTTGTGATCTCTGTCTGTCAAGTAAATAAATAAAATCTTAAAAAAAAAAAAAAAAAAAGGGAATCAAGCCCCTGATGTTGCCACAAGGACTTCTAGCGGAAAAGGACCTGTCTAAAGGTGCCTCAGGGGCGCTGGGGAATCAGTAGATCAGGCAGCCGTTAAGTCCTAATTGCAGAGCAATTTCACATTAAAAAAATGTAAATCATTTTTATTTAAAGATAAGAGAAGTGGGACACCTGGGTGGCTTAGTCAGTTAAGTGTCTGCCTTTGGCTCAGGTCATGATCTCAGGGTCCTGGGATTGAGCCTCACATGGGACTCCCTACTCAGTGGGGAGCCTGCTTCTCCCTCTCCTACCCTCTGGTGTTCTCTCTTGCTACATTTGTCTCTCAAATAAATAAAATCTTTAGGCAAAAAAAAAAAAAAAGATAGGAAGTGTTCTCATTAAAACACACACATATACAGATATACATATATATATATGTATGTATTTATTAACATATAATGTATTATTTGCCCCAAGGGTACAGGTCTGTGAATCATCAGGCTTACACATTTCTCAGCACTCACCATAGCACATACCCTCCCCAATGCCCATAACCCAACTGCCCTCTCCCTACCCTGCCCCAGCAACCCTCAGTTTGTTTGTGAGGTTAAGAGTCTCTTATGGTTTCTCTCCCTCCCAATCCCATCTTGTTTCATTTTTTCCTTCCCTATCCCCCACAACCCCCCACTCTGCCTCTCAAATTCCTCATATCAGAGAGGTCATATGATAATTGTCTTTCTCTGATTGACTTGTTTCGCTCAGCATAATACCCTCTAGTTCTATCCACATCTTTGCAAATGGCAAGATTTCATTTCTTTTGATGGCTGCATAGTATTCCATTGTGTATATATGTGTATATATATATATATATATATGTATATATATATATATATATCACATCTTCTTTATCCATTCATCTATTGATGGACATCTAGGCTTTTTCCATAGTTTGGCTATTGTGGACATTGCTGCTATAAACATCCAGGTGCACGTGCCCCTTCGCATCACTACATGTGTATCTTTAGGGTAAATACCCAGTATTATGATTGCTGGGTCATAGAGTAGTTCTATTTTCAACTTTTTGAGGAACCTCCATACTGTTTTCCAGAGTGGCTGCACCAGCTTGCATTTGCACCAACAGTGTAGGAGGGTTCCCCTTTCTCTGCATCCTCGCCAACCTCTGTCATTTTCTGACTTGTTAATTTTAGTCATTCTGACTGCTGTGAGGTAGTATCTCATTGTGGTTTTGATTTGTATTTCCCTGATGCCGGGTGATGTTGAGCACTTTTTCGTGTGCCTGTTGGCGCCATTTGGATGTCTTCTTTGCAGAAAAGTCTGTTTGTGTCTTCTGCCATTTCTTTCTTTTTTTTTTTTTAAGATTATTTATTTATTTATTTGACACAGAGAGAAAGATCACAAGTAGGCAGAGAGGCAGGCAGAGAGAGTGGGGGAAGCAGGCTCCCTGCTGAGCAGAGAGCCTGATGCAGGGCTTGATCCCAGGACTCTTGATCTCAGGACCTGAGGGGAAGGCAGAGGCTTAACCTACTGAGCCACCCAGGTGCCCCTTCTGCCCATTTCTTGATTGGATTATTTGTTCTTTGGGTGTTGAGTTTGCTAAGTTCTTTACAGATTTTGGATACTAGCCCTTTATCTGATATGTCATTTGTGAGTATCTTCTCCCATTCTGTCAGTTGTCTTTTGGTTTTGTTGATCAGTCCTTTTCACTGGCTAAAAAATTTAAAAATAAATTTAAAAAATATTCTTAAGTATTCAAAGAGTGTTTTCCTCGTAGGTATGCTTTGATGTAGAATAACTTTGAGAACTGTAAATGGAATGCCAACGTCAGCACTCCTGTGCTAAACTTGGCGATCCTACAGAGTTGGCCCTGACTCCACACACATTTTCTGATTTTTAGCTTCTCCTCTGAACCTTTCCTAGCTGTCTCTCATATCTCTGTTACAAAACTAGAAGAATCTGTCACTGACGCTTTTACACTTTATGTTAGAATTCAAATAAAAACTTTAAACATTAAAAAAAAGAAAAGAAGGGGCGCCTGGGTGGCTCAGTGGGTTATGCCTCTGCCTTCGGCTCGGGTCATGGTCTCGGGGTCCTGGGATCGAGCCCCGCATCGGGCTCTCTGCTCAGCGGGGAGCCTGCTTCCCCCTCTCTCTCTGCCTGTCTCTCTGCCTACTTGTGATCTCTGTCAAATAAATAAATAAAATATTAAAAAAAAAGAAAAGAAAAGAAGAATCTGTCACACGCTCTTCTCCCAGATAATGAAGCCCATAAAATAAAGGGGATAAAGAAAAGAGGCAGGTGTAATCATATTCCTTTTTGTCTGTTAACCTGTGTTCTTTCGTTGATAGTAGATTTCTATTAGGAGGCTCCCATTTCTTTCAGAATCATCCATCTGTTCACTCATTCATTCAAGAAATAGTACTTACTATTGAATGAGTAGGCCCAAAGCTAGGAGGAGAAAAGGAATTTATAATTTGGTGATAGAAGAGAAAAAACGTCAGGAAGAAAGTACTGTGTTTTCTTTTTCGCTCTCTCTCTCTCTTTTTTTTTTTTTTTTTTTTTTTACGATTTATTTATTTTAGAAAGAGACAGCATAGGGAGGTGCAGGGGAAGAGGAGAGAGAAACTTTAGCTGACTCCTCACTAAGCTCAGAGCCCAAGACAGGGCTCAGTCTCACACCCCTGAGGTCAGGACCTGAGCCAAAACCAAGAGTCAGAAGCTCAACCAATTGCACCACCAGTGGCCCCAGTACTGTGTTTTCTAAAGGAGATAGGATAAGCCCATGAGAGTCTCAATGAGGAAAATGAAGATCAAGAAGGTGAACCAGCTTGCTCAAGTTCACACACCTTGTAATTGTTAGAGCTGAGATTTCTCTTACATTTGATATTGGAATGAATGGAGGATCTGAGATTCAAGCCTAGTTCAGGATGGTACTAAAGCCTGTGGTCTACTACACTACCCCATGCTGCTTCCCATTGGTTCCTGCTTTAGTATCTGAGAGAGGCTAACGGACCTGTATAGGTTATTAGCAATGAAAATAAAAAGGATAAGTGGGTAGAGGCAAGAAATGCAGGACACATAATTAACATAATTAACATGACATGGCAACTGATTAAATGTGGAAGGAGAAAGAATGGAATTAGAGATGGCTTAAGCTTGGAACTTGGGTAACTAGGAAAACAATAATGCCATTAGCAGGATTAATGATCTGAGGGGAAGGGCCAGTTTTTATTCAGTGAGAGCATAATCCTTCAAAACTCTTTCAGGCACCTGAGTGGCTCATTTGGTTAAGCCTGTGCCAGAGGCTCCAGCGGTCATGGTCTTGGGGTCCTGGGATATGTCATGGTCTTGGGGTCTTGGGATAGAGCCTCGAGTTGGGCTCCCTGCTCAGCAGGGAGTCTTCTTCATCTCCCTCTCTCCCTCTCAAATAAATAAAATCTTTAAAACAAAACAAAACAAAACTCTGCTCTCATATCATCTCCTCAATGTAAACTTTTCTGAGATTCTCTGGTCCATTATACAGTATTTTGTGTATCAACAGCAACAGTCATGATGATGATGATAATTAGCAATTTTAAAAAAATATTTTATTCATTTATTTGACACAGATCACAAGTAGGCAGAGAGGCAGGCAGAGAGAGAGCGGGTCCGGGGCAGGGGGGGAAGCAGGCTCCCACTGAGCTACCCAGGCACCCCTAGTTAGCAGTTTTTAATACAGACTGAGTGCCAAACATGTACTAAAGTTCCTTTTATTCCTCCCAATAACCATATGAGAAAAGTATCATTATTAACCCCTCTTTACAGAGGAGGGAACGGAGGCTTAGAGAGTCTGAAGGTTATAGATATTAAATGGCAGACTAAGACTTGAACTCAGATTGGACTCAGAGACAGCACTCTGTAGACAGTACAGCAGAGGAACACTAGAAATCTGTAGAACAGCGCAGTATTTAGCACAGGAAATGGGCCATTCTGCCTGGGTTTGAATCCTGCTCTACCGTTTACTAGCTGAGCAACCTTGGGCAAATTATTGAGCCTCAGTTTCACCACATCATCTATTTTTTTAAAAAAGATTTTACTTAGGGCGCCTGGGTGGCTCAGTTGTTAGGCATCTGCCTTTCGCTCAGGTCATGATCTAGGGGTCCTGGGATCGAGCCCCAGCTTGTGTTCCTTCTCTTGCTGTGTCTCTCTCTATCAAATAAATAAAAAGAAAATATTTTTTTTTTTAAGATTTTTATTTATTTATTTGTCAGAAAGAGAGAGGGAGAGCACAGGCAGACAGAGTGGCAGGCAGAGGCAGAGGGAGAAGCAGGCTCCCCACAGAACAAGGAGCCCGATGTGGGACTCGATCCCAGGACGCTGGGATCATGACCTGAGCCAAAGGCAGCTGCTTAACCAACTGAGCCACCCAGGCGTCCCAAAGAAAATCTTTAAAAAAAAAAAAATTTTTACTTTATTTATTTATTTATTTTTTTTAAGATTTTATTTATTTGACAGAGATTACAAGGAGAGAGAGAGGAGGAAGCAGGCTCCCTGCCGAGCAGAGAGCCTGATGTGGGGCTCGATCCCAGGACCCTGGGACCACGACCCGAGCTGAAGGCAGAGGCTTTAACCCACTGAGCCACCCAGGCGCCCAAGATTTTACTTTATTTTTAAAGAAATACTTACTTGTTTAAGTGATCGCTACACCCAATGTGGGGCTTAAACTCACGACCCTGAGATCAAGAGTCGCATGCTCTACTGACTGAGCCAGTGAGGTGCCCCACACCATATCATGTATTAAATGGGAATAATACTAGTATCTTCCTCCTAGTATTGTTATGAAAATTAAATGAATTCATATTTATAAAGCACTTAGAAAAGTGCCTGTCACATAGTAAGTATGAGTCATTGCATTCATCTCTGTCTCTCTCTTATAATTATTGGAACTTTATTTCTCACTGAACTGTAAGATAGAAAATGGGTCTATTTCATTTTTCCTATCCCCAGCAGTTAGTACCATGTTTGCCACGTGTTAGGCCCTCAGTAAGCATTTGTTGCCTGAATGGCATTATTCAGGCTGTTTGAAATTCCATCTGGAAGCCTTGGATAAGGGAGGTGGATGGAAAAATCGGTGTGAGTCCCACACATAGACATGTACACCCAACAAGAAGCAGGACTGCCAAGGAAGAGAGCATGGAGGGAATGAGAACACTGAACACTGGAGAAAGATTGATGGCAGGAGATGAAAGGAGCCAGAAAATGAACTCTTGAGAGGATATACTTTCAAGGAAACCATGAAAAAACAGAGTTCAAGGGGATTGAGGCGAGTCCAGATGAAAGCCTGTCTTAAAAGTGGAGTACCAAAAATTTGTGGTTAGCAAGTTGACTCTGAGGTTTAAAAGAAAGGCGGCGGGAGGAGGGCTTTTTTTTTTTTTTTTTGTATTGTTTTGTTTTTAAATCTCAGAGGAAGGAAATGGTAATCATTGTGTAATAGTTTTCTGAAACTTGGCAGGCTTTCAAGTGTGGGTCTCTATCTGTCCTGCCAGGAAAAGTTGAGACAGCTAGGGGACATTGAAGATCACAGGGAAGGGGAGGGTTTAGGCTTCTCC
This sequence comes from Enhydra lutris kenyoni, assembly GCF_002288905.1. Lineage (NCBI taxonomy): Eukaryota > Metazoa > Chordata > Mammalia > Carnivora > Mustelidae > Enhydra > Enhydra lutris. The sequence goes on from NW_019154110.1 coordinate 27,136,450, forward strand.
AAGGTGCTGCTTCTCAACTAAATCGTAATGGAGTCAAGTTATATCTTCACTCACAATAGGAGATAGAAAATTTAAATAAAATGTCCATTTTTGTCCTTCATTATTTTGTTTAGGCTGGTAAAGCAGGATTGATAATGTTTTTGCCAGGTGGACAAAATTATCAGCATCAAGTTTTTATCTGAAGTATCTCCCTCATTACACTTGAATCTCAATAGGGTTCCACCATCCACCGAGCCTGAAAAACTGGTTTTCCAAGTTTTTCCTGACACAGCTCTGGTTACTACAAACGATTTGGGATCCTTACTCCTCCTTATGGAGTTGATACCAGTATTTGAGAAAGACATTTTTATAAATAGTAGGTAACACTGATGTGGGAAATGTTAGGGTTTGGAGCTGATGCAAAAAGGTGATTTTATTGAAGCATGGGGACAGGATCTGTGGGCAAAAAGAGCTGCACTGGGGTCCTGAGAAGTGGCCCATTATTTACTTCCAAGTTGGGAAGGGGTTAGGGATAGCGTTAAGTCTTTAAGGAATTTGAAAGGAAGGTTTCCAGGACCTTTGAGGGGATTAGTTATTGCTAGGAAAAAGCCGTTTATTACTGTCTAAAAAAACCGTAGTCATGAGACCCTTCCGATGTATACTGGTGGGTCATATGCTTGGAGGATGATTGCCAACATGTATCTCTGGGCGTAGAGAGCAAGTAATTTTCCAAAGGAACTTTTATATGTTAAAGTAGACTTAGAACATCCTGGGGGTCCAGCTGAGATTACCTTTTGCCCTTAGCAAGGTATTAACATCGAGGGAGCTAAAACAAGCAAACAAAATTCGAGGCAGCTGAGTGCCTAAAGCATTGTCCCTAGGGACTTGTCAGTGGGCTGTAGCTAGTAAGGAAATTTAGATTTTTTTGCCTTTGTTTCCCACATTAGCATCACTTTTGCGGTTTTATTTTTTTTTTTTTTTAAGATTTTTATTTATTTATTTATTTGACAGAGAGATCACAAGCAGGCAGAGAGGCAGGCAGAGAGAGAGGAGGAAGCAGGCTCCCTGCTGAGCAGAGAGCCCGATGCGGGGCTCCATCCCAGGACTCCGAGACCATGACCCAAGCCGAAGGCAGCGGCTTAACCCACTGAGCCACCCAGGCGCCCTGGTTTTATTTGTTTTTAAGATTTTATTTATTTGAGAGAGAGAACAAGCAGGGGTGGGAGGCAGAGGGAGAAACAGGCTGTCTGGGGAGCAGGGAGCCCAACATGGGGCTCCGTCCCAGGACCCTGGGATCATGACCTTAGCTGAAAGCAAACGCTTAGCCTACTTAGCCACCCAGATGCTCCACTTTTGCCGTTTAAAAAAGTTATTCTTTAAAAACTTTTGAGGAATAGAAAACCCTTACGTGGTCAAACGGCCTGCAGGAATCCACCGAACAAGATAAAAATGTACTGTCACTACATAGGGTCTTATGGGGATTTCCCCACTAATTGGAGAAAAATAGACCCTGAACGCTTGCTAAAGGGACTTAGCCAAGCACTTTCCTAAAAAGGGCTTTTCCATACTTAAGTGAACGAGCCCCTGTTCAAGGTTCTACTACGATCTTAGAAAGGCCTTGCTCACTCGGAGGCTTAAATGTTCTCCTCTGTAAAATAAGGAAAAAGCGTGCGTGTGTAATGTAGAGAAGACTGGACTGTAAGCGCTTTTAGTAAGCTCTTCCTCCAGCTTTCAGGTCATTTCATAATGTCTCCCCTTCCTTGATGTGACTTTCCTCAAGGAAGAAAAGTTGTGAATTAATCTGCAAGCAGACAGCCCAGCCTCGAGGGTAAGTCTCAGGGAGAAGAAATTCTGAAGGGCATATGAGTGGAGGTCCTCGAGCACCCGCACCATCAACCCCCACAGCCACCCCGTCCCGCGGGGCGGGAGTCACGGCCCCGGGAACAAGATGGCGTCAGCATTCAGGGTCTTGCCCGCGCCCCCACGACTCTGCAGTGCGGCAGCCGACCCAGGCCTCCCCGCATTGGCTGACTACAATGAGGTCATCGTGGGGGCGGAGCCGGCGGCTGCGCGGGGGCAGGGCTTTGCGGACGCACGCACGTCGAGCGCTGATGTCCCAACCCGCTGAGGCTGCGGGCTCTGTCTGGGGCGGCTGCTTTGGCTGCGGCCCGGCCCGGGGCTGAAGGTGAGCGGGGGGGATGTAGGCACGGCGCGGCCCGGAGAGGCCTCGGAAGGGCATGGGAAATGCTAATTAGTCTCATCGCTTGTCAAAGGAATTAGCAGAGATCTTAGGTCTTTGAGAGGAAGTGGGGGTTCACCCCTCTTCGGGTACCCCCACCCCGGGGCATAGGAATCGGAGGTTCACTCCTCTTTGGAGGCCCTCGACCCTTCCCCCGTTTAAGGCGTAGGCGGAGAAACAGAAGGTTATTGGGTAGGCAGAAGAATTTGGGGGGCTTTTTAAAGGGGCTCCCAATTTGATGATCCCTCCCCGCCTTTTAATCGCCACTTGGGGAGGTAGGTGTGCCTGGGCTCAGAGAATTCCTGCTTTCTCACTGGGTAGACAGGAAATAAAGCAGGTGAATTTGAATACCTCGTAGGAGGCGAGGGCTGGATGACAATAGTGAGGCTAGGCGCCGGGCGCTTTATTTATACTCATCTTGTGCAGAATTGCTGTTTATTCATATTTTGTTTTGTGACAAGGCATCCCGGAATCGCTTTAGCCTGTTTAGTTTTCTGTTTGGCTCCAGTGGGATAGAGATGTTCTAGGGAGACTTGTAATCATTAAAGAACAGAAGGAGGGAGGCAACTCTGGAGGCTGTCATTATTGGCAGCCCCTGAACTATGCTGATCAGGCATAATTTTACCTGCTTTAGAGGTTGTGGACTCTATTCTTGTTTGGGGGAGGATGTGGGAGGGTTGATAACAGCTGTTTTGGGTGATTCAGGTATAGACAATTTTAAAGACAGGCTACATAATCTCTTGAGAAATCTTTGCTTATATCTGAGTGTTTTGTTTTGCTGCCTTGAACAAATGCACAAAGGTTTTGTCATTCAGATTTTTCAAAATGTCTTCCAGCCTTACAGAACAGTAACTCTTCCTTTGATGTCAGTTTCACCTATCCTTATGGATGCCCTCATGATACTAAAAATATTGTACGGTTTGCTGAGTTTAGATAGAGCACAGTCTGTGCCTTACAATAGCTGATTGAGAATAAATAATTGCAGTTTCAGGACCACTGATAGCGCCATTGTCTTTCATACTGGGCAAGGATAAGACAGCCCTAAAAGGAAACCTTTATTGGCTCATGCATGAGAAGCTTTAACAGATGGAGGAATGTAATTAATCTTGAAGGTGGGGATAAGAAATTGAAAGCTATGGAAGTGGCAGGTTTATTCTCTGTGGTTTGATAAAACTGCTTTGTCATTATCAACATATTCCTGTCATGCTGGACTCGAAATTTAGCTTAATATGCAAGGCAGCTCTTTTTTTTTTTTTTTTTTTTTAAAAAAAATTTCCACCCCCCATGGGGGTTTCTAATCTCCTGACCCTGGGATCAAAAGTCCCACATTTTCTTGGGGTACCCCCCCGAGTTCCCCCCCCCCCCCCCCCCACTTTTTTTTTTTCTTCAGATAATGCTGATGTGTTTAGATTCCTTAGGGAGAAAGTGGTGTTTCCTGAGGAGTTGGAAGATTAAACCCTTTAAGGTACCTATAGCTCTAGGGTAATGCTGGGACTCCAACAGTTAGAAATGGGCAGTAGAGGGGCTCCTGGGTGGCTCAGTGGGTTAAGCCTCTACCTTCAGCTCAGGTCATGATCTCGGGGTCCTGGGATCCAGCCCAGCATCAAGCTCTCTGCTCAGCAAGGAGCCTGCTTCCCCCTCTCTCTCTCCCTGCCTCTCTCCCTACTTGTGATCTCTCTCTCTGTCAAATAAATAAATAAAATCTTTAAAGAAAAAAAAAAAAGAAATGGGCAGTAGAGGGTAGAAAACTAGTCTCAACGGAGACATCCTTTATGAGAGAATAATCTAGGTCTCTTCCATGTGTTTCCTGACACAAGCCAAAAAAAGATCAGGCAGCTTGAACATCACTGCCTCATAATACCCTGTCTAGGGTATTTAAAGAGCTGTTTGGGAATCCCAGTTCCTGTTTTTAACCTGGATACACTCTTATGTATTGGGACGCCCCCAAATTTTGTCATTTGATCCTGATGTTGACTGAAGGAAGTGGCTTTTTGTTAGGTATTCTGTGGGAGAGGATTTAGTAACAGCCTTTTGCAATTTGTCCTTTCCATCCTTTGAAGCAGGATGTTAAAGATCTGTCTGCATGGGGTGAAAGATAATGAAATGCAAAACAAAAGAGGCTTACTGTTGTGGTGTTTGCTCCTTTTAGTAATGCAGTTTTCTCTTTTTGCTTAAGGTTGGAGAGAAATTCAGGTACTCCCATTGACACCATGGGGGAGCTCTTCCGAAGCGAGGAGATGACGCTGGCCCAGCTTTTTCTACAGTCAGAAGCTGCTTATTGTTGCGTCAGTGAATTAGGAGAACTGGGAAAGGTTCAGTTTCGTGATGTAAGTAGTTGTGGGGTGCCTCTTGAATACCGCTCAACTCTGTTTTTGTTGTCAGAGCCAATCGCCTTATAATGAATGTTTTGCTTTTTATTTGCAAAAATAACATAGAACTGGGTTACTATTGGTAGAATGTACATTTCAAATTGTCTCTCTAGAGGTGAGAATATTTTGTGCCAGTTGTTCCATAATTTTACTAGCTCCCTCTTTAAGAATCATCCTAAGCAGTCTCAAGGTAATTGGTTGAGGACACCAAGCTAACCTTTTCAAGGCTTATACTTTTCTTTTGGCCTCTTTAACACCCATGGCAGGTTATTTAAAAAAAAAAAAAAAAAAAAAGTCACAGCTTTTTTTTCAATTAGATCTTTTTTTTTTTTTTTTTTTTTTTTTTTTTACAAAATCTGATGCATCCCATTACAGATGTGTAAGTAAGGATATACTAAATACCCATTATTTTGAAGCATTATCCTGAGCAGTTGGAGAAGATATCAAAAGAAAATCAACAGTATAAGAGTATAAAAAAGTAAGCCTTCGGGGTGCTTGGGTGCCTTAGTGGGTTAAGCTTCTGCCTTTGGCTCAGGTCATGATCCTAGGGTCCTGGGATCAAGCACCGCATCATAGGGAGCCTGCTTCACCCTCTCTCTTTGCCTGCCTCTCTTCCTACTTGTGATCTCTGTCTGTTAAATAAATAAATAAAATCTTTAAAAAAAAAAAAGTATGTCCTCTTGGGCTTACATTCTGTTCAGAAGGCACAGTATACACTGCTGAGAGGAGGGAGGAGTTAACAGTTCTCTAATTATGCAGTCTCAAAGCTCCATGTACTCCCATTGATAGCATTCATTATAGTTGTGATTTTACATTCATCAGTGTTAGTAATTGATTAGTTTTTCTCTTCTACTGTGATCGTAGGACCATGAAGACAGAAATAATTATTGTATCATTAGTGTCTACATACAAGATACTCAGTCAGCTTTTGTTGGAATGAATGGGTGAAAGACGAGTGGTTAGAAAGTGTTGGGATCAATCAATATTGGCTTCCTGAAATTGGCACACTGAAATTATACGAATATAATCCAGTGACCTAGCACATTCGTCATTCTCTTTGAACCTTTTTATACCTTCTTTCTTTGAATGTTCTCCTGTCTGACTCTGATTCCTTCACTGACCTTTCTGAGGACTCACTGCCATCTTTCCCTAGCCTCTCTTTTATCTTCTCCACCATGGGCCTCTGTGTCTGTTCCCCAAGCTTTATCCTCTGCTCTCTCTAATAAGCTTCTTCTTATGCTCATTTTCCTTTATTACCCTTTTTGATCTCATCTATTCTCAAATCTTCCATTCTTATTCAGTGAGTCCCAAATCTGTATCTCTGGCCCTGACAGCTCCCAAACACTATCTTTAAATTTACAATTCTCTTTACATCTTTGCTGCTCCTGGTAGCATGTCTAAATCCCACCACCTTACCTTTTCCCAAACTGTTTCTTCATCCTGACTTGCTAAATTTAAGCTATTGCAGTGGTATTCTTCCAATTTTCTAGAGTTTTTGAGACCTAAATCAAACCGAAGTTACCTTTAATTTGCAATCCTTCATTTGGTCCAATGGCGTCTTCCCCTTCCTAACACCTTTGTATCTATTCAGCATTCTTTTTTTTTTTTTTTAAAGATTTTTTTTTAATTTATTAATTTGACAGAGATTGATCACAAGTAGGTAGAGACGCGGGCAGAGAGAGAAGAGGAAGCTGGCTCCCTACTGAGCAGAAAGCCCGATGTGGAGCTCGATCCCAGGACACTGAGATCATGACCTGAGCCAAAGGCAGAGGCTTTAACCCACTGAGCCACCCAGGCGCCCCTCTATTCAGCATTCTTAATCTTTGCTTATGATGTATTACAATCATACAAAAAATTATAGGGAATAATATAATGAACCTGTGTTTCAAGTACATATGTAATTGATATATGTACTTGAAAGCCTCCATATATAATTGAAGGCTCCTATGTATCTTTCCCCCATGCTATTTCTTTCCCCACCTCTGCAGAGGTAACCTCTGGAAGATTTTTCCTTTTTTTTTTTTAAAGTAAGCTCTATGCTCAGTATGGGGCTTGAACTCATGACCCTGAGACCAAGATTAGCATGCTGTACCTGCTAAGCCAGTCTTGTGCCCCAGTTTTTGCTTTTATCATTCCCAATTGTTTTTATTTTTTACTTTTTTTGTGTATATGTGTATCACTAAATAATCATATATTTTAGTATGATTTTAGATGTTTTAAAACCATATGCATGGTATATTGTATATATCTTTCAGCCCTGTGCTTTTTAAATTCATTATTTGTGAGATTTGGCCATGTGATACATGTAGTGCTAGTTCATTTATTTTTAATTTTTAATTTTTAAAAAGATTTTATTCATGAGAGAGAAGCAGAGGAAGCAGGAGAAGCAGGCTTCGCCTAGAACATGGAACCTGAGGTGGGACTTGAACCTAGGACCCCAGGATCATGACCTGAGCGGAAGGCAGACGCTAGGCACCCTAGTTCATTTCTTTAAATGACTATCTAGTTATTTTATACACAGTCTATCATTTTTTCCTTCTGATGGACGGTTCTTTGCTCAGTGTTGCACGAAGATTTTTCTGTCTCCTGGTATACATATGTGATCACTTCTCCAGGGCAGTGGTTCTCAAACTTTGGTCTCAGGGCCTCTTTACACCCTGAAAACATGATTGAGGACCCCAAAGAGCTTTTATGTGAGTTATAGCTATCAATATTTATTGTATGAGATATGCTTAACATACTTATTTATTAAAAAATCATAATAATAAACCTGCTATGTGTTATCATAAATAACATTTTTGTGAAAAATAAGTATTTTCCAAAACAGAGAAAAAAAAATAGAAGAATGGTACTGCTTTTACGCTTTTGAAAATCTCTTTAATGTCCGAATTAATAGAAGACAGCTGGATTCTCGTGTCTGCTTCGGCAGTCATCTGGCTGTGACGTGTACCATGAGCCTCTGGAAAACTTCACTGAACACTCATGAGAGAGTGATGATGAAAGAGGCAAATGATGTTCTGGTGTTACTGCGTAAAGTAATGGACTTGCTGCTGCTCCGGGGATTGTAACCAAGACGGGCATGGCTGAGTATTCTGCGCCTCTTTAACTGTCAGGTGTTGTCAAAGGCTTCTTGACATTGTCGAACCTGTTCAAACTTCTGTTGCTGGTTGAGAGTTCCTGTCACTTTACAGTTGTGTCAGTACGTCTGTGCTCAAGCTTAAAGGAATTTGCCACCATGGTGTGTGTGAAGTGCTCTATTTTTTGTTTTAATTTGCATTTTCTTGATTAGTACACGGGGCATCTTTTTGTTTATTGGGCATAATGGGTTTTGTTTCCCATGAATGTGTAGTCCCTGTCATCTGCTTGTTTTTCTTGTGGGTTGCTTGTCTTACTGATTGACTTGTAGAATACATTCAAGTTCTTCATATATTCTGGAAGCTAATCTTTTTCTAATCCTTTACTGATAACTTGGCTTGTCTTTTCCCTTTCTTCATGGTATATGTTGTCACAGAATTCACTGCTTTACTCATCAGTATTTTTTGCCGTAAATATTTATTTTGAATAATTCCAAGGCTGAATACTCTGATGTAGATTCGCCAGTTGTTAACATTTTGCTACTTTGATATAATCTTTTCTACTGCACCACTGGAGTGTAGGCTGTTTCTTCCTTTCAAATCTGTATTCTTTTTTTTCCCCTTATGTTGCCGTATACGTTAAGAGTTTACTAACATGTTGAAGAAGAGTAACAGCAAACTAATACTGGTTAGGATTGTGTTCAGCTGTACGTAACTGAAAACCCAAGTGAGAGGGGTGTACTTTTCTCATGTAACAGGAAGCCCAGCTTCACACTATCATCAGTGTCCTAAGATCATTTTATCTCTCTCTCTCTTTCTTTTTAAGCAGGGTGGGAAATGCAAACCACCCATTTTTTTTTTTTAATTCTATTTATTTGAGAGACAGAGTGAGAAGGAGAGAGAACACAGAGGGAGAAGGAGAAGCAGACTCCCTGCTGAGCAGGGACACCCCCCCCCCCCCCGCCACCGCCGTCCCCCGCCCCGCTGATGTAGGACTTGATCCCAGGACCCTGAGATCATGACCTGCGCTGAAGGCAGAAGCTTAACCGACTGAGGCCCCCCGGTGCCCTCTGTATCTCTTTTTTTTTTTTTTTTTCAAGAATTTATTTTTTATTTTATTTGACAGATCACAAGTAGGCAGAGAGGCAGGCAGAGAGAGGGGAAGGGAAACAGGCTCCCTGCTGAGCAGAGAGCCCGATGTAGGACTTGATTCCAGGACCCTGAGATCATGACCTGAGCCAAAGGCAGAGGCTTTAACCCACCAAGCCACCCAGGTGCCCCCTTCTGTATCTCTTTTTTGGCATCTTTGAGCATTTGGCTTTTGTCCTTGTAGACAACCACCACAGTTCCAGGTATTAAATCATCCATATTCTGGGCAAGAAGAAGTAAGTGCAGGGAAGAACAAGTACTTATATTAAGAGAAAAAAAAACCCTCAGAAATCCTCAGGAGACTTTCCTAATTTTTGTTGACCAGAATTATGGCGTAGTCTAGCTGCAAGGGAGTCTGGGGAAAGTGGTTTTTTTTCAACTGACCAGTAACTCCTTTTAACAAAATTGGGATTTTTGTTAATAAGGAAATAGGGCTATGTATCCGTCACATGGCATTTTTTTTGAAAGATATTATTTATTTGATAAAGAGAGAGCACAAGTAGGCAGAGAGGTAGGCAGAGGAAGAGGGAGAAGCAGGCTCTCCACTGAGCAGGGAGCCTAATGTGGGACTCAATCCCAGGACCCCGGGATCACGACCTAAGCCAAAGGCTGACGCCCAACTGACTGAGGCACCCAGTCGCCCATGTTTTTTCCTTTATTAATTTGGTAAATTACATATCCAGATTATTTCCTATGGTCTTTTTTTAACAGAATTACTGAACTATAATTCACATACTATATAATTTGTTGATTTGAAGTGTATAATTCAATGATTTTTAAGTATATTCACAGTTAAAGAACCCCCATCACCACAGTTTTAGAATTTTTATTACCCTGACAAGAAACCCTGAACCCATTAACAGTCACTGCCCATTTCCTCCCCATACCCCCTCCCCCTTCCATCCCCTGAAAGCCACTAATCTACTTTCTGTTTCTATGGATTTGCTTATTCTGAATGTTTCGTGTCAATGGAATCATATACTATGTAGTCTTTTGTGACTGGCTTCTTTCATCTGGCATGTTTTCAAGGTTCATCCATGTTGCAGCTTGTATCTGTACTTTGTTTTTTGTATCTATTTTTCCTGAGAAAATGTGCAACATATTAAAATGAATTCCGGTTTGGGATATAAGAGAGAGCTATAGAGTTATTTATCTTCTCTGCAAAAGATACCACTCTGGGTTTTAGAGAGACAATTGAATAAGACATTTTTCTCACTCAGCCCATTCAAGATCTTCTGTGACTCATCGGTCCCCTCATCCACTCTTCTCTTTGACATGCTTCTTCTCTGCTGTTCAGTCCCTTACTGTCTAACACTTAAAATCACAAGGATAGTTTGCATTTTTATGATCGATGCATGTTGAGCATTTTACATTATTGTGGGCATTCCTCACAGCACCGGAGAAATAGAACCTACTTTTGAAGAGTGGAACCCACCATTTGCATTTTCCACACTAGGAACCTATGACATAGATGAAAATAGTTACCCAGGATACACATATCTGTACCCCTCTACTGTCTGACTCTACTGCCTATGTTCGTTATAATTGAGATAAGCCAAAAAAGTCACCATTTCACAGTGTACAATTCATTGGTTTTTAGTGTATTCACAGGGTTGTGCAACCGTCACCACTGTCTAATTCCAGAACGTTTCATTACCCTCAAAAGAAGCCCTGTACCCATTAGCCGTCCCTCCTCATGCCCTGGCCAACTACTTAATCTATCTCTGTCTCTAGGGCTTTCCCTATTCTGGACATAATTGGAATCATAGGATATGTTGCCTTCTGTTGTCTTGGTTCTTTCACTTAGCATATTATTTTCCAGTTTCATCGACCTTGTAGCTTGTATTAGGGCTTCGTTCCTTCTTATGGCTGTATGATATTCCATTATATGTGTAATACTCGTGTTTATTTATTCATCAGTTGATGAACTTATTTGGGTTGTTTCCAGTTTTTAAGTCTTTTTTTTTTTTTTTTTAAGATTTTATTTGTTTATTTGACAGAGAGAGATCACAAGTAGACAGAGAGAGAGAGAGAGGGAAGCAGGCTCCCTGCTGAGCAGAGAGCCCGATGCGGGACTCGATCCCAGGACCCCGAGATCATGACCTGAGCCGAAGGCAGCAGCTTAACCCACTGAGCCACCCAGGCGCCCTCCAGTTTTTAAGTCTTGTCAGTAATGCTGCTGCAGGCATCTGTGTACAAATATTTGTTTGAGTTCTTATTTCTTTTGGTTGTATACCTACAGGTGGAATTACTGGGTCATATGATAATTCTGTGTTTAACTTTTTGAGGAACCTCCAAACTGCTTTTCACAACAGCCACAGCCCTTTACATTCCCACCAGCAATGTACAGGGGTTCCAACTTCTTCCCATCCTCACCAACACTTGTTGTTTTCTATTTGAAAAATTTTATCATAGGGGTACCTGGGTGGTTAAGTCAGTTAAGCGTCTGCCTTCGGCTCAGGTCATGATCTCTGGTTCCTGGGATTGAGCCCTTTGTCAGGGTCCCTGCTCAGTGGGGAGTCTGCTTCTCCCTCTTCCTCTCCCTCTGGTACCCACCCCCCACCTCATACTTGTTCACTTTCTCTCTCTCAAATAAATATAAAATCTGAAAAAAAATTAAAGATTTTATTTTAGCCATCCTAATGGCTATGAAGTTGTATCTCATAGTGGTTTTGGTTTGCATTTCCCTCATGGCCAATTATATGGAGTATCTTTTCATATGCTTATTGGCCATTTGTATAGATTTTTTTGTTTTGTTTTGTTTTTAAAGATTTTATTTATTTATTTGAGAGAGAGAGCATGAGAGGAGAGAGGTCAGTGGGAGAAGCAGATTCCCGGCTGAGCAGGGAGTCAGATGCGGGACTTGATCCTGGGACTCCAGGATCATGACCTGAGCCGAAGGCCGTCGCTTAACCAACTGAGCCACCCAGGCACCCTGATTTTTTGTTTTTGATGTAAAATCATCCTTGCAAACCTGGGTAAACTCAAGTTGGTCATGAGGTGTATTTCAAAAGAATTTGGAGGGTCAGTTTCCTGATGTTGTATGAGGATTTTTTTTTTTTTTTTTTTGCTTCTACAGTAATCCCCCTCCTTATCCATGGGGGGGACACATTCCAAGTCCCACCGTGGGTGCCTGAAACCAGAGATAGTACTAAACCCTGTACATATATTGTTTCTTGCTCTATATATATATACCTATGGTAAAGTTTAGTTTATAAATTAGGCACAGTAAGATACCAACACAATAATAATAAAATAGAACAATTATAGTATATACTGTAATGAAAGTTATGTGCATTTGGTCCCTCTCAAAATATCTTCTTGTACTATACTCACCCTTTTTGTGAGGATGTGAGCATAAAATGCTTAGGTGAGGAGACTCGGTGAGGTGAATGATGTAGGCGTGGTGATGAAGTGTAGGGCTACTGTTGACTTTCTGAGTGTGTGTCAGAAGGAGGATCACTTGCACAGACTAAGATGACTGCAGGTAACTAAAACCGCGAATAAGGATTTACTGTATCGATAAGTGATATGGCTTGTACTGTCCTTTCTCAAACTGTTCTTATCTGGTATCAAGTTTATACTGGCCAGTCCTGTTTACTAGTTGAGGAGTGTTCCCTCATTTTTCCTCTTTGTAATAATTTTTCAAAGATTTGGGCTTAATCTAGTTTTTGAAAGATTAGTGGAAACTCTTTTTAAACCTTCCAGGCCTGATGTTCTTATTTCTTCATTATATTATTATTTTTTTTAAAGTAAGCTCTACACCCAATGGAGAGCTTGAACTCATGAACCCTGAGATCAGGAGTCACACATTATATCCGCTGAGCCAGCCAGGCGCCTCTAAGTCCTGATATTTTAATTTTGATTTTAATTTTTTCCTTTCTTGCTTTTTAAAAATTAACATATTATTGGTTTCAGAGGTACAGGTCTGTGATTCATCAGCCTTAGATAATAGCCAGTATTCATTAAATCACATGCCTTCCCTAATATACATCACCCAGTTACCCCATCCATCCATCTACCACCCCTCAGCAACACCCAGTTTATTTCCTATGATTAAGAGTCTCTTGTGGTTTGTCTGCCTCTCTGGTTTTGTCTTGTTTTATTTTTTTCCTTTCTTCCCGTATGACCCTCTGTTTTGTTTCTTAAATTCCACATAGCAGTGAGATCATAGGATAATTGTCTTTCTTTGACTGACTTATTTTGCTTAGCATAATACCCTCTAATTCCATGTCATTGCAGATGGCAAGATTTCATTTTTCGATGGCTGTGTAATATTCCATTGTGTGTGTGTGTGTGTGTGTGTGTGTGTACACACACAGATACCACAGCTCTGTGTATATATGTACATATATTATGTGTGTATATATATGTATCCACACATATAACACATTTGTATCCATTTATCTATCAGTGGACATCTGGGCTCTTTCTGTACTTTGGCTATTGTGGACATTGTTGCTATAAACATTGGAGTGCAGGTACTCCTTCAGATCACTACATTTGTGTCTTTGGGGTAAATACCCAGTAGTGTGCTGGGTCATAGGATAGCTCTATTTTCTTTTTAAGGAACCTCCATACTGTTTACCAGAGTGTCTGTACCAGCTTGCATTCCCGCCAACAGTGTAGGAGGGTTCCCCTTTCTCTGTATCCTTGCCAACATCTGTCGTTTCCTACTTGTTAATTTTAGCCATTCTGACTGGTGTGAGGTGGTATCTCATTGTGATTTCGATTTGTATTTCCCTGATGCCAAGTAATTTTGAGCATTTTTTTCTGTGTTCGTTGGCCATTTGGATGTCTTCTTTGGAGAAATGACTGTTCATGACTTCTGCCCATTTCTTGATTGGAGTATTTGTCCTTTGGGTGTTCAGTTTGATGAGTTCTTTATAGATTTTGGAAATTAGCCCTTTGTCTGATATGTCATTTGCAAATATGTTCTCCCATTCTGTCAGTTGTCTTGTTTTTGTTTTTGTTTTTTACTCTTTCCTCTGCTGTGTGAAAGATTTTTATCTTGATGAAGTCCCAGTAGTTCATTTTTCCCTTCGTTTCTTTTGCCTGTGGAGAGACGTGTCTAGCAAGGAGTTGCTGCAGCTGAGGTCACAAAGGTTGCTGCCTGTGTTCTCCTCTAGGATTTTGATGGATTTAGGCCTGATATTTTTAGATGGCTATATTTTAACCATTGAGATTTCTTTACTGATTATAGGCTTATTCTGTTTTTTTTCTTTCTTGTCAGTTTTGATAAGCTATATTTTTCTAGAAAATTGTTTTAATCTAAACTGTCTGAGGAGTTATTGGCCTAACACTCATTTTAGTATTTTAGTATTATTCATCTATAATTGCCTATTTATTTTTTTGTTGTACAGAACACTTCAGGATTTTGCATACCATCCTTGTGTAGGGGCTGTGCTAATCTCTGTATATTTCCTTTTTTTTTTTTTTTTAGCATACATGCTGCCAAAGCAAGCACTATAGTTGCCTTTTTAGATTCTTATATTTATGACTTCCCTCAGTCTAACAAAATTTTGTTTAATTTGTCTTTTTATTTATTTTTTTTTAAGATTTTATTTACTTATTTGGCAGAGAGAAAGAGAACACAAGCAGGGGAAGTAGGAGAGGGAGAAGCAGGCTCCCCACTGAACAGGGAGCCCAATGTGATCTCGATCCCAGGACCCCGGGATCATGACCTGAGCCGAAAGCAGATACTTAACTGACTGAGCCACCCAGGCACCCCATGATTTCTTCTTTGAGCCATGAATTATTCAGTACTATTTTAGAATTTCCAAATATGTCCTTTAGGTTGTATTTTTTTTTTTAATTAATCTATTTAGAGAGAGAGAGTTTGTGTGTAGAGCCAGGAGGGTAGGGGCAGAGGGAGAGGGAGAGAAAGCCTTTTTTTAAAAAAAAAAAAAAGACTTTATTTATTTATTTTAGAAAGAAAGAGAGTGAGAGAGTATGTGTGGGGGAAAAGGAGCAGAGGGAGAGAAAGAATCCCAAGCAGACTCTGCACTGAGTGTGGAGCCCATTGTAGGGCTTGATCCCACAACCCTGAGATCACAACCTGAGCCGAAATCAAGAGTTGGACACTCCACCGACTGAGCCACCCCCGTGCCCTAGAAGAGAGAGTCCTTTTAAGTAGTACAGAGCCCCATGTGGGGCTTGATCTCATGATCCTTGAGATCGTGACCTGAGCTGAAACCAAGAGTTGGCCACTCAACTGAGTGTGCCACCCTAGGTTGTATTTTTTATACTGAGTTCTTTTTCTTTTTTAAAGACTTATTTATTTATTTGGGAGAGAGAGTGTGTGTTTATGCTAGTGGGGGAAGGGGCAGAGAGAGAGAATCTTCAAGCAGACTCCCCACTGAGCAGGAGACAGATGGGGCTCCATCTCATGATGCTGAGATCATGAGCTGAGCTGAAACCAAGAGTTGGATGCTTAAGCAACTGAGCCACCCAGGTGCCCCTTGATTTTGATTTTTTTTTTTAAGATTTTGTCTGTCACATTGCTTTGAAAATTACTTGTGATGTATGAATGAAAAACCAGCCTGTCCCCTAGGAAGTGAAGACCCTGGAAGAATAAGAGAAGTTTGCCTTCTGTGTCTTCTGTTGGGGATGAAGAGAAGGAAAGCCTGGCAGAGCTTCTATTATAGCCATTGCTCAAATTTTTGGTTGTGGGAGCTTACTGAGACCTTGGCCTGGGAAGACCATTTTGTACTGTATTGTTTTCTCTAATTTGCCTCCATTCTAATAATATGGTGCTATGGTGCAGGAGGGTTTTTTACCTTCAGTTAATGTGATTGGCCCCAAAACAGTTCATGTAGATCGGTAGGCCATTTGTGTTAGTGTTGGATCATGCACTGACACAGCATGTTAGATTTTCGCTTTGCAGAGTGTTGCTTGTGAAACAGAAAATAGATGCAGCATTTAAATATGTGGTATTGTGTTCTTATTTTGCAGTTAAATCCAGATGTGAATGTTTTCCAGCGGAAATTTGTGAATGAAGTTAGAAGATGCGAAGAAATGGATCGAAAGCTTCGTATGTGCATTTTTGGTTCCATATTATATTCCTGTAATGAGTCAGTTGTCTTAAACTAGAGACACTAGTCCTCTTCACAAAAGAAGAAAATACTACAGAAGAAAAAGGAAGGAAGAATAGTCTTACGATCCTGATATTAAGATGAATTTCTTGTGTACAAGTAGATTTTATGGTATTGGGTGTAGGTGGTGCTTAATGGAAACCTTGTTTGAGACGACAAGGCTGAAAACTGAACATAATGTTTTTTTTTTTTTTTGTGGGAAGGTTTTTTTTTTTTTTTTTTAAGATTTTATTTATTTATTTGACAGACAGATTACAAGTAGGCAGAGAGGCAGGCAGAGAGAGAGGAGGAAGCAGGCTCCCTGCTGAGCAGAGAGTCCGATGTGGGGCTCGATCCCAGGACTCTGAGATCATGACCTGAGCTGAAGGCAGAGGCTTTAACCCACTGAGCCACCCAGGTGCCCCTGTGGGAAGGTTTTTATACCAGTACTGCATTATAGAATTATGAGAGGCAGGGCACAGACCCCCATCTTATTTTATTAAATAACTTTTTATTTTTTATTTTTTTAAAGATTTTTATACATATATGAGAGACAGAGAAAGAGAGAGAGAGAGACAGAGCACAGCAGAGGGAAAGGCAGAGGGAGAGGGAAAGGCAGAAGCAGACTCCTGGTGATCAGGGAACCCATCATGGGGCTCGATCCCAGGACCTGGAGATCATGATCTGAGCCAAAGGCAGATGCTTAATGATCTGAGCCATCCAGGTGCCCCAATAATTATTTATTTTAAAAATCTTTTTTTTTTTAAAGACTTTATTTATTTATTTGACAGACAGAGATTACAAGTAGACAGAGAGGCAGGCAGAGAGAGAGGAAGGGAAGCAGGCTCCCTGCTGAGCAGAGAGCCCGATGCGGGACTCGATCCCAGGACCCTGGGATCATGACCTGAGCTGAAGGCAGAGGCTTTAACTCACTGAGCCACCCAGGCCCCCCTAAAGATTTTATTTTTAAGCAATTTCTATATCCAGCATGGGGCTTAAACCCACAGCTCTGAAATCAAGAGTTGTATGCTCCACCGACTAAGCCATCTAGATGCCCCACTATCTAAGATGTCAACATAGCCTTTTTTTTTTAAGATTTTATTTATTTATTTGTGAGAGAGACAGTGAGAGAGAGCATGAGAGGGGAGAAGGTCAGAGGGAGAAGCGACTCCCCATGGAGTGGGGAGCTAGATGTAGGACTCGATCCCAGGACTCTGGGATCATGACCTGAGCTGAAGGCAGAGGCTTTAATCCACTGAGCCACCCAGGCGCCCCTGGGGAGTCTGTGATTTAGAGAGCGTGCAATGAAAGAAAAGGAACGTGGAGGAAAAATAATTTACATGTTGTGCTTCTTTCTATGAAAGTATCTTTATAGAAAAAGCTCTTTTTAGCCAGATTTTTGCTCTTATTTTTTTCCTCAAATATTGGCAATTCCAGGCCTATGTTATACATGAATGTTTTGATTCTGTCGTTTTAGGATTTGTTGAGAAAGAGATAAGAAAAGCTAATATCCCAATTATGGACACTGGTGAAAACCCAGAGGTGCCCTTCCCCCGGGACATGATTGACTTAGAGGTAAACAATTCTAAGGAAGCCAGATGTGTTTCTTTCTACTTAAATGCAGAAATTATTTTCCCGTGTGAATAGAGAATAGAGGAATTCTTGCTGCCATTGTCCACATTGTCTCTTGCTTGTGAGTTTCTTATGGAGACTTATTATAGAGCACTCTCTTGAACAATATCGCATGCTACCAAATAAACATTTGTCGCCTTATTGAAACCTTATTGGATTAATGTCAACTTACCTACCAATTTATTAATCTCATAGACTAAATGAATAAGCAGTAGACTTTTTTTTTTTAAGATTTTATTTATTTACTTGTCAGAGAGAGAACAAGCAGGGGGAGTGACAGGCAGAGGGAGAGGGAGAAGTAGGCTCCCTGCAAAGCAGAGGAAGCCCGATATGGGACTCTATCCCAGCAGAAAGCAGTCACTCAACCAACTGAGCCACCCAGGCGCCCCAGCAGTAGACTTTTCCATATTTATTTTATCCATCCAAAGTCCCCTGAGAAATTCAACCAAGTGTGTAATAGAACCTATAGATAAAGACAGAAGATGCTAAGCAAAAAATTTTCATCAAGAAGATTGCCTGGCAAAATCACATATTTGCTGGGTAGATATAAAATATGTTTGAACCATGAGGGTTGCAAGAATTCTATGGGATGGATGAATTAATCTGTCTTTCAGAACAAGCATATTGAGCTTATTGTAAGTTAATAGTTTGATTTTTTTTTTTCCTGTAGGCCAATTTTGAGAAGATTGAAAATGAACTGAAGGAAATCAACACAAACCAGGAAGCTCTGAAGAGAAATTTCCTGGAACTGACTGAATTAAAATTTATACTTCGCAAAACTCAGCAGTTTTTTGATGAGGTCAGACTATTGTTTCTTTTAGTATTTGAGCAGCTGATAACACACCCGCACAAGTGGGCCATGTTGTTATTCCAGAAATTATTTTAATTTGCTAGTTTGAAAGCAATACCATTTTTGCACTGTTTTAGTTGAAGAAATATCAGATTATGTTCCATTTTTCATGCAGTACACAGCCAGTCATGGTTTTGTATATTTTTGCATTTTCTGCAGTTTTTCATCCCGAGCTGGGGAAAGGAACCCTAAAGTAGTAGTATATATATAGTTGAAATTTTTACATTATATTTTAAGGTAAGTAAAGGGTTAAGGTAAAAGTTAAAGCAACAAGAAACATTCGGTCCTACATGAAACTATAATGAAGTTTTAACCTCTGAACTTTTTATCATCAAGTTTTTATTTTTATTTTATTCTCTATGTTTGCTTATCAGTCATGAGCACATTTGTAACTATCCACCTAGCACATATCACATTTTAATTTTTCAAGAGTTTTTCTTTATGTTTTATGGAAATACTGGAAGGATGCCTGTTTTGAAGTTCCTGGATTTTCACAGAAACTCAATTGCACTACTTTATAGGGAAAAATGTAAATCAGTTCCTGCGTTAAAAATGTAGGTTTTTTAAAAGGAAGGCTTCCTTCTAATTACACCTGGAGAGGATTTTCAGCCTGGACTTGCTTTATGGGTGGCCCAAGATATTGGTAACTCTCTTTTTTATGGTCAGGTGTCTTGGCCACCAGATTAGTAATATCAGACACTTCAGCTGTTGGTCCAGCCACTGTTCAGTGTGCCTTCCATAAAATTCTTCATGTCCTTTGCTCAACAACAACATGAAATTTGGCAAAGCTTTTTAAAAATAGAAGGCCTGTTTTAGTTAGCACATGATGTATTCTCTCTCTCTTTTTAAAGATTTTACTTATTTATTTAAGAGCGAGAGAGAGAGATGGGGCGCCTGGGTGGCTCAGTGGGTTGGGCCGCTGCCTTCAGCTCGGGTCATGATCTCAGAGTCTTGGGATCGAGTCCCACATCGGGCTCTCTGCTCGGCGGGGAGTGTGCTTCTCTCTCTCTCTCTCTCTCTCTCTCTCTCTCTGCCTGCCTCTCCATCTACTTGTGATCTCTCTCTGTCAAATAAATAAATAAAATCTTTAAAATTAAAAAAAAAAAAAAAAAAACGAGAGAGAGAGAGAGCATGCATAAGCAGTGGGGAGAGGGAGAAGCAGGCTCCCCGCTGAACAGGGAACCTGATGTGAAACTCCATCCCAAGATCCTGGGATCACGACCTGAGCTGAAGGCAGAAGCTTAACCCACTGAGCCACCCAGGCGCCCCATGTGACGTATTCTCAGTTCTACTTTTAATATCTGTCTTTTAGGGAAAGACCAACTCTCTAGCCCTCTAGACTGGAGCACGGGCTCTGTAACCAGCAGCGTGAGCCTGACCCGGGAACTTGTCAGAATGCACATTACTAGTCCTCACTCCAGACTCAGGGAATCAGAAACTCTGCGGGTGGGGCCCAGCAATATGTTTCCACAAGGTGACTCTGAGGCACACTAGTTTGTGAACCGCTGGGCTCCAGAAAGTTAGCTGAAGATGTGACACATTCCTCAGTAACTAAGAACTGACTCAGTGAAGCCACGCTAATTAAAAAAAAAATCCGTTGGGGCAAGGGAACAGGGAAAAGCTCAGAGGAATTTAATTGCGTGATCATCCCAAGGACAGTATCTGGCTATGTACCCAGAGAGGTTTGGTGTGAATATTCAGCTTGCTGACTGAGTGGAGAATTTTGAGACTGACAGAAACTTCTTTCACTAGTACTCGATATCTCATTGCATTAGAGGGTGTGGGACAGTGTGATGAACTCTTTCCAAGTGTTTCAGGTCTTTTGCAACAGGCATGGCCACTTTTGCCATCTGGTTTTAATGAACAAATAATCTGGAATTCCAGTTGCTCACTACCTGACCTGTTACTGTATTTATATTCATTAACTCACTGAGCTTTAATGAGCACCTACTCTTCATGAGTCACAAGATGAGTAAGACATGGTCCCTGTGCTTATGGAATGCATCACTGAGTCATATCAGGAAACATGCCAGAATACAGTATCTCCATATGCTCCCAGACGTGTGCTCTTCTAAAGCTGTCCAAGCTGCCCACAGGTCCATTTTCAGCTGGCCTCAGAGTCAAAGCTCAGGTACTTTGAGTATCATTTGGGGCTTAATTCTTTTGCCCTAACCCCCCTTCTTCCCCTTTTGATATAGTCTTAGTTTATTGCTGGGTTGTTGCTGAAATGTATGCACATGTCTTTCATAACCTCCTGAGTTTAAGGAATGGAATAGGTTTCCTTGTCTAGTTCATTCTGAGAGAAAATCTGAATAAACACTGACAAGTGGATTCCCTTACAGGCAATAGTTACTTGAATTGTTAATGTTATTAAAAACAAGATACTAAAAACAAAATAAGAGAAATCACTTGGAAACATGATCACAGTTTTAAAATCGCACGTTCTGGATTTAGGAATTTGCTTTGTGATTAATAAATCTCAACATGAAACACCCATGCTGAGAAGGCACTCTGGAAGTCTTCATGACCTTCATGCCCGATCCATAGTGTGTTGTTTCCCCCTTACACAAAACACTTTTTGGTGGGGGCAGGGAATAACCTTTTTTTTTTTTTTAAGATTTTTTTATTTGAGGTAGAATGAGAGTGAGAGAGAGAGAGTACAAGCATGGGGAGCAGCAGGCAGAGGGAGAAGCAGAACTCCCTGCTGAGCAGGGAGCCTGATGCGGGGCTTGATCCCAGGACTCTGGGATCATGACCTGAGCCAAAGGCAGGTATCCAACTGACTGAGCCACTCAGGCACCCCAGGGTGGGGGGTGGGTAATAATCTTGAAGTACTTTTGAGCATGAGGCCTTGGCTGTGAGAGATCTTTGGCTGCTTTTGTCATCAGTTTCTCTTGTTCCTAGCACCCTCACCATAGTGTGGGGAGTCTTCTGGCAACAGCTACTCTGCCTTTCTTCTTGAGTGCAGAGTCCATGCCTTGCAGAGGCGTGTCACTAGCTCAGAGTCTCAGCCAGGTTCCTTTCAATGGCCCTTGCCCTACTGTTGTCAGACAGCAGCATCAGGTGTCACTGCCTTGACAGGAAATGAGACCTCACAGAGTAAGCGCATCTGTGCACGTGAGCGCACACTTTAAATAATGCGAAAGATAAAGAAACTTGCCACCCTCAAATCTCGGAAATGTAATTTTTTTCACAAGATTGTCTTCCATGCCTGAGATTATAATGTTTGCAAATGGCCTAAAATACGACCAGTTCAAACCCTTCTTTTTTTTTTTTTTTATAAAATTTGGTGAACATGATCAGTAACCTATAATAATGAGTTACCAAAAAATGGCTAAATCAGGAAGTGGTTCTTTCCATCTTTAGGCATAGCAGTCATGATTGGCAAGATGTCTGGAAGGGGAAGAGTAAACATAAATTGAGCATTCTTATGATTTAAGATGATTACAAATTCAACTTAGCCATTTCTTATCCAGAGCATTTAAAATGACTTGTTAATGATTATCCTTTTCTCAGTCTTCTTGCTTATGAAGAACTGTAAGAGCTGGAGAGCGTTCTCTGCATCTTTTACCATAAGCACCCTAACATATGAGAGCGTAAAGAAGACTGGAAAAGTAATGGTTAATGGCATGCAGGTCTCCCTGCCTTCCTTTCCTTCTGCGTCTTCCATCCATCTGCTTTACTTTACTTTTCTTTCCCATCTGCCATCTCCTCTGGGGCTTGGGTGAATACCTTCAGTGATGAAATGTGGTTTCTCTCGCAGTGTAGCTGGAAGTAAAAGCGTTTACTCTCGTTAATTAATGCAGCTTGAACCAGACGCGCTGTGGACAGGACGCCGCTGAGATTCTGCCACTTCCTCTTTTAGGGCATGGTTTTCGTGTTCTGACTGGGGGAAAGGTGAACCGGAGAGCATAGCAAGTAATTCAGACACACATTGGCAGTGTTGTTATTGTTATTAAGGAACCCAGAATAGGATTCAGATACCCCACGATGCAGTTTTAGAGATCGTCTTAAAGGCCCTCAGTGAGCAGTTCTGGTCCTCCTAGTTCCCCATGAGGCACAATTATTTTATTTAAAAATGTTTGACTTTCCGCTCTAAGGTTTAGGATTTTTTTTTTTTTTTTAAGATTTTATTTATTTGACAGGGCGAAAGAGATCACAAGTGGGCAGAGAGGCCAGCAGAGAGAGGGGGAAGCAGGTTCCCCGCTGAGCAGAGAGCCTGATACGGGGCTCGATCCCAGGACCCTGAGATCATGACCTGAGCCGAAGGCAGAAGCTTAACCTGCTGAGCCACTCAGGCGCCCCATAAGATTTAGGATTCTTAAGTAGCAAGTAGTGAAATTATTAATTAGAATCTTATTGCAAGTTTCCATTTAATTTGAACTCTGCTGAGGATTGTGTACACCCACAGAGCCCCAGGGTGGGAGTAGATGATAGGGTAGTCTGGTTTTGCCGCTCCAGCAGTTGTCCCCTGTACAGCACATAGGCTTGCGCTGTGCCTGATCTTTTGGATTTACTGAAACCAGGTCTTATGAACCATGGCAGGAAGTAGGCAGAAGTCTTGTGGGTAGCAGTCAGTTTCACTGGTTTTTGCCAAGGGACATCCCTAAAAGAAGTTGAAATGAGGTAGTCATCTAGATCCTTAAAATGAGTTACCTGTGGCTTGCAATCAGCTGATTTGATATTAAGTAGAAACAAAAAAGCTAAACTTCCATTTGATAGGAAATGGAAACCTGTTGCCCGCATTTTCTCATCTTAAACTTGATTTCAACATCTGAGGACAGTATCTGTCTCCCCTCTGATGTACTCAATGCCTGCCCTTCCTTTTCTTTTTTTTTTTTCTTTTTTTTTTTTTCGAGGGGTCAGGGAGTGAAAGGAGGGTTGAATGTTGATCCTGCATCAACTTTTAGAATTCACTTCCCCAAAAATTTCTTTATTTTTTTTTTTTTAGGCTTTCAGCCTTATCATTTGGTTTATATCTGTAGGTTTATACTCAATCCTAAAGTCCTCCCCCCCCACCCCTTGGCTTTACATTTATGGTCCTGTCACTTATCAGGTGAGATTCCATTGTGACATTTTTTAAGGTTTTTTGGGGTATTTTTGTTGTTTTTCTAAGATTTTATTCATTCATTTGACACAGGGAGACACAGCGAGAGAGGGAACACAAGCAGGGGGAGTAGGAGAGGGAGAAGCAGTCCCCCCACCGCCCCCCCCCGGCAAGCAGGGAGCCTGATGTGGGGATCCATCCCAGGATCCTGGGATATGACCTGAGCTGAAAGCAGACACTTAACAATTGAGCCACATAGACGCCCCACCCCGTGACATTTTTTGATCACGGGGTTAACAAGAAGGGAGTTGAATTGATGTTTGGGATGAAAATGATAGAGAAAAATTCCCCTAATTTTTTTGTTTAGTTTTGCTTTGAAAAGGGAGATTATTCTGGCTGATTTCTAGTCTTTGGTCAAGCAAGCAGTGTGTGGATATTAAAGTTGGGGAGATCAAGTGATAGAGACGTTGATTGGCCTTTATTTTTTAGAGCAGCTTCTCCTTTTTGATAAGAATAAAAGGTGGTAGGATGCGTTGGGTAGAGAGAGTCTAGGAAGTATAGATCTCCATCTGAGAAGGTCCTTCTCCTTCATTTCATTGTATAAACTGTCATGGTGGAAATCATTTTAAATCTGAACAATTAAACTAGCGTACATGCTCTATATTGGCTTATTATCGGCTACGTTATCTTCACTTGATTAAGATTATTGGCTTCCACTTTGTTCTCAGTGACACTTAAGCTGTATAGCCTAACATCACCTTTTTAATATTCTTAGATTCCCGGTCAGAAACTAGGCCACTCAGAGAGGTTTTCACCTTTTCTTCCTTTTGTTGATACAGTGGAGGCCTAGGCCTGCCCATCTACTGTGCTTGTGGAGAAAGAGATACTCTTTATTTTTTTTTAATATGATTTACTTTTTTTTTTTTTTTGTTGCGTTTTTTTTTATTTATTTTTTTATTTGTTTGAGAGAGAGAGAGAGAGAGAGAGCGAGAACACCCACAAGCAGGCAGAGGTAGAGAGAGAAGCAGGCTCCCTGCCGAGCAAGGAGTCTGATGCGGAACTCGATCCCAGGACCCTGGGATCATGACCTGAGCCAAAGGCAGTGGCTTAATCTACTGAGCCATCCAGGCGTCCCAAGAAATACTCTTTAAATCCCATGGCTTGGGGCATTTTATATGGTGGCCATGTTGAAAGCTCTCATGTTCTGAATTTTGAAGAACATGGAAACCCAGACATGTGGAAATGCCCCTTC
This sequence comes from Enhydra lutris kenyoni, assembly GCF_002288905.1. Taxonomy (NCBI): domain Eukaryota; kingdom Metazoa; phylum Chordata; class Mammalia; order Carnivora; family Mustelidae; genus Enhydra; species Enhydra lutris. The sequence goes on from NW_019154110.1 coordinate 27,161,114, forward strand.
CGCCTTTCTCCTGATCCCACTGTGCTCGGGACGGTGGCTGTGCCTTGCTTTCTTCCTTGGAAGGAGAGTCTCCATCTTTCACATTCCCACCCAGGGAAAATTCTAGTCTGTAGCTGCCTGGAAATTTGATGTTGCGAGTATCTTCACAGTTGCTTTGGTTCAGCTAAAAACAGAAACATTTCAGCTTCCATCCGTATGCACACATATTTCCTGATACTTTCATGGCTCATTCAGGGAAACACAGAAAAAAATGGTTTCCACCAAATAACAGATTTATACATTGTCACCATTATTTAATGTTTTTTTCCTTTATTCCTTGTTTCAAAAACCATTTCCCCAGATGCTTTACTGGGGCATTTAAGCTTTCTTTTCCTCTTGTTTCTTTCTTTTGTTTTCTTCCCTTATTGTTTTTGTGGGTATGTCGTCTCTTTTGGTGGTTTCTTTCTTTTCTGTCTTTATTTTCTGAACTTATCTCCTGGTTCCTCGTTCCCTGCATGCCACTAACTATTTTCATTAGATATTAATTGATTTGTGAATTCAGGCTGAATTGCATCATCAGCAGATGGCGGATCCAGACTTGTTGGAAGAGTCCTCGTCCCTCCTGGAGCCAAGTGAGATGGGAAGAGGCACACCTTTAAGACTTGGGTAAGTCGTGCTTCAACCCTCCATAACTCGGGGTCACATTCATTTTTGCTGTCAAAAGAGTAGTGAGGCTGGGCATTCAATTGTTTCCAGGATGCATTCTCTTCTGAATTTCTTGAGACATTCCTATGTCACTTTGGATTCAGTTCCTGAGCTGTTCCATCAACCCTCTCCTGGTTCTGGGAAGAAGACTTTGGGAGCCCTTTTGACATAACATTGCATAGCTGTGTGTTTGTCATGTTTGCGCCTCTCCCCTCACTTCCCTTCTTTGTCTTAAAGCCTTCCAACCCATGGCGTGGAGTAGAGTTCCCCATCTGGCTCTTCTCCCCACAGCTTCGTGGCTGGTGTGATTAACCGGGAGCGCATCCCTACTTTTGAGCGCATGCTTTGGCGGGTGTGCCGGGGGAATGTGTTCCTGCGACAGGCTGAAATCGAGAACCCCCTGGAGGATCCTGTGACTGTAAGACAAGGAAATTGTGTCCTGTGGCGTAGGTCTTGTAAAAGGGAGCTCAGAGCAGTAACCCTGCATGGTACCCCCTGAGTCTGGCCCTCCCACAGAGGATCCCTTAAGTTTCCCCCTGCCCCGATCTGCAAATAGGAAGTATTGCTCTTTTCCTCTTAACTTCCGTCCTCTATGTGCCGATGATGTGTACTGACAGATGCATAGACATTTCGAGCCTCACCTGTGTCAGTATTATTTGGACTATAAGTATATTTTCTCCCCTTATTTTAAACTTCAGCTTTATATACTTTCTGTTACTTATCAGAGGCCAAAAGAAAATTAATTAACTTTCTATGAAAATTCAGAGTGTGACATCTGAATTTTCCAGTTCCAAGTTTCCAATTCCAGTTCTAGTTCAATGTGTAAGGAGAGGAGAGAGTTCCTCCTCAACTATGACCTTTATAAGTTGATGAAAGTTTTACTTGGTAAGGTTTTTTTGTCTACTTGTTTGTTGGGAGATTTAGAAACTTCGTTTAAAACTAATACATTAAAAAAAAAAACAAAAAAAACTAATACATTGTGCAAGATCAGAGGATCTTCCCTACCTCGTGCTTTGCAGAGTAGGAATGGCTGAACACCTTGGCATTTGACATAATGGGGCAGAGCTCTTAACATCAACATACACTAAGTATGGTGAATCCTGATTTCAAAGTTCCCAAGCAAGGAAGGTGAAGTGTTCTGCAAAAAAATTTACTTTACTTTTATATTGGTATTATTTGGAAGCCTGGGCTTTGTTTTTCTGTTGAAAGTTATCCTTTGGATTTTCTAAAATAAGTATCCTTTGCTCTCCACAAAGAGAGATTGGATTGTGAGACTTCTCATAATGAGTGGGTCATGCAGCTGAAATGGTCTGAGCACCTGAGGCTTTTATCCTTTTATCCTCCTGAACAGGAGAGTGGTGACACTTAGGGTTCAGGGAGCTCCCAGAGGAGCAGAGCTGGGCAGACTCCCCGCAGGCTGTCCTCGCGTTGTGGAGACACTGCAGTCTGTAGTGACTCTTAATGTGGAGCTGTTCTCGGGAATATTTGGACAAATTTCTGGGCAACAGAAAGATTATTTTATCAACAAGTTGAGGAAAGGGGTCTGGATAGCTACAGCAGAGCGGCTACACGAGGCACATGCTCCAGTTTATTTTCCATCCTGGAGAACTTAGGGATTTAAGACTCTTTGCCTCATTTTCTTCACTCCTCATCTCCTTTTATTCTTCTAAAGCCTGTTTGTTTTTTATTATAAGAACTCTGGGAATATGAGAAAATACAGGCAACCAGAGACAATACTGGTTAACACCCAGTTATGCTTAATTTTCTGACCTTGCCCTGCAGTCCTTGTGTCAGACTCCATGTGTGAACTTGGTATTTGTAGTAGATGGCCCTCCTCCCTGGCCCTTAAATCAAACTTAGCATGAAGCATGAGATTCTATATCAGCATTCTTCCCAAACCCTCACCTCCTTATGGTTCCTCAGTCCCCTTTATCTGGGAACTTCTAAGCGTGGAACAAACAGGAATGGCTTCCTTTTCTCTCCTCCCTCCTTACTCAGGCATTGTAGGGTCTGAGGTTCAATTAGTAAAAAGGGCTATATGGTGCTACAAGGAGAATCATCTTAGCATCTGTATTTCAGCTCATGGTTGAGTTTAAAAACAAATACAGAAGGGTTTTTTGTGTGAATGGGAGACCACAGGGCAAATGTTCTAGTAACAGAGCTTAAAAAGTACAGGGTTGCCATATCCTTCAAGGACTCCCATTGTTCCTGTAGCACCAAGTAGGGTATTTAAGAAATTTTCTTCCAGGCCAGAAATCTGATTTCTTTGTTTTGGGTTTGGGGCCCAGGGTGACCACGTGCACAAGTCTGTATTCATCATCTTCTTCCAAGGCGATCAGCTGAAAAACAGAGTCAAGAAAATCTGCGAAGGGTAAGAGAAATGTGCCTCCCAGAGGGTGCAGCCAGGCTGCCTATTAAGCCATGGAATATAGAAGAGTGAAACAGTAACCCTTTTAGTCTACTTTGACACAGTGCAAGTATCTTTTAATTATATTAGGACTATTTTAAACAATTAGAAATGACCTAAGTTCGTTTTTAAAAGTACTGTCAAAACCACAATTTCCTTTCTTTGAAAAAATGTATTTAGGACTCATGGTTTACAAATGCTACATTGTTTTAGGACAATGGGTTTGTGTACCCAGTAGTGTGCTATATAGGCACTGTGCCCTCATACTTTTCTGAAATTCTACCCATAGGATCTCTTTTCCTTGCCACCTTTTTCTAATAATTTACAATATGATTTGCACTACTGAGTTTTTATTTATTTTTATTTTTTAAAGATTTTATTTATTTATTTGACAGAGATCACAAGTAGGCAGAGAGGCAGGCAGAGAGAGAGGAGGAAGCAGGCTCTCTGCTGAGCAGAGAGCCCGATGCGGGGCTGGATCCCAGGACCCTGAGATCATGACCTGAGCCGAAGGCAGAGGCTTAACCCCCTGAGCCACCCAGGAGCCCCTCACCACTGAGTTTTTAACACTTTAAGGGAATTCAGTAGCTGCAGAGAATGTAAGGGTAGTTCAGATGTTCTTGCTCTATCTATAGGACACTTAGAATTTATTAATGATCAGTGCTCCAGTCTGAGCTAATCCTGTTCTGGTCCTTCTAGTACACTGAGATTGCTTTCTGAGGTTATTTAAATTGGACAGGTTAAGAAACTTAAGTTTTTGGGGTGCCTGAGTGGGTCAATGGGTTAAAGCCTCTGCCTTCAGCTCAGGTCATGATCCCAGGATGCTGGGATCGAGCCCCACTTTGGGCTCTCTGCTCAGTGGAGAGCCTGTTTCCCCATCTCTCTGCCTGCCTCTCTGCCTGCTTGTGATCTCTGTCTGTCAAATAAATAAATAAAATCTTAAAAAAAAAAAAAAAGAAAGAAACTTTGTTTTTCACTGGGCTGTGTCTGTATGTTCCAGGTTCCGGGCCTCACTCTATCCCTGTCCTGAGACACCACAGGAGCGGAAGGAAATGGCTTCTGGAGTTAACACCAGGATTGACGATCTCCAAATGGTATCAGAGGGCTGGAGGGAATTTGTGTGTGTGTGAAATACTATAATCGAAGACCATTCTCCTTCCTTGAAATACTAACAGTTTATGAGATACCTATAGCAGCCAGGATGCCAAAAACGAAAGTGTCCGTGGGTGACTTGTGCTGTTGGGCGCTGGGGAAAAGTTGCAGGGAATGACTGCTAAAAATAGCATGACAGTGTTAATCATCCTCAAACGCGACAGGAATGCTATACCTCCGAAATTGTTGTTGCTTTGAGTATTCAGTTTCCCTCCTTATGAGTCTGAGATATTTTTTATGAGGTAAAAAAAAGTATACTTAGATGAGAAAAAAATATCAAGCAATACAGAAGTACACATAAAGTCAGTTCCTTCGTCTCACACTCTCTCTCCTTCCAGAGGCAGCCACTCTTAATAGCTTGGTGTGTAACTCTGGTTGCCTCAGATCTTAACCACACGGTCTAGCCAGAGAGGCCTACTGTAAGTCTTGTACCCCAGAAGAGACTGACATCACCAGTGTGGTTTATACACTCCACGGTTATCATGAGGTCCTAAGGTTGGAGTCATGACTGAGGCATCCATGGAGGGAAAGCATGGCCAGTTGGAGCTTTGTTCCAGGTTGAAAGGATGTGATGATTGTCCTCTTGAAGCATTAAAACACACAGCAGTCCCCGCTCCCCCTTCTCTGTGATTTTGCCTTCTGAGATCTCAGTTACCCACAGTCGACTGCGGGTCTGAAACATGATCCTCCCCCTGATGATGTCAGAAGGCTAGTAGCAGCCTACGCTATTCTCCTCACTCCATCCCTTCACCTAGGCATTGTGTCCTCTCACATCCTCACAAGAAGGGTGAGTATGGTACAATAAGATATTGAGAGAGAAAGACCACATTCGCATGACTTTTATTGTAACATATTGTTATATTCTGTTCTATTATTAGTGTTGTTAATCTCTTACTGTACGTAATTTTTTTTAATTAAACTTTGTCATAGGTATGTGTGTGTAGAACAAAATGTACTATAAATAGTTAGATAATATTAACGGTTTCAGGCACTCACTGGGGATCTTGGGTGGTGTCCCCTACAGATAGGGGCCCACTGTACTTAATATCAAAGACAGTTCTTCCCAGCAGGGGCAGAATTGTCAGAGATATGTTCTAACTCCTATTTCAACTCCCTTTATCATCTTTCCCTCCAGCCCCCATTGTCTCTGACCCACCAACAACCTATTCCCATCTCCTTTGAGATACACTTAACCTGTTTAACCAAGGGAAGAGAGTTTTTTAGACTTTTAGACCTGCTGGCAGGTGATAGGCCAGTTAGAACATTCTGGGTTCTAGAGCTATCTTATCTCCTCCTTGACTTAATGCATAGGTTTTTAAAAGGCACCGGCAATATGCAAAATTTGATCTTTGAAATACCCAGCTGTATGAACTGAAAGTTTATTTTTTTTAAAAGATTTTATTTATTTATTTGAGAGAGTGAGAGAGAGAGCGCGTGAGAGGAGGGAGGGTCAGAGGGAAAAGCAGTCTCCCCATCAGGGAGCCCCATGTGGGACTCATTCCTGGGACTCCAAGATCATGCCTGAGCCAAAGGAAGTCACCCAACCACTGAGCCACCCAAGCACCCTGAACTGAAACTTTAAAAAGGAATAGAGGGTGGGGCGCCTGGGTGGCTCAGTGGGTTAAAGCCTCTGCCTTATGCTCAGGTCATGATCTCAGGGTTCTGGGATTGAGTCCCGCATCGGGCTCTCTGCTCAGCGGGGAGCCTGCTTCCTCCTCTCTCTCTCTCTCTGCCTACTTGTGATCTCTGTCTGTCAAATAAATAAATAAAAATCTTAAAAAAAAAAAAAAAAAGAATTGAGGGGTGCCTGGCTGGATCAGTCGGTAGAGCATGCAACTCTTGATCTTGGGGCTGTGAGTTGGAGCCCCATGTTGGGTATGGAGATTACTTAAAAATAGAATCTTAAAAAAAAAAATGTGGGTGTGGGGGATAGGGAAAGAGAAAAGCAGATAGGGCAATGCTTACAAGTTTATCCAGCATCCTTCCTGAAGTTTGAATAGTAGTTGTAAAATTGTCAACAGCCAGGAGGTGTGAAAATAACTTTGTTCCTTCTCAAGTGATACAAGAGATTCTCTAGCATGTGTGTTTTTTATGGAAGTCACCACCTATTGCCCTTCAGAAAGTAGTTACTACTTTTTTCTGAATTGACTTGATGAACCAGGTATGATGGAGCCCTGTGTATTTTTTTTTTTAAGATTTTTTTTATTTATTTGACAGAGATCACTAGCAGGCAGAGAGAGAGAGAGAGGAGGAAGCAGGCTTCCCGCTGAGCACAGAGCCCGATGTGGGGCTCGATCCCAGGACTCTGGGATCATGACCTGAGCCAAAAGGAGAGGCTTTAACCCATTGAGCCACCCAGGCACCCCAGCCTTGTGCATTTTAAAGAAATGTGGAGATTTAAGGTCAATTTTCATGCAGAAGTGTGAGTGGCGGGTTGCTCGCCCTTTGGCTTAGCCTCTCTCTTGCTGTTGAAATCATAAATGGTGATAAACGAGGCAGTAGAATGTTAAGTATCCCTGCTCTTAAGGGCAATGTGTACTGGTTTCCAAAGGATCACCACTGAAACGTCTTTTTTCCCCCAAGAATCCTGACAGAAAGATAAAGACTTATCTGCCCCACGATAACAGTGGTATGTGGCAGTCTAAATATCTTCTAAGGGTTTGAGTCCTTCTGACCCTGCAGTGTCTCCTGTCCCTTGTTTCCTGGCATGGAGTCTCTCTTGGCATAGGCGGGCAGCGGCATTCAGCCCTGCCTCTTTCCCATCATTCCCCAGTGCTGGCTTATGTTCATCACATTCTGCAGCTTACTGTTTTTAATAGTGGATTTTGTCCAGTCCCAGCCCTATGCTGCTGATGTCTTTGAGTCTGAGTTACAGACTCTACATGGAAAGTCATTGTTCTTTAATGATCAGATAAGCTGTGGAGTTGGGGGGAAGATAAATATAGAGGACCTAAAAACTATCTCTTCAGGTTTCTTTTTAGCTTAACGCTGAATGAAAATGAATATTAGTAACTAAAATTCTAATTCCTTATAATCCCCCCCCGAAAAAAAGCCATTCTAGTCAGAAGAAGAATAAATCCCTAGCAATCCTGCTCAGAAAGCTGTGCTCTTTGCCATTCATATGCTGAGACCTAAGCCTGGTGTAGAAGGATCTCTCGTGCTGCTTTCTCTCCCATAAGGTTCTCAATCAAACAGAGGATCACCGCCAGCGGGTCCTGCAGGCGGCTGCTAAGAACATCCGAGTCTGGTTCATCAAAGTGCGGAAGATGAAGGCCATTTACCACACCCTGAACCTGTGCAACATCGACGTGACCCAGAAGTGCCTGATCGCAGAGGTCTGGTGCCCCGTTACCGACCTCGACTCCATCCAGTTTGCGCTCAGAAGGGGCACGGTGAGTCCCCCACAGCTGGCAGTGCAGCTGGGAGGAGCAGTTCCCATCCGTACTAACATTAATTGATGACATTTATGGCATTTTTACTTTCAGAGTTCTTGGGTAGACTCATCTTGTACTCCTCTTGCCTCCTAACAATACATTTTGTATAACCTTGTTTTCCAGATGTGGAAACTACAGTTCAAAAAAATGAAATGACTGGGCTCCTGGGTGGCTCAGTCCTCAGTCGGTTGAGTGTCTGACTCGATTTCAGCTCAAGTCATGATCTCAGGGCTGTGAGATCCAGCCCCACATCGGGCTCCACGCCGAGCGTAGAGTCTGCTTGGGATTCTCTCTCTCTCCCCCTCCCCCACTCATGTACCCGCACACTCTCTCGCTCTCAAAATTAATATATAAATATTAAAATATTTTTTTAAAAAGATGAAATGACTTGGTTATATACTCATGCTTCTTCAGAATCGCTCCTGACCAGAATGTCAGTTTCTTTATCCATTCTCTTTGCCCCTTAGACTGGTTCCCTTTTTTTTTTTTTTTAAAGATTTTATTTTCTTGAGAGAGAGGGAAGGCAGAGCACAAGCGGCAGGGGGTAGGGAGGGGCAGAGGAAGAGGGAGAAGCAGACCCCACTGAGCAGGGAGCCCGGTGCAGGGTCGTTGATCCCAGGACTCTGAGATCATGACCTGAGCCAAAGACAGCAGCTTAACCAACTGAGCCACCCAGGCACTCCCATCAGACTGCTCTGAGAGATAACCCTGGCAGTCCTGTCTAGTAGTTAGAGTTCGAGAAGATAGCGCTGCTTTCTCCATAAAAGGGCAGAACAAGAATACTCTTAACGCTGCTTTCTCCATAAAAGGGCAGAACAACAATACTCTTAGAAAGGCACGTGAGAATGTCTCCAGACAAGGAAGCTCCATGTTTTCTTTGGTTGCACATTTTGGAATTAAATTTTCTCACATAAGGATATTCTTTGTAACACTTAATTTAAATCTTTCACTGTAGATTTTATACCTAGCTCATATTTCTCCAAAGACTGGGCAAGATTGACATACAATTTACATAAAGTAAAAAGCACCTATTTTATATGTGTAGTTTAATGAGTTTTGACAAATACATACGATCTAAGTTTGATATATATGTTTACTGTTTCCCAGGAACACAGTGGTTCCACTGTGCCCTCTATTCTGAACAGGATGCAAACAAATCAGACGCCCCCAACCTATAACAAAACAAACAAGTTCACGTATGGCTTTCAGAACATAGTAGATGCTTATGGAATTGGAACTTACCGAGAAATAAATCCAGGTAAAAAAGCTTGAATCTTCTCCCTCTAGAGGTTTTATTTGTTTGTTTGTTTGTTTCTTCTAATGTCTCCCTTCAAATGTTCCTGAGTAACTGGCGTAAAACTAATGATGTTGTCAAGACCTCAGCCCTGGCAGAATTCCTGTAAGGAGGTGCCCATTTTGACACAGGGAGGGAAGTTTATTACTGGGCGGCTCTCCTTTGAGACTTGGTTTTATAGGAGTGAGCTCAGGGGATTGGATTCTTTTGTGTGCTCTCACAACTATGAAACACCTGGCTTTCTCTAGCACACCATTTGTAGGAAGTTCTTTAAGCAAAAGTTTTTTCCGAGATTTCTGATATTTTTAAATGGCTTCCCTATTCCAGGTTAGAGAAAACTTAGCAATTATCGACCATTTTAGACACAAAGCAGATTTCACAAAGCAAAAACAGGAGAGTAATTATTAAGTCACAAGTCTGAGAATTTGTTTTTAGCTAAAGTCTGCGGGACTGGCTTTTCTCTGGGCTCTGGTCTTCCTCCCACTTACCTGGGAACTTTATTCAGCTGAGAAATGGTTGCTGCACAAGAGAAGAAAGCTTGCCTGTCAAAGGAGCAGCTTTCTGGGGCTAGAGAAAGGGAATCAAAGAACAAACCACACCGTTGCCAGGTCTAGGGACAGAACTTTCACTTCCTGTGTTCTTTGTTTAAAATGCTAATGGTCGCCCAGATCCCATCAGAGCTGCTTTGTGAGGACGTGGGGATCCTGTCATGGAAGATTTTCTCTGGGAGTCCGTCTGACCAACAGCTAGAGAATAAGTCCCCTTATACTGATCTTAGTGTATGAGGAGGAATGTGATCTGCTGCTGATGGTCGCGGTTTTCTGTACTTCGTTTTTTTCCTCTGGTTTCTTTATAGCTCCATATACCATCATCACTTTCCCTTTCCTGTTTGCTGTGATGTTTGGGGACTTTGGCCATGGTATTTTGATGACCCTTTTTGCTGTATGGATGGTATTGAGGGAGAGCCGGATCCTGTCTCAGAAGAATGAGAATGAGGTAATGTTTGCTCCATCTGCATTGGACTGAAACTTTGTCATCTCTCAAGCATTCATTATAAAATTATGATCTGGGAGTCTTTTATCCATGCATTTACAGAGAAGTTACAGAGGCCATTACAGGAGTAGAGAAGTTATATTCATTTTAACTCTAAAGTAGTCATGTGTTGTGAAATTAATTTCTTGTTAGCACTGTATTTGGCTTTTACTCTAAGCTCTCTGACCTGAGGTGGGTGGGGTAGATTAGTGTGAGAAGAAGGGTCATATATTCTCTGTAACATTGTCACAACATGAGCCATGAGGAGTATGTTTCATTGACTTCTTTCTTCTGGTTCCCAGATGTTTAGCACCGTGTTCAGCGGCCGGTACATTATCCTGTTGATGGGCGTGTTTTCCATCTACACTGGCCTCATCTACAATGATTGCTTTTCCAAGTCTCTTAATATCTTCGGGTCATCCTGGAGCGTACGGCCAATGTTCACTTTATATAATTGGACGTAAGTTGCAAAGAAGCTAAAAGTCAAAGTTCATTCCCTTTCTGTTCAGCTCTGATTGTCCAGACAAGAGGTAAACTTCTACCTCTTGAAGAGGTGGCTGACAGCGTCTCTGTTTAAGAAGAATCCAGTGTCCCCTCTTATTTATGCCCCAGCCAAGCAAATGTTTGTGATTCCTTCAGCACTATCAAGAAACTGAGTGCCTGGGGTACCTGGGTGGCCCAGTCAGTTAAACATCTGACTGTTGAAATCAGCTCAGGTCTTGATCTTGGGGTTGTGAATTCAAGCCCTATATTGGGCTCCATGCTGGGTGTGGAGCCTACTTATGATGCTTAGCCAACTGAGCCACCCAGGCAGCCCTAAGTGTGGAGCCTACTTAAAAAAAAAAGAGAAGAAGAAGAGAAAGAAACTGAGACTATAAATTTAGGCACATTGTTTCTTGTAAATTAAAAGCAGAGTCCCCAAATTCCTTACTTAGTTGTGTAGGTGTGTTTGTTTGTTGTGGTCTTGTTATTTCTGATCCCTTCTTATTCTCAGATGCTAGTCGCTCCTCTTTTATTGAAGAGAGAAGACAGCTGTAATAGGTTCTTTTAGGATCAGTTTTGGACCCCAGCAGTTTCCCTCTCTTGATAAAAATAAATGGAACTTTTCTCCTGACGTGGTAGGGAGGAGACACTTCGGGGGAACCCTGTTCTGCAGTTGAACCCATCCGTCCCTGGAGTTTTTGGAGGACCATACCCTTTTGGCATCGATCCAGTAAGAACACTTCTTTCCTTTTGTCTAATACCACATTTTTAAAAAAGATTTATTGGTTTATTTACTTACTTCCTTGAGAGAGAGCGAGAGAGAGTGTGCATGTGTATGGGGGAAGGGCAGAGGGGCAGGAGAGGAAGAGGGAAAGCATCCCAAGCTGACTCCTTGCTGAGCACAGAGCCGGTTCCAGGGCTTGGTCCCATGACGCTGAGATCATGACCCGAGCCGAAACCAAGAGTCAGACGCCCAACCAACTGAGCCACCCAGGTGCCCCTAACACTAGATTTTTAAACTGTAACCCGGAAGTGAGAGAATTAAATTGAAGATAGTTAATTTGGTTTTCAGCTGAAGTATTTTTGGAAAGCCTTTGTGTAGCGGTCTAGAGTACTTCCAAACCATAAGAAACCCAAATGCCTTGGGGAGCCAAATAATTTTTCCTGCACTATTTATTTCAGAGATGTGTGATAATTTTGACCCTGGGAAGATTGACTTTTAAGACTCCTTCCCAGTTTATTTCTGTTTAACTTAGTTTGGCTTTTATTTTTAGCAGATGTTTTAACAAAGCAGAAGTAGTTCTTTCTATGGATTTTTAGATTTCCATTTTTATCCTTATATACTTACAGAAACTTTTCCCAGAATTAACAAAAACAAAAAACAAAAACAAAAAAAACTTAGGCAAATAAAGTGTGATCAAATCTTTTGTATTGTCTGCTTAAAGGGGGATGGAGGGAGGAATTTAAGAATGAGCATTAGACAAAAAGGAGTACAGAATTCCAGAGGAAAAACAAATTGTTATGGGACAGAAAGATCAAGGTTTCCTTAAAAAATGGGCATTAATTTGGCTTTTAAAAAATATTTCAGGGGCGCCTGGGTGGCTCAGTTGGTTAAGCGTCTGCCTTCAACTCAGGTCAGAATCCCAGGTTCCCGGGATCAAGTCCCACATTAGGCTCCCTGCTTGGCAGGGAGCCTGTTTCTCCCTCTGCCTCTTTCTCTCTTTTTCTATCTCTCATGAATAAATAAAGAAAATGTTAATAATTTCAGACTGTTACAGGTGAGAGAGAAGTATGTGCAAAAGCATAGAAGTGGGGAGATACAAAGTTACTCATTTTGATTATTATAAAAGCAAATGTTACTGAAATGGTTGCTGTGGGCCAATCTCTGTACTCTGCCCTGAAATATTTCTAGCAGGGAAGTAAGTACTGCTCTCCCCGTCATACAGATAAGGAGACAGAGGCTTGAAGAGGTTGAATAACATTTCACATAACAAATGTTTACTGAATCCCTGTTGTGTCTAGGCATAGTGCTTACTGGGGGAAACACATAATTGCAGTTGTAGCCCTTGCCCTCAAGTAGCTTAGAGTCTAATAATAATACTAGGTAACATTCTGTAGTGTTCTGTAGTTAACAGAAAGTTTTTTGGTTTTGTTTGTTTTGTTGTTGTCTTGCATACATCTCATTTGATGCTTAAGGGTAGGTGTTGAGTTTGAAGAACCTGTTGGACGTGCAGGTATACATGTCCATCAGGCCGTTGGAGCTATAGAACTGAATCTCAGGGCTCACTGGGTCTGAGAGAGAATCAGCCACAAGTTTTCAGGTTAGAAGTCGCCGAGCATGAGCTCCTCACAAGGACCCCGGTTCAGGAAACATGATGCGAGGTTAGCTGGCAGCAGACCTGGCCCCTCATGTTCCTGAGTCTGCACTTCGTCCTGGAGAAGACAGTGGGGGTGCGGGGTAGGTTTAGGCACAGGGAAGTGCCTGCATTGGAGGCGTTGGTTCAGGAAACGTAATCTGATGGTCAAGTAGAGGCAGAACTGTGGAAAATACTGCAGATGTCCAGGCCCAGGTGACAAAGCTTAAGGCAACTGATATTTAAAAATAGATGGAACTCACCTAGAAGACAGACTGGAAGAACAGGTGAATGACAAGCTTATGGATCCCACAGGACGGCAAAACTCCAGCACCAGGGGAGGAGACTATTTTGAGCTCCAGGTGTTTCCTCACAACTCGTTTGTCCTTCAGACTAACATTTTACATTTCTTTTTTTTTTTTCTTTGTTTCTTTCTCTCTCTCTCTCTGTTTGTTTTTTTTTTTGTTTTGTTTTGTTTTTGCCTTTTTCCTGTTTCAAATAGATTCTTATTTTCCAAATAAAATTTAAAAAAATAAAAATAGATGGAAAGACAGCACCATGGGGATATGATCAGGAAAACAATGACCGTGGGAACATCTACAAAATAAATGTCCCAGCTTCTTCAAATATTTTGTAAGGAATGAAAAAGGAGAGTAGAGGGAGAATTTATAGATTAGATATTTAAGAGCTGTGTCAGTGTAGAGACCTAATCTGGACTCTACTTTGAATAAATGAAATTCTTTTTCTTTTAATTGAAGCATAAGTGCCTGGGTGGCTCAGTCAGTTAAGCAACTGCCTTCATTCGGCTCAGGTCATGATCCCAGGGTCCTGGGATCAACCCCTGCATTGGGCTCCCTGCTCAGCAGGGAGTCTCCTTGTCCCTCTCCCTCTGCCTCTCTCCCTAGCTTGTGCTATCCTTCTCTCTCTCTCTCTCTCTCTCTCAAATAAATAAAATCTTTTTAAAAATAAATAAATAAAAAATTGGGGCACAATCAAGGAATTTTAAATACTGACTGTATGTTTCATGATATTAAAGAGTCATTGTTAATGCTTTTGGGAGTGATAACAGTATTGTGGTCATGTTTTTAAAAAAATTAGTCCTTACCTAAAAAAGGTGGGGTGTGGTGCCTGGGTGGCTCAGGCAGTTAACCATCTGATCTTGATTTCAGCTCAGATCATGACCTCAGGGTCATGAGATTGGGCCCCATGTCCATCCTGGGTGTGGAGCCTGCTTAAGATTCTCTTGGGGTGCATGGGTGGCTCAGTGGGTTAAGCCTCTGCCTTCAGCTCAGGTCACGATCTCAGGGTCCTCAGATTGAGCCCTGCATTGGGATCCCTGCTGAGCAGGGAGCCTGCTTCACCCTCTCTCTCTGTCTGCCTCTCTGCCTCCTTGTGATCTCCCTCTCTCTGTCAAATAAATAAATAAAAATATTTAAAAAAAAAAAAAGATTCTCTCTCTTGGGTACCTGGGTGGCTCAGTCAGTTAAGCATCTGCCTTTGGCTCAGGTTGTGATCCTGGGGTCCTAGGATCAAGTCCTGCATCCTGCTCCCTGCTCAGCAGGGAGTCTGCTGCTTCCTCTGCCTCTGCCCTCCCACCTGCTTGTATGCTCTCTCATACTCTCTCTCTCTCAAATAAATAAAGTCTTAAAAAAAGAAAAAAAAGATTCTCTCTCTCTCTCTCTCCCTCTCTTTCAGCCCTTCTCCCCACCTTTCCTCCTCTTCCCCAGCAGGCGGGCTCTCTCTTTCTTACAACAAAACAAACCAAAAAAAGAGTCAAATATTTACTGGTAAAATGATATGATATCGGACTTTGCTTCCAAATAATATGGAGGTGGAGAGTAGGTTGTCTGTGTGATAAAATAAGATTGACCTTGAGTCAATAGGTAATTGTGCATCTGGGTCATAGGTAAATGTGCGTTTGTTATACTGTCCTCTCTACTTAAGTCTGTGTTTAGAATTTTCTATAACTAAAAAAAAGGCTTTAAAAAGTAGGTAAATAGGAGCACCCGGCTCGCTCAGCTGGTGGAGCATGCAACTCTTGATCTCAGGGTCATGAGTTCTAGCCCCACATTGGGTGTAGAGCTTACTTTTTTTTTTTTTTTTTTTGGTAGAGCTTGCTTTTAAAGAAAAAGAAATAGGTGAATAATATCCTGTTCACAAACTCTGTAATGCCTTTTTGTTTCCTTGTGTTGTGACAGATCTGGAACATTGCTACCAATAAACTGACCTTTCTCAACTCCTTTAAAATGAAGACGTCTGTTATCCTAGGTATCACCCACATGATGTTCGGAGTCACCTTGAGCCTCTTCAACCATACGTGAGTTGCTGTATTTATGACACAAGAACACGCATAGCTTAGATAATGCTTTTGCATAAAGATATAATGGCTTATTTGGGGAGGGATTAGTAACTCAGAACCCCGTTCTGTGTTAAAGAAGTGCTTTGATAAAAATCTCATATTCTTTTTTTTTTTTTCTTTTAAAGATTTTATTTATTTGACACAGAGAGATCAGAAGGAGGCAGAGAGGCAGGTAGAGAGAGAAGGGGGAAGCAGGCTCCCTGCTGAGCAGAGAGCCCAGTGTGGGGCTCGATCCCAGGACCCTGAGATCATGACCTGAGCTGAAGGCAGAGGCTTAACCCACTGAGCCACCCAGGTGCCCCCTAAAAATCTCATATTCTTAAATGAGGCTTAATATTAGTCCCTTAACAATTCATAACTGCAGTAAAGATCTTTGGAAAAACCTTATGTCATTTTTATCAAAATGAGTGAGTGACTTTTTTTCTTTTATGGGTAACTCATTTAAAATTATGAACTGTGGTCCCAGAATGTACTATATTTTCTAGTCTCTTTCTCATGGGAAAAGATTACTGGGGTTGGTACCAGGATGTTCAAGGTCCAAAAGTTTGGAAGTCACAGTTAATCCTTCTTGTTTCTGTTGGCCTCCCGGCTTCTGTCTGTTGCTTCTTTAAGTGATAAAAACAGAATTGAGGGAGCTGTAGGTAGGAAATCTACTAAGTACTCCATTTCGTGTAGGGGTGACCCTGGGTCTGTTCACCTTTAAAGTAAGTACTGTGCCCAGTGTGGGACCCGAATACACAACCCCGAGATCAAGAGGCCCATGCTCCGCTGACCGAGCCAGCCGGCACCCCCCTGGGTCCGTTGATCTTTAACATTTTTTTTCTCTCTTCCTTTCTAGCTATTTCAAGAAGCCCCTGAATATCTACTTTGGATTTATTCCTGAAATAATCTTTATGACCTCTTTGTTTGGCTACTTGGTTATCCTCATATTTTACAAGTGGACAGCCTATAATGCTAATACATCTGAGAAAGCACCGAGCCTTCTGATCCATTTCATAAACATGTTTCTCTTCTCCTACGGGGACTCTAGTAATTCGATGCTGTATTCCGGACAGGTGCGTCAACCCAGAGGTGGACTGTCTTAGGTGGTTACCCTAGGTCAGGAAGCCAGATATTTCTGTGACTCTGGCAAAGCCTTTAAAAATCTCTTTCTGTGGTTTTAGTTTTCAGCCCATATATCCATACCTAAATTCAGCCCATCCTCCTCAGCTTTGGAGGACCTATTATAATTCCTGTATCCACAAAGGGCAGAATTTATAATTCTCATCCTATGAGACAATTCCTGGGCTTTGCCACAACATCATCTAATTATTTTGAGAAGCTAGATAGTTTTATTCTTAGATCAGTAAGAAAGTACTGTTTGGGGGAAATTTGTGCTGGAGTTGGAAACTGCATGTTTAATTAATGTGATGTGCCTTGTCTTTACTTTGTAGAAAGGAATTCAGTGTTTCCTGGTAGTGGTTGCACTACTGTGTGTACCTTGGATGCTACTATTTAAACCACTGGTCCTTCGCCATCAATATTTGAGGAAGAAGCATTTGGTGGGTGTATTTTTATTGCTGAAAGTTACTAGATTCCCCCCCACCCTTGAGATCAAGGCAATTCCTCATCAGATATAATGAATTGTGCATAAGTCTATATGATCTTAAAATGCACCTGTGTCATATCCCAGCATGAGTACTGGACCTGCTGAAATTTAAAAACCAAAACCACATGTATTTGCTCTTCGAACATCTGGTTTCAGCTTTGTGTAGCTCAGGCAGAGAAAACAAGTCATAGGTCTTTGCCTTTCCTGGCCATGCTTTGCTCATGCTGTGCTCAGCACAGTCCAGGTCTGGGCCTGCCTGCGTGCAGTGTCAGCCAGATCAGGGCTGCAAGAGCTGCAGGGAGGTGAATCCACTCATGTGGTTTGCCTGGGCAACCGCAGGGCTGACGCTGAGACATTTTCTTTTAAAATGACACCATGATACTTTCACCAACAAGGACATCCGGAAAAAACATTTGGTTTAAAGAACACTGATTTTTTTTTTTTCTTTTTAGAAAGGAGCACACACACTTGTGTTTACTTAATGTATGTGTGCTTATGAATTCTACACACACACACACTTAAGTTGCCAGATTTTCATTTCTGCCTATGCAATGATGCTTACTTATTACACTGCCTAGTAAAGCCCAAAAGACCTTATTGCATGACTCTCAAAAGGCTGTTAGATTATTATTCCTGTTGGAGAGCAGCTGAGTTACAAGACCCTCCTTCTCCCTTTTCTGACCATCTTCATCCTTCCATGTACCCTCCATTCGTCTCCCCCCTCACTCCCTCCCTCTTTTTTTTCTTTCCCCCTTCCTCTTCTCTTCCATTCACTATCAGGAAGGGCAGCCTGTGGAGGCCCCAGTCAGCCCAACCCCGAGCCAGCAGGGACTAGAGGCAGCAGCGGCTGCAACAGTGAGTGAATTAAAACTGACAAACCATCACATTTTGTGTAAAGAGGTGGCAAACAGTGCAGCAGAATTCCTTTCAATTACATTGAGAGCATGGGACATGTGTGCTCTTGGGAAGTACGTCCTTGTGACTCACTGAGATGATGACAGAAAAGATACCCACCTCTTATGAATAGATTCTAATATCATCTTTACCGTTGGTCTACTAATTAAGTTTCTATTAAAAACTGTAAGTACAGTCATATCTATGGAAGCAAAGTGACTGTTGTACCCTCTCAGAATCCCGTCATCTTAATCCAAGGTGACAGCTCTTGGACTCATCCACTTTCATGTCTGTCTTTTGTAACCATGTATTAGATGATTTTTCAGCATGGAGCGAGAACATTCCTGTGATTCTTGAATGAATTTCCCTGCTCTTTAAACTTCTGGTTTGGAGGGATGCGTGGACATTTGGTCCATTTTAGCTATGACTTTCTCTCCTGCCAGTGGGACCTTATACATGTCTGCTCTTTTGTGAGTGACTCAGAAGCCCTCTTGTCCTCAGCTGCTCCAGAGACCTCCAGTCTGTGTGGGTCTCTATGCCCTCTGCATCTGATGCAGTAAGCAAAGTCATCTGTCTGGATCTTTCCTTCTTTAAATATCAACTCATAATTCAATAACAGCACTTCAGATGTTAATCATTTCAATATTTGTCCTTAACGATATCTCTTAACAAAACTCTTTTAATGCACTGAGACCAACTTAGCCCAGTCAATTCCAGGTAATTGGTCAGATTTTTAAAATGTCACCAGCAGGGATCACACATGTTGCTGGTGTGATCTAGTGACAGACATCATACTCCTTTAAAAGAAAATGAAATATTTAGATGGAGAACCATTTCCTTCATTAGGTATTTCGGATCATTTTAAACTTAGATAACTGCCATAATCATCCTTCTAGAACGAGTCTAAAAGGGCTGACATTTTGGACCAGAAGATCATTTAATGTTGCTGCTTGAAATTATGTTCAAAGAGAGACTTACTCTCTCCTTTCCTATGAGAAATTTTTTTTAAAAGCCCACAAAGCACATATTATCCATTTATCAACATTCTTTCCCAATGCTCTTCTTTTTGCTAGTCTTAGCATATTTATGATGTGCTTCTGAGGCATCCGTCTTGATGCTCTTAACTCTGGTATCCCCTTTCTGTGACACTCTCCAAATTAAATGTCCCCAGTCTGGAAAGCTGCACATTCATGGGGTCTTCTTCACCTCACTGGTTCTTTAGCAAAATATCTGGCTCTAGAGAGCAGCCTGAAGGCATCAGGACGGTCATTTTACAACAAGGACCCTGGATTCTTGACCCTAAGGGCTGAGGATACGATCATTGATCTGTGTTTCTTCTGTTCTGTGTCCTCTTGGTTGTCTGTAAGCAGTGTGTCACAGTTTACTTTTTCTTTTCTTTTTTTTGCTGATGTATATGTCTCATCCCCTCTTCCTAGAACTCTCATGTCCTGTGTCCTGAAGGGACACTTGTTGGTGTCTGCCTGGGGAGATGGTTTACCTGTCTGCCCCTCACTCTGTCTGCTGGTTGGGGAAAGCTTCAGAAATGACCTTCTGTTTTGGGAGACTTAAAGCCTAAAGGCTGCCTGGACCCTGTAACCCTTGTCAGGGTACTCTGGGGTCCTCTCCTGGCCGCAGTCCACCTGCTGAGGGTTGTCGGGTATAAGGTGCATGACCTGGAGGTGCCCAGGGTCTTAGGGTTTCCTGAATCTGACTACACATCAGAATTACCTGGTAAACTTTAAATTTGTTTGTTTCTTAGGGTATTGAAACAAAAGAGGTAATAAAGATGGTTCCTGATTCCATGACCTAGACAATCCCTTATTGACATTAAAAAGTAAAATTAGGGGGCACCTGGGTGGCTCAGTAGGTTAAGCGTCTGACTCTTGATCTCAGCTCAGGTTTTAATCTCAGGGTTTTGAGTTCAAGCCCCATGTTGGGGCTACTAAAGCCCGACTAAAACCGAAACACTAAAAAGTAAAATTAAAGCAATAGTTTAGAGAATGCAAATAGTACAGAAAGAGAAAGTCCCCCTCTTCCCAGACCCCTTCTGCTCAAAGGCAGGGGAGTTTTGCTTCCAAATTTTTTCTGCATATTTCTGTTATCCATTAATATAAATCTGTATATATGTTTGTACATGTATATATGTATGTGTTTAAAACATACTAGGAATTGTGTTTTAAACTGTGGCACTCTTCTGCCACAGTTTTAGGTTTTAAAGTTTTTAGTGTATCCTGGGAGATTGTTTCACTCTTTTATAGTTGTCTGGTATTCCATAGAACATTCTGTTGGATATGCTAAAATTGTGTAATCACTCTCTTGTTGATGGATGTGTTGGTTGTTCCCAATTCTTTGCTATTACAAATAAGAATGCAGGGAACGTCGTTGTCCATGTACCTTGATAAAATTTCATAAACACAGATGTTCCCCGCAGCGGGACTGCTGAGTCTCAAAGGGTACTTGCATTTGTGTGTGTGTGTGTGCTTACATTTTCAATTTTGACAGACAGTAAAAATGATTATACAGTTTTCACTTGGGGGATATTTTTTTTTTAAATGTTTGTTTTTTCTTTTTCTTTTTTTTTTTAAGATTTTATTTATTTATTTGACAGAGAGAGATCACAAGTAGACGGAGAGGCAGGCAGAGAGAGAGAGAGAGGGAAGCAGGCACCCTGCTGAGCAGAGAGCCCGATGCGGGACTCGATCCTAGGACCCTGAGATCATGACCTGAGCCGAAGGCAGCGGCTTAATCCACTGAGCCACCCAGGTGCCCCGGGGGATATTTTTTTAAACATAGATTTCCTAGGCCCCACTCCAGACCTACTAAACATACAATTTCTGGAGGTAGCATTTGAGAATCTCTAATTTCAAGGTGATTCTGATGCAGCTGGCTCTCTCACCAGCATGGGAGAACCCGTGCTACAAGTAGAGAGAGACTTTGCCCAGACACTGAGTTCTAGTAGTCCATAAGCTGTGGTAAAAAGTGCACACCAGAAGGTGGAGCCATGAGTGGAGACCCCAGGGCAGTTGGCACGTCGTGCTGCTGCCCAGAAGGCCATTTTGCTGGAGAGCAATTTTTAAACTCTTGCCTCCTTTGGGATCCCTGATCAGAAACCATAAGCAGTGGGTCTAAGGGCTGGTTCTTTAGCTCCTTTTCCCTCTGGCAGGTTAGCTCTCATTGCTGTTTGTCTGATTTCACTCCAGTTCTGCCTGGTTTTTGCACTCAAAGAGTCCTTTTGCCTCAGCAAACCCAAGCCTTTCAAGACAGGTTGACTTAGAAATTCTGGTTCTGGGGAGCCCACTGAACACAATGACTGGGAAACGGGTAGAGGCAAACACCCAGTCCACATCTGCCATATGCCTCCAAGATTGTTGGAACATTCCAGAGTCCTCCACTGAAGGAAAGGAGTCTTTTCCTTGTTCTTTTTTCTTTCTTTCTTTTTTTTTTTTTTTTAACTCCGTATTCTCTAGCCACAAGCTGATGTACATTAAGCTTTTGTCCCTTCCCTGATCCTAGGAAGTCCTTTGTTCCTGGGCAGAGACCTGGTCCGCTTCTGGGAGAGGTTGCTAGAACTCTTAGGTTCCAGTTGAAAGCTTATCCAACCAGGTTATAGTCACCATGTCATTTGACTCCCCTCCCTCCTAGAAAGTCTGATCTTTAGTTCTAGAAAAACTTAGACCCCTGACAACTTTATAGATAGAGCTACAGTCGTTATAAGAGTCTGCTCATATGAAGCTTTTCCTTCGAGCAGGCCTCAGCTGGCCTTGACCAAGGCCAGGTTAGTGCATCCTGGTGCGGCAGGCAGAACTGATCAGAGTGAGGTGGTAAATGCAGCTGGGGCTGGGGCTGGGGCTGGGCCGGTGGTGGTTGGGGCGGGGACAGTGGTTTGTTTTTAGTTCAGCTGTTGATCAGCGGGTTTTGATTTTGTTGCTAGAATATATGCTTTTCTGAGGTTTGTATGTACTAACCATCGCCCTTCCCCACCTCACAGAATGTCACATTAAAGCCCAGGCAAATTCTACTCTTTCTGTTCATCTGTGTAGGGAACTCTCAACTTTGGTGGGATCAGGGTGGGCAACGGACCGACAGAGGAGGATGCTGAGATTATTCAGCATGACCAGCTCTCCACCCATTCAGAGGACGCAGAAGAGGTAAGATCCAGTGGCGTGGGCTTCCTCTCCTTCTCATGTGGGTCAGCCCTCGTCTTATGTGCGGAAGTGGCCTCCCTCTGGTCTTCTTGAAAAATGAAAATGCTCATATTAGTGATCAGCCTGCCTTCCGGGCCTCTTCGGGCAGCACAGCTTTTTCCAGCGGGCCTGCTGTGAGCTCCGGGTGGCCCCGTCCAGTACCCGCAGCAGTTGTGGTCATTTGTCTGAGCTCATTGAATTCTGAGTTGCCCGCAGTACTCTGCATGCCGATCTCAATGACTAACTGTGCTCCTGGGGACCGAGGGCAGAAGAGGCCCAGGCTTCCCCACTCTTGTTACCAGAAACACAGCCCCCTTAGGGCAGCTTCTTCATCCCTTTCCCCTTTCAGGAATGGTTCCAGTTGGAACTGTAACCACGGGTATTTTTTAAGTCTTGTCCCACTAGTGGGCTCTTTTTTTTTTTCCCCCCAAGATTTTATTTATTTATTTGACAGAGAAAGAGAGTTCACAAGTAGGCAGAGGGAGGGGGGAAGCAGGCTCCCTGCTGAGCAGAGAGCCTGATGTGGGGCACGATCCTAGGACCCCAAGATCACTACCCGAGTTGAAGGCAGAGGCCCAACCCACTGAGCCACCCAGGCGCCCCAACTAATGCGCTCTTACTACAAATATATTATCTGAGCTTTTAAAAAATGTTATTTGCCGACCTTTTACAGGGAGAGTGAAAAGTAGTAAAGCCAAATTAGACTTTTCCTTAAACCACCACCCCCAGGCTGTTTTTTAAAATCCAGTCTCCTTGCCTGACACTCACACTACAAAGCCTCTGAACTGAACTTTTGAATGTCATCTGTTCATCATATTGTCTCTCTTTTTTTTTTTTTTTTTTTTTTTTTTGCATTATATGCTTTTTGAAGCAAATAGAATAGGAATTGGGGACCCAGGTGACTAAACTTCTCAGTCTGACTGACCGCTTCCCCTATGCGTATGACATTTTTAAAAGAAATTGTAAGGATTGGGGTGCCTTTAAAAGATATGTATCTTTTAATGCTGTAAATCCTGCTGGGTTTGCTTTCTGCGCGTGCTGAGGAGGCCGGCCTCCAACGCATTAGGCCCCTTTAACATCCACAGTTTTCCCCGGGAAACAGTCCGTAACCTTGTGCTCGTGACTTGTGACCGTGTGTGGCATGGCTTCCCACTAAGTGTAAATTTGTATTTACAAGCCTACCGAGGATGAAGTGGTAAGAAACAAGCTGGCTTTGCCTTCATGTTTATCTGGGGCTTCTCTTCCCATCCTTGTGATCACGCTGCTGACCCTGCTACAGCTGGGGGCCGCACGCGACACCCGCGCATCCCGCATCTCACGGGCCATGTCTAACCAGTGCGTGAACCTGTGTTCTGAAAAAGCTCATCTCCATTAACTGCATCTCATGTCGGTCACCTCTGTCTTGGTTTCATTGACTTTGCTGATCTAATCCCTCTGAGAATGGCTTTGAAAGGAGCCGCAAGTAATGTCTGCTGTGGCATTCTTGAAGTGACCCCCCTTGGGGGTTAAATCCCATTGGTCTTTGCCTTCCTCTCCTGTGGTGTTATGTATGGTACGGTCGCTCTGCCGCTGGGAGTAGCTGTTTTCTCCTTGCTCTCTGAGAGCTTGTGAGTAAAGCTTACCCTTCCTCCCTGTCTGAGATGCAGCCAGTCTCTTCCTCCTGTCCTCATCAGCTTGATGGTGCTTGAAGTGAGAATTGCTGGACCTTCACTTGGGGTCCACTCTACCTCCCTGTGACCCAGATGGGAGGTAGAAAGCTTTCAAAAAGGAGGCTTTGTCTCTCCAGTGTATCCCAGGAAAAAACAATCCCATTTGCGTGAAAGGAGTTCATATCATACCAGGTAATAGAAACAAAGTTGGCTATTCAGGCCACATTTGGAGTAGAAGGCCTTCTAGCTTAGCAGTAATTCATTTAGCAATACACAAATTTTAAATTGATTTTTTTATTTTTAAAGGCCTTGCTGCACTGTTTGCATCTTCCCCCAAAACTTTTCTCTAAAATACATAGACCCATGAACCTTCCCTCTCCTGGCTCTCCTAGTCCTCTCTAAAAGAGAAGTGGGATGGGCTGTTCGGTGTAAAACCAGACCGTGCTCGGTCTTTCTGAAGGCTGGAGAGGCTCATTCACTGGCATCCAGGAGCCCCTATGTTCCTGTGAGCTGCTCACCTGCGCGTAGTCACTGGTCGAATGCTTGGAAGGGCTGGCTGGGAGTGTGTTCCCTGTTAGCGAGGAGCCCAGGCCTCTCCCAGTAACACAGCCTCCAACAACACTGCTCTTTCTAAGTGTCTTCTAGTAGAGCACCCAATGCATGGTCATCATTAGAATGGTCCGCATTAGTGAGCCATGTCCCAGGGGCTTTGGATGTCCACACAAGATGGACTGTAATTCAGCCTCCCTAGTCTCTGGCCCCTCAGCTCCCTCAAGGATTCAGCTTCCCGTGGCTTCCTAAACAATGATGACATTTTATCTTTATCAGGCACATGTACGGTGTAGTGCTCCACAGACAGATTTAGATGAACTATTACAATTATCTAAAGATTCCAAACAAAACCTTTTTTTTTTTTTTTTTTTTTAAGTTCAGCCCGATTCTTCTAGAACTTCCCCTTTTTGCTTGGCTGTGAAAACCCATTTGCCCCATGTAGGCCATTATTCCAGTCTGGGTGAAGCTGTAGTTCCTCTCCCTGGGAAGCACTCAGTCCAGTTGCGAACCAGGGCAGGCCAGCTGATCGTCTGGGAAGTCTTTAAAGGCTGTAACCATTCAGCAAGGGTCAGTGGCACCTCTCCCTACTGTCATCTCACCAGGTGTGGTCATCCCACACACCCAGCCGTGTACTCATTCCATCCGTCCATGTGTTTTCTTCATTCCACTCACCCATCCATCCATCCAGTCATCCCACTTACCCATCTGTCCATCCCACCCATTCATTTGTCTCATGCATCCGTCTGCCCTGCCCACCCACCCATCCTCCATCTGTCCATCCCACCCACCCACCCATCCATCCATCTGTTCATTCATCCCACCCACCCATCCATCCATTAATTCTTTTATCCCACCCATTCATTCATTCACCCTCTGTGTGCCAAGCACTGTGGTGCTACAGAAACTGCAAGAAGAAAAACATAGCCGTTGCCTTCAAGGAACTCCCAGCCAAACTGAAGAAACAGCCTGGGTGACAGATGGCGTGATTAAGATGTGCCCAGGATGCTGTGGGAACACAGAAAGAGGGCACCAGACAGGCACTGGGGTTGGGGTGAAGAGGTGACCAGGAAGTGATTCCCTACGGAGATTGTTGCTAACTTAGTCCGGTCAAGCAGGAGTCTTTGTGGGGGCTGGGTGAGAATGCAGACCCATCAGTGTGTATAGTTATCTGAAAGACCCAGGCATGTGGGCCCATCACGTGTTGGGGATAAACAGGCACACAGCTTGGCTGGAGCTCAGGGGCAGGAATTGGAGACCAGTGAGAGGGGCGCCTGGAGGCTGCAGAAACTCACCGTGGTACGGAGTGTTTGAATAGTAAGGAGCGATCAGAAGGCGGGGGCAGCTGGAAGTGTCACAGCCTGTATGCATTGCTGAAATGCTCTAGTGGGTGTGTTCTAGGGGATATTGGATTGGGGAGGGGTCACAGTGTGGAGGCATGGACACCAGCTAGTTTGATACAGTCATGAAAGAATCAGGCCTGAAGTGAGGAGTTGCAGAGGAGTTGGAAAGGAAGGGACGGCTAAGGAGATCAAGGAAGTTAGAGCTACCGGTCCCAGGACTTCAGTGAATGTAGGCAGTGAGAGTGAGTGAGGATTCCAGATTGACTTCCAGGCTCGGGTGCCTGGGGCCCTAGTGATGACACTGTTAGACATGGGACCTAGAGTAGGAACAGGTCCTGGTGGGATCAGAGGAAAGCAATGAATGAATGTGGGGGCATGGAGTTTGAAGTGCCTCTGGCGCACTGGGAAGGGATGTAGCACGGCCCGTTGGGAACAGGGAAAGCGGAAATGAAGGTGTCCATCGGGGAGTCACTCCTACGGGTGGCCGTCCAAGACTGAGCGGCCACGCTGCAAGAGAAGTGTGAGAGCTGAGGCTGGACCTCCGACATTTAAGGAAGAATCAAGATGGAGACTGGGAAGGAGCATCCAGGGAGGTAGGAAGAAAACTGAGGGCAGGGGAGCGTCTCCAGAGCGAGGAGGAAAAGGCAACAGTGAGAGACACTGCAGGGGCTCAGTCAGGACACAGAATGTGTTAGACCTCACACCTGGGAGGCAAGGGAGTGGGTCCTGGGAAGGTAGGGTCTGTTGGGTAGAGAGGGTGGAGGGCAGGGCCCAGGAGGCGAGGAGGGGACAGGCCACACACCTGGAGGAGAGTGTAGAGGGAGTCCGTAGCGGCCCTTCTCAGTCACAGATGACTCCTGAGGTAGTGATAGGCTCCTAAGTGCTGGGCTGCATTTCACGCTAAATCCTCACCCACTTTCTCCATTATATAGTGATGAAAACTTGCCCACGGTTACAAAACAAGAAGTTAGGAAGAAAGTACAGAGAGTGTGGTAACACCCGGAAGGGAGGCTCCCTCTGTGTTCTCCATTCTTCTGGGAGGAACTCTGGGTAGAATAAAACTGAAAAGAGGCCAGTTCTACAGGAAACCCAGCAAACCGTGCTTTCGTGGAGCTCTTAGGAGCAGTGCTCCTGGGAGCCAGGACTGTTCCTGCCTCTACAGGCTCTGGGGTGACAGCCAGCACTGGTGGGAAAGAGCTCTTAGCAGTGTTCTTGGGATTGGGGTAATGAAGATTTCCCTAGTTTTTAGGATAACAGGCCTCTTTAGGAGGGCTGAAGAGCCTGTTATAGAAGAAAAGCCCAAAAATACTCCAAGTGTAGATGGTCAGGTGAGGGAAACTGAGGCAGTTGCCCAGAGATGGTGTGTTGGAGCTGGCCCCCATCCCTCCTGGCCGCACCCCCGAGGCCTGGGCTGTTAGCGCTTTACCAGCCAGCTCCTTCTCTTGTCCTGCCCTCCTGCAATTTCCCAGGACATGTCTTGTGTCCTTTGGGAGTGGAGTCATGTGAGTCTTGAAAGAAACTGGTGAAAAACAGACTCTGACCTGAAGGCAGGGCAGGCGGGGAGGCCCTGTGCTTCTGGGTTTCTGTGGGGGCTGTGAGGGAGGAGCCCAGGAAGGGCCCACCTCCTGTTTTTGGTGGCTGTGATTGCCCCACCCGGGGTGGGAGTTGGGGCCCTGGAAGGATGCCAGTAATTATTCCCTAGCCACTCTTGGAGCGGGCTGCATGTGAACTCTTGCAAGCTTGTTCTAGCTCTACCCCTTTATTCTCGAAACAGTATTTGATGTGGGAAGGAAAGCTGAGAGAAAGGGAGCCTGAGAAAAACAGAAACAAAAAACAATAGATGTTCCATGTGGTCTCGGTCAACTGGAGGATTCGGGAAACTTCTGTCAGAATTTCCATGTGTCATCTTCTCAGAAGCCGCAAAAGAAAAAGGAGGTTATCTTGCTCCCAACAGGCCGTAAGAATAATAAGTGAAGTGACTGTAGAGGCTTAGTCTTGTCTTGGCAGCTTCTGGCCTGCGAGCCCGTCACCTGAAGCATGGCCGCCCGGGAAAAGCCCTCTGCTCTCAGGACTCGGAGGAAGGAGGAGGGAGGAGGTCAGCTGGAGGAGGCCCAGCAGCAGGGCCCGAGTCCCGCGTCCAGACAGCCCATTTCTCTGAGTGCTCTTAACTCAGCATACGTTCCTCTCTCGAGCTTAGAGCCTAGTGAGAGGAAAAAAAATGTGTTGAGAGTCATCTCGTTAAGAAGGAGGTCATTAAAATGTAGTCTGTCAAGGGAAATGGGGTGTCCCAGTTGGGGGCTAAGCCAGGCAGGATTTCTGGGGATAACGTAGCTGAATCACCAACTGAGGTCAACACTGGGGGCTTCCTGGTCCGGATAGCCGTCAGTGCTGGTGCTCAGGCCTGGGCCCCAAGCACCAAGTGGCCACAGCCCCATCTGCACATCGCCTCCCAGCCTCCTGTCTTCTCTCTGGTTTCCTCCCATGACAGTTTGACTTTGGGGACACCATGGTCCACCAGGCCATCCATACCATCGAGTACTGCCTGGGCTGCATCTCAAACACGGCCTCCTACCTGCGGCTCTGGGCCCTCAGCCTGGCACATGCACGTGAGTGTATTTCTCTCTGGTGGGAAATTACAGGTTTCCCCTTCTCTGGGCGCTCTCCCCGATGTGGGGCTTAAGTAGAGTGGAAATAACATAGAGGTCTGGAACTACTCAGACTCCTGAATCCCAAGAGAAAGATGCCCAAACGGGAGGACGAGCATTTTGCCACCTGAGCT
Organism: Enhydra lutris kenyoni; assembly: GCF_002288905.1. Classification (NCBI taxonomy): domain Eukaryota; kingdom Metazoa; phylum Chordata; class Mammalia; order Carnivora; family Mustelidae; genus Enhydra; species Enhydra lutris. The sequence goes on from NW_019154110.1 coordinate 27,189,299, forward strand.
ATGCACGGGAGTCCCTGTAGGAAGCCAGGGTGCGGCAAATGCTTCAGGTGAGGGACGGCAGAGCAAAGTGGTAGGCCCACGGCACCTCTTGCCACGCTGAACCAGATGTCCTGTCTCTCTGCATTCCCCAGAGCTGTCTGAGGTGCTTTGGACCATGGTGATCCACATCGGCCTCAGCGTGAAGAGCTTGGCGGGAGGTCTGGCGCTGTTCTTCATTTTCGCTGCCTTTGCCACCCTGACCGTGGCCATTCTTCTGATCATGGAGGGCCTCTCGGCCTTCCTCCATGCACTGCGATTACACTGGTGAGCGGCAGCGAGTTCGGGGGGCTGGGATGTGTCCTTAGCTGCACAGAGGGCAGCTTTACTCTGGTACAGAATCCAGAGACACTAGAAAGTGTCTGCTTTCGTTCACATCATTATACCCAAGGACCTACATTAGGAGTGAGCATCAGGAAATGTCCACAGAAAAGCACAGCTCACTTTTCAGAGCCTCCAATGGAGAATTCTCTGGTGGGTGTTGTCAGATTCCCTCTCCCTGCCTTTAGCTTTCTTCACTGCTCTTAATTATGGCTTAAAAGCCCTGCTGAGGTTGTTGGTTTGTTTGGTTTTTGTTTTGTTTTGTTTTGTTTTGTTGCTCTGGCAAAAACTTTCTCCTGTCTTCAGAGCAATGGAAGCAACTCTGGAATAGATTTGCAGTCCGGGAAGGTGCTAGAGCATACTGTACCCCAGTTTTGTCCCTCTCGTTCTGTCACTGTGCCAGTGTCTTTGCGTAGGAGCCCTGGCAGCCCCATGTGGGTAGGGGGGTTCCTGCTTCCACCTTGTGTAGCTCAGCACCCTGAAGCAGCTTCTTCAGAAGGGCAGGTTTGGATTTGTTTGTTTTCCTTAAAGTAGTTGGTGGCTTTTAATGGCTCTGTCTGGAGAGAGCTAGCTCAGTCCCAGGGAGTGGGAGAGGTGGAGTCTGGTCCAGGCAGTGACCCTGTGACCTCAAGGTAGGGTTACCAGGTTTGGCAAATACAATTACAGGACACCCAGTGAAATTTGAATTTCCGATAAACAATGGTTTGGTTTTGTTTTGTTTTGTTGTAGTATAAATATTTCCCAAATGTACATGGGATATACTCATCCTAAACACTAGGCATCCTGTACTTCATCTGGTTTCCCTACCTCAAGCTCTCCCTCTTTTGAGTCTCTACTTCATCCTTTATGTTATGATTCTCCCTCTCTTTTTGCGTCTCAAACCCCAATGGCTGTGGAAGCTCTGGGCCCTGTCCCTAGAGAAACACCCCCACCAGCAGTCTTACCCGTTTATGGGGTCACAAACTCAGAGACTCTAACCGTAGGAACTCCTAGACGAGAGGGCCTATGGTGCCAATGATCTCAAGATCAGAGGGTGTATGGAATGTCTCATGACATCAGTTTTCTAACCCTGAACCCAAGGATCCTCTTCCCCATTCCCCTTATCTTTGGTTTTCCTCCTGACTTGGTTATGCCGAGCCCCCTCCAAGATTCCTTTGTTTGCTGTTCTAAATGACAGGGGAACGTGAGGCATGGCAGAGCGGGGCGTAACTGGGACTTGCTCTTCCCTCAAAAGCTCTTTTAAAATAACCCGTCCTCTGGCTGGCTTTCCTCCTCCTTGCTGCCCTCCTCCCCACCCAGCTGTTGTTTATTTACTGTCCAGCCAGGAGGTTCGGGGTGCTGTGTGGCTCAGACTGCTGGCCCGCTGCCCTGTTCTCAGCTTATCAGCACGCTCTCTCCCCAGCACACTTCCTCAGCCGCTCGGTATGAGGGAATGTCTGTGTAGCCAGGCTTTGGTGACTCACTGTCTCTTCCTTCCTTTCCTAGTCCCTTCTCTGTCTCCTGAGCCCTGGGCTTGAGGGACCAAGTTGCCACCCCACCTGAATTCCAGCCCAAGAGGGGAGCCTGTCACCTCCTCCCTTGGGCGGGCAGGAGCAGTCATGGTGCTAGATCAGAACTGTCAGAGCAGTGAGCCAGGCACACCGTCGTCACCTGAGCCTGGGCCTAATCTCCATAGTGAGCAGAGGCCGCTTGGGAGGCCATGTTCTATTGCGGCCAGAAGGATTATTTCTCCCTCGGGCTTACCTGTGGCCTTCAAGTGAAGGTGTCTTCCCACGGCCCCATGAGTGAGCCCAAGGACCTGATGAGTGACAAGAGAGCAGGCTTCAAATTAGGCCCACCTGGGTTCAAATTCCGGCTCTGCTGTCACTGGCTGCGTGACCCTGAGGAGAGCACTTACCTTTCTGGACCTCACTTTCAGGTGGGGAGAGGACGGTATCCGTGTAACATGGTTGCTGTGATAAATAGGAAATAATGCGCACACCAGGTGCCTGTCGCAGTGGCCCGGCTCATCAGAAACTGACGTTCGAGTGCAGATCGCTTAGAAGTGGGCTGCCCTAAGGAGAGGGCATCTTGGTGCCAGTCCCTCGCGAAGAAACTGCTTTTAGTGTTTCAAGAGGGGAGACCCCCCCCCCAAGAGAGGCACAGGCTCATCAGACAACCTTGTGGGTTGCGGAGGTGTCTCAGAGAAGAGAAACATGAAACTCCTTTGTCCAGCTTTCAGAATCCCGTTGTTGGAGGCCCGTTTGGAACATCGCCCTGACTGAAAGGGGGGTGAATGAAACGGGTGCTCGTGCTCCCCCTCCTGGCCAGATGTGGATGTGAGGCAGGGATTTGGGGCCTTCTAGTCCTGGTTCCCACCACCGCTGGGATGCAGGAATTCTGAGTTGTGGCCCTCTTGTGAGGCTGGGGACAGCGGGTCCTGCTGAAAATGGGTGCTTGACATTGCTGTATTTTTCCTGGGGTCGAGCCTGGACGTCCTCATAACTCACTTTATCCTTGGCTGTCAGCTGGGGTTTCCTGATCCTATGCAAGGGCTGCCCCATTACAAAAGCTCTGGATGTCTTCAGTGGGGACAAGAACAACAACGTCATACACCACTAGTGTGAGATTCATGTAGGGTCCTAAGGAGGTGGGTGATATATTTGAAAACAAGAGTGAACAGGTTACTGTCCCAGCCTGTTCATCTCGTGTCCTTCTGAGTTACATGTTTCTCTCTTTGGCCGCCTGTCATAGATGTCTTTCCTTGCGCAGGAAAGGCAAAGGCAGGGATAGGATTTGTCCGTTTGTGGACGCCAAACTGACTTCAGTAGAAAGACTGCGGCCTCCTGGCCCACTTTCAGGAACCAAATCCCTTCTTACCGAGCAGATCCACACACGTGTCAGTGTGCACACGTGTGCACGCACAGATTTGTTGAAGGGCAAAGGAAGGTGGGGACCAGGCTGTCATAAAGAGTGAAATGGCGCGCACAGGACACCACGGGGCGGTTGCAGGAACAGCTGGCCTGAAAGTGAGTACACCTGGAGTGTAGTTCCTGGCTGCCATCATTGCCCTGGCTGGCATGGGGGCCATCAGACAGATTTGTGCTCCAGGCCCTGGGCTGCTCAGAGAGTGGCAGAAAGGGCCTGAGAAGTAGCTCAGCCCCAGATCATCTTTCTAAAACTGCCTCTTTCCACTCACATGCCTGCCAGGAAAGGGAGGAGACCCAGGACTCCTTTCCCCTTCCTTCACTCAAGGAAACGAGGTTTCCTGTTACATAGCAGTGCTGAGCGCTCCGGCAACTCCCCCTTACCCTTCGGGTCACGGGGAGGCCTCTGCCAGGTACCGCAGCAGGGAGGGAAGGGGTGTCTGAGGAACCCATCTGACTTCCTGAGGCTGGGCCTCCTCACAACTGTGGAATTCTAGAGGTGGCTTGGGCCATGGCAGGGCCCTGGAGGCTACCTGAATAGTGTAGCAGGCTCCTAAAATAAGAGGAACTTGGAGGGCTGTGAGCAGGGCACTCTAGGCCCCTGCGCAAAGAACTTGATGTTTGCACTTTCTCAGGAAACACTCATTTTCCTGACTGGGAGGGAAAAAAGGGTGGGGAGCCCGATAGGGAGATTGCTTTCCAGCTTTGTTTTGGGAGGTTGGAGTAAGTGAGGCTGAGAAGGGACGGGAAGTCAGGCAGACCCCGAGATGCCCCAGGGTGTCTGTGGTGGTGGCCACCTGAACCCTCTAACCACAGGCAGTGGCTCGAGGTAGAGGGAGTATCGGGCCGTTTGTCAGAGGGACCACCCGTGCGCTCACACAGCAGAAGTCATCCACCTGCATCCCAGACCCCTGGAGCCCTTCCTTCCCGCTGGGCCCCCTGGGTAGGTAAGGCACACAGAGGAATGCCAGAAGGATGGTGATCCCACGGGCATCAGAACAATTCCTGAAGCTCCTATTCCATTCGTCCAGTTTGGAATTTGAATTGTTTGTGTGATTAGCCAGCCAGGGGTCAGAGTTCTGCGCCCCTCATAGACCCTAAGGTGACTTGGCTACCATCTCGCCACATGTTGAATGCAGATGGGATATGTCGATCTCTTTCCAGTTGTTCAGAAATGCCCTTGCCATATGCAGACAGCCTGCTCGGCGTGAAGCATGCAGACCTCACAGCAGTGGGTGAAAAGCAGGAACCTACCCCATCCCTACCTAATGCCCCCAATGGAGGCCTGAATAGCTGTAGCTTCTAGGACTTCTCAGGGGGTTGGGACGGGGGGACAAATCCAGATCCCGGTTTGAAATTGCTCTTGCCAGGAATCCTGTGACTTCAGTGTGAAGCCCCCTCCCCCAGGTCCTATTTTCCCTTGGCCCAGGGAACCCTCCAGAGTCTGGGAGGCTTTGGGATTTGGGCTCAGCCCCTGGAATGTGGGGCTGGGAGGAGAAGGCCACCTGTTCTTAATGCCCCCGCAGAAAATTCTGTTCACCTCTTCTCCTCAGGGGTTGCAGCCAGCAGTGCAGGGCTGAAGGGGCCTCTGAGGACCTCTGAAGGCCACTATCAGACCGTCCCTGATGCACACAGTCCTTCCTGTGCAGCCTCTGGGCTTGGAGGCAGGACGGAGTCTCGCCCTAGGTCCCAGCCTCCAGCCCCCAGCCCCTCTGTCCTTTGCAGGGCTTCTGCTGGTGCCCCCAGGGTCACACAGCTGAGTGGAAACTATTCCTCAGGGCAGCTCTCCTTGGCTTTTTTATCCTCTGATTCATGCATTTTTCTGCCCATATTTGGTGGTGATTTGGTTGCTGGGCAGCCCTCCAGGAAGTGTGCAGGGGGAAGCTCGGCCAGCAGCCTGGCTCTGCTTCCAGGAGGGCCGGCTTCCTGCCCCTCGGAGTTGGAGAGGCCCCCAGGGAGGTGGTCAGTGATGGCTGCTGGGCTCCCTGGGAAAGGAGGTGAAGCTCTGCTTTTCCTTTCAGCCCCTGAGAGAAGAATTCGTTCTCAGATGTTTTTGTCGTTGGAGAATATTTTTACCATTACTTGGAGAAGACTCCTCCCCACCCCCGCAACTCCTGGGAATTTCCTCCCCAAAGCCTCCAGCCTTCACTCACAACCCTCCCTTCTCCTTCCTCCTGCAAGAAAAGAAACAAACAAGGGCACTTGCCCGAGTCCCTGGCGCTGAGCTCTGCCACCCAGGGGCTTCCCTGAGAGGTCGGCCGTGAGCCCCTGAGCGCTGGCCAGGAGCTAGTGTCTAGTCTCATTGCCCTCAAGAGCCTCAAAACAGTGGCACTTTTGCACAGGGCTAGACAAAGAGTTTTGCGTAAACACACTCAGCTTAGCAGGAAGGAGCAGGAAGGACAAACCAGTGAGGAGGTACACGGCACTCACTCCTGCCTTGCCAGAGTGCCTGGCCGAGGGCAGGCCCCGGCTTCAGAAGCAGGGCTTGTGTGCACTGTGGGAAGTAGGCTAAGGCCTGGGCTTGGTGGGTGGGTGGGCAGGTGGGTGGCAGAAGGCTGAGCTGTTTGTCCAGGCTCAGCTAGGAAAGTGAGGTCTCCAGGAGGAGGGTCAGAGCATCCTTTTAGCCCCTGGGAAACCCCAAAAGGATTCTGTGGAATGATGGCTTTCCTTTTCCCTTTCCCCAGGGTCGAGTTCCAGAATAAATTCTACAGCGGAACCGGTTTCAAGTTCCTACCCTTCTCCTTCGAGCACATTCGGGAAGGGAAGTTTGACGAGTGAGCCCGTCGTGGGGCGGTGTGCCAGCAGGCTGCCCTCCCCACTCCCTCTGCAGTGGTTAACTGCGCTCCTCTTGCCTGTTGGTTCTGTTCCCTGGGTATCGGGGTATTTGTGTCATCCCCGTCACTCCTCCCCCAGCTACCTGTGAGTCATTTAGATAGATCCGTCCCTCCCTGGGTCCTCCGCCACCTCCAACTTCATGTGTAGTGTAGTGATTTTCTAGAGAGAAGCCGGGTTCTGGCTGTCACTCATACCCACTGGGCACTGGCCTTGCCCTCCCAGCCTCCGTCCAGCCAGAGACAGCCCCTTCTCTGTCCCCTGGTGATGAACAAGTTTGTGCATTTTACATTTGAGCCCAAAGCCCACGGAAGGAGCGCCGTCACCATATACACCAGGACTTGGAGCCCCCTCTTCCTGCCCCTCTAGTTACTGGTTGGGGGCAGGGGTGCCCTTTAACACACCCCACTCTTGTGTTAGCAGGGAGAGGGTCCAGGAGGTGGTGTTTCTGTCCTCTGCCCATCCCCTCTGGTCTTCAGAGCAGTTAATCAGGAATTCGGCTGGACCCGACTGTGCCGCTGTGCGTGGCTTCTCCCTGTCACTCCCAAGGGTGCCAGGGGACCGCACACCACCTCCCTAATCCTCGCCCTTTCCTCCCTCCCAGAATCCCCTCCTCCTCCCTACCCGCTGTGTACCCGGCACAACAGCACAGCTGGGTCTCTGCGCAGAGGTCCTGGCTGTCTCCTCTGGCGGGATGCTTCTCAGGTGGAGCTGCGGGCCCTGCCCTCTGGGCAGAGGCTTCGAACTGGTGCTGTTTCCTGGCGCAGTCCCCAAGACATTCCCCTACCCCTAATCATGAGTCTCTAGGGCAGGACCATAGTCATCCAGGGTGGTTCTGCCGGCAGACCTGCCTTCTCTGCTCTCCAGTGTCCCTCTGCACTTCCACTGGGGACCCCCGGTCAAGGGAGTGCGGTCCTGGTCATGGGCAGTGAAGGTCGGGGCCATTTACAGTTGGTCAGTGGGATGCTGGGCCAGGGCTGCAGTGCGCTGCTTGTGAGAGCTACAGGGCCTTACCCTGTGGGCGGATGGGGAGCACCCCCCAAGGGACCACCTCTCCTGTCACCCCCATGCTGGGCTATGGCTTTCAGGGCCTTTAATCATGTGTTGACACAGCAGCCCGGGCTGCTTCAGCTAAATTGAACCCTGGGCCCCCAGTGGTGGAGATAATCCCCTGAGCTGGCCAGGGCCCTGTGCTCCTCCCACCCGGGCTTTTCTGAGTGAGTCACTTAGAGCCTCTCCTGGGCATGGGCCACCCGAGCTTCCCCGTGTGCTGGCCAGTGTGGCCCTGTGTTGAGCCCCCTCCCCTCTGGGCCCTGTGGTTTACATGTCACCTTTGCTCTGTTTACAGCAGGGTTTGAAGCAGAGCTCTTAGGAACCCTGCCCAAGGCCCTTCTGTTCACATATTCCTATGCTGAATAAAGTGTGTTTGACTCTACCAGGGAGGCTGCCTGTCCTTGTGCCCACAGCCCCTGTGTCGCACGCCCCTGCCCCTCCCCCAGCACGTCTGCTTCCCTGTGATCAGAGGCCACAGCTGCAGGCTGGACAGTTTGTGAAATTCTCACCTCTCAAGTTTCCCAGGCGCCTTCCTCTCCCTCGAGCCCAGCAGCTCTGCAGATACCTCCATTGGGGAGGGGACCTAGGGACCTGTCCTCCTTTTCCTTTCCCACTCTGCCCACCCATTGGGCAGGGAAAGAGGGGGCCTGGGCAGCTGCCCACCTGCCTCTGCCTCTTCTACAAGTGTGCTTTCCAGGACTCAGTAGCCTGGCCCTTCTGAGCCCTGATGCCCTTGGCCTTGGTGTAAGTGGAGGCTCTGCGTGGGGTTCCTCAGGGCAGCAGGAGGATGTGAGGTGCTAAAGTCGGCAGGCAGCTGAAGAGGCAGCAGGCGGGGCGGGCAGGGAGGGCGAGGTCTCCCTAACTGCCTTGTCAGGCCCCCACATTCTTCCGCAGTGCCCTCCCTCCCCATTCCTCCTGGGGCCTCCAGGAGGAATGTGAGCAGCAGGCAAACAGCTGCTGCTCGGGAGGGGTGAGGCAGGGTGAGGAGGGGCAGGAACACCCTGTTTCATGTTCCTCTTCCTCGAGCCCTCTCCTCCCCGACAGGCCACCTGCCCCAGAACAGGCCCGTGAGTGCGGCACCCGCACCTGGCTTCAGGCCCCCGCGGGTGGAGCCTTCATGGGGAGGAGCGCTTTCAGCCTCTGCTCCGTTACCGACTCAAAAGGAGAGAGATTTGGAATCAGTGGAATGAGAGTCCAGAAGTAAATAGATTTACTTTGTGGGAGATTGAGCTTCCACAAAGGGGCCAGGACAGTTCAGTGTGGAAAGAACAGTCTTGGACAAGTGGTATTTGTACAACTGGGTATCCTCGTGCGAAAGAACACATTTGGACGGCAGCCCCCACACCGTATTTAAAATGAACTCAAAGTAGGCTACATTTTTTCTCAATGTAAAAGTTAAAAACTAAAATTCCTACGGGAAACTATAGGAGAATGTTTTCATGAGCTTGGGTTAGGGGATGATTTTTAGATACAACCCTAAAAGCAAAATGACAAGATAAAAGAGGGGCGCCCGGGGGGCCAATGGGTTAAGTGTCCCACTGTTGGTTTCAGCTCAGGGTCGGGAGATCTAGCCTGGCATTGGACTCAATACTCAGCACAGCGTCTGCTTGAGTTTAACTCCCTCTTCCTCTGCCCCAGCCCCACCTCCCACTTCTCTCTCTCTCTCTCTCTCAAATAAATAAATCTTAACAAAAAAGAAAAGATAAGGGCCTTAGGGCCACCTGGGTGGCTCAGTCAGTTGAGAGTCCCAAATTTTGATTTTGGCTTAGGTCACGATCTTAGAGTCTTGAGATCAAGCCGCACACTGGGCTCTGTGCTCAACGGAGTCTGCGTCTCCCCTTTCCCCCTCTCCCTCTGCCCCTCCCCACCGCTGCATGTGCACAGGGTCTCTCTCTAAAATAACTCTAAAAAAAAAAAAAAAATCTATGGGCCTTAGTCTTAATAAGGTTTTGTACTTTTTTTTTCTTAAAGATTTTATTTATTTACTTGACACACAGCCAGAGAGGGAACACAAACAAGGAGTGGGAGAGGGAGAAGCAGGCCTCCCGCTGAGCAGGGAGCCCGATGTGGGGCTCGATCCCAGGACCCTGGGATCAGGACCTGAGCTGAAGGCAGACGTCTTACCACCCAGGCACCCCTAAATACCTTAATTTAAAAGGTAAAATTAGGTGCACCTGGGTGGCTCAGTGGGTTAAAGCCTCTGCCTTCAGCTCAGGTCATGATGCCAGCGTACTGGGATTGAGCCCCACATGGGGCTCTCTGCTCAGCGGGAAGCCTGCTTCCTCCTTTCTCTGCCTGCCTCTCTGCCTACTTGTTATCTCTGTCTGTCAAATAAATAAATAAAATCTTAAAAATATTAAATAAAAGGTAAAATTAGGGAAGCCTAGGTGGCTCAGTGGTTTAAATGTCTGCCTTTGGCTCAGGGCATGATCCTAGGGTCCTGGGATAGATCCCCACATCAGGCTCCTTGCTCAGCTTGGAGTCTGCTTTTCCTTCTCCCTCTTCCTCTGCCCCTCCCCCTGCTTGTGTGCATTCTCTGTCAAATAAATAACAATTTTTTTTTGAAATTTTATTTATTTATTTGACAGACAGAGATCACAAGTAGGCACAGAGAGAGAGGAGGAAGCAGGCTCCCTGCAGAGCAGAGAGCCCGACGCAGGGCTCAATCCCAAGACCCCAGGATCATGACCCAAGCCGAAGGCAGAGGCTTTAACCCACTGAGCCACTCAGGCACCCCTAAATAACAATTTAAAAAATTTTTTTTTGTAAAAAAATAAATCTTAAAAAGTAAAAGGTAAAAAAAATTAACTTTTTAATTTAAAAAATGAAAAGATTTGAGTAGACATTTCTAGGAAGAAAACTACATAAATGAACAATAAGCCCATGAAAAGATTCTTAGCATCATTAGGGAAACACAAATCAAAACCATAAGAAGACCTGCCACACCAAACCCACCATGAAAGGCAATAATAAAGGGAAAATTAAAAATGTGGACAAGGATGTGGAGGAATTGGAACTGCAGTATGGGGCGGGGGAATGGGAAATGGTGCAGCTCCTTCAGAAAGCAGCTCTGGCAGTTTTTAAAACATTGAATCTAGGGGTTCCTGAGTGACTCAGTTAGTTGAGCGGCTGCCTTTGGCTCACGTCATGATCCCAGGGTCTTGGGATCGAGCCCCACATCGGGCTCCCTGCTCAGCGGGGGGCCTGTTTCTCCCTCTCCCTCTGCTGCTTTCTCTGCTCATTCTCTCACTCAAATAAATAAATACTTAAAAAAAAAAAAAAAAGAAAGCATCAAGCTAAGAAGCCAGATGTGAGACCAAATAATGTGTGATTCCTTTCATGTGAAATGTCTGGAATGGGGCAGATCCATAGAGACAGAGTAGACGGGCAACCGGATGGGGCTGGGGCCCAATTAAAATGACATCAGTGACTGCTAGTAGGTATAGGGTTTCTTTTGGGGAATGATGAAGTTATAAAATTAGATTATAGTGACAGTTGCACAACTCTGAATTCACTTAAAAAATTGCTGAATTGAACGTTTATTTTTTTTAAGATTTTTTATTTATTTGACAGCGCACAAGCAGCGGGAGCGGCAGACAGAGGGAGAAGGAGAAGCAGGCTCCCCACTGAGCAAGGAGTCTGATGTGGGACTCGATGTGGGCTCAATCCCAGAACCCTGGGATCATGACCTGAGCCAAAGAGAGACACTTTGACTGAGCCACCCAGGAGCTCCTGAATTGAGCATTTAAATTGGTAAACTTATGATGTGTATCAATAAAATGGGGCGGGGGTGAGAGACCTAGGGCTTCCATGGGGAGAAATACCTCCCTTGCCCACTGGAAAAGACCTGGGTTGGCAGGTCATTGCCTAAGCGGAACTTCTGGGATCTAGTGGCCTTGGACTGCCTCCAGCCCAGCCAGCTAAAGATGGGCTGGGCAGGAACAGAGCCATGGAAGTAGGGCTGGGGAGGAGTCCCAGGAGCCCTGGGGTATGGGCAGGGAGCAGGATGGAGCCATTGCTCCTATGTTTAAGGGGCACACCATGTATCCTGATCCCCTTCTTATGGAAGCCCTGCACCGCAGACCTCTGCTGAATGAGTGTGCTCCTGTCCGGGGAGTGCCCCACTTTGAGGTACTGGAACGAGCATGGGAGAGGGTGGCTTGGAGTTATAGGAGACAAGTCCATCAGCATTTTCAGGAACCCCCTCTCATCCTGTCCTTCACTGGGGGCCTGGGTAGGACTGCACCTCTTTCTGCTCCCAGGAGCCCTGGGTAGAAGGGGCATTCATTGGAGCTCTTCTCAGATCTCAGATTCTCAATGACCTGCCTGCTCTCCCAGCTCCCCGGCGGACCCAAGGCATGTCCTGGGTGTGGGCTGTCCCCTGGTGGTGAGACAAGGAAGGAGCCACACATTCCTCCTCACACACAAGGTGGTGGGATCCTACAGGCTGTGATGACAGGCAGAAAGGGGTAAGTGACCCTGAAGGTGTTCTGGGGTGTATAGGCAGAAGATCAGGCTGGCCAGGAACAAAAGAGGAGACAGGTGGAGAGCAGAGAGCCCAGCTCACTCGTTCCACACATGTTAACTGCAAAAGTGTCATGGTGAAATGATCAGACAGAACAAAAGTCTCTATTATAAAAGCCCTACTCCCACCCCAAAAGTCCCAGTGCCCCACCCAGGGCAACCACTGTTTTCGTGGCCCTTAAAAAAAAAAAAAAAAAGGCACAAATGGGAGTTTGCTATACCTACTAGTTTGGCCTTTAAGTACAAATATATAGGGGCACCTGGGTGGCTTAGATGTTTATTAAGTGTCTGCCTTCTGCTCAGGTCATGATCCCAGGGTCCTGGGATCAAGCCCTGTATCTGGCTCCCTGCTCTGCAGGAAGCTTGCTGCTTCCTCTCCCACTCCCCCTGCTTATGTTCTCTCTCTGTCAGGTAAATAAAATCTTAAAACAAAAATTTAAAAATATATAAATAAATGTATAATTTGCAGAACATTAACACCACACATTGTCCTCATCCCCCGACTTTTTTTTAAGCAAATGCTTGATACTTCATCCTGTTGATGTACCTTAATTTCTTCGATCAGCCCCCTACTGTCTGCAGAGAGTTCCTAGCCCGATGGGGAAGATGAGCAGAGACAGTGTGACTTGTCCGGAGTAATCCTCGAAGCTCCTGCCCAAGCATCCATGAGCTCAGGCCTTGAAGGCTCTACCAAACCCATCCTAATCTTTCGCTGCTGTAGGCAGCCCCCACCACTCTGGATGAAGCCAGATCCCACAGAAAGACCCCCTGAGCCTGACAACCTGCAGCCCAACTCCCCCAACCCTTGTGTGTCCTAAAATCCAGAAATGCTGGTCAAGTGGTCCTGGGAGGGAAATCTGACAAGTCTTACCTGGAGCAAAGAGCGTTTGGAGGGGAGAGTGGAGGGGAGTGGAGAGAAGCTGGGGGTGGGGGGGGATGGTATAGGCTATGGCCCCAGGAGGGCACAGCTCTCTGGGCTAGTCTTGGAGCTGCTCCCAGGGAAACGGTGGGAACCTTCTGGTACCAGAAACCAACAGGGAGCAGGAGCTGTTCACTGACCTGGGAACAAGGCAGGGGGCCTGCAGTTCCTGCCTGTGGCTGGGCAGGGGGCAGAGGAGCAGGGAAAAAGCTCTTTGGACTCCCATGTTCTCTTTTGGTTCAGGCTCTGGATTCTCTGCACTGGCAACTCTTCCTCTGACCCCTCCCCTTTCTCTCAGGAGTTCACTCAGGCCTAACGCTCTAGAAAAAGCTACATCTGCCTCCAAAAGGACTCAGAATCCTCTTAGGAAGTGTGGTCCTCCCAAAGGACCCACCACTTCCGGTCACTACACAGCTCCACCCAACCCCACCCGGCCCAGCAGGCAGCCTGAAAAGTTGCATCATTTGGGAGCAGTGGCAAGAACGGTGGGAATTAGGAGGTCCAGGTTCTAGTCCTAAACATGTTCTCCTACTGGTTACTGATCTCGTCCACATCACTTCCTTTCTCTGGCCATCAGTTTCCCAGGAGGTACAATGAAGATAAGGGGTCCACCTGTCCTTCTCTGCTACCCTTTAAGGATCAAACGGAGAGCCTTTAACCCACCCCCCCGCCCGTTGCCCCACCCCCCTGCCCTGTCCCACCATGGTCAGTCCAGATTCACATGACCCATCTCCTTCCACTTCCTGATCTTTTAGTTCCTCAAATCTGCCCAGCTCTTTCTTTACCCTTCTCTAGTTTTTTTTTTTTAATATTTTATTTATTTATTTGACAGAGAGAGATCACAAGTAGGCAGAGAGGCAGGCAGAGAGAGGGAGAAAGCAGGCTCCCCACTGAGCAGGGATCCTGATGTGGGACTCGATTCCAGGACCCTGAGACCATGACCTGAGCTGAAGGCAGAGGCTTAACTCACTGAGCCACCCAGGCGCCCCCCTAGTCTTCATACATACATTTTCTCTGCCGGGAATGTTCTCTCCTCCCTCTTTTCCTAGTCAACCCAATTTAATTCATATTAAATGTTGCTTCCTTTTGGAAGTGTTAGGCCAGGTACCTATTGTGTTTCTTCACAGCATCACAACTTTATTTATGTTACAGTGGCCAGTGTCCAGGGCAAAGAATTGCAAAAAGAGTAGAGGAACAAGCAGGACAGAGCTTGTCTATTCTCCCAGGGAGGAGAGGGGCCAGACATCCCAGAGAAGTCACCTGAGTTTCTGACAGGCTGGATCTTTTAAGGGGTTTTGAAGGATTTGGGAGGGTTGCAACACTTGGCTAGGTAGAGCAGGAGATGGCAGGTTCTCTGAGGGGCTCTGTCCCAGGCTCATCTGGGATATGGGTAGAGAATATGCTCCGTAGTTGGGGTCTACTTTCCGAAGATGGAGAGCACAGAGAAAAACAGAGAGGCAAGTGGACACCTGTGAGTTTTGTCTGTTAGCTTTGCTGGGGTGGGTGGGTGGACGGACTTTGAATAGATTCTTTTCAATTCTTTTTAGGAGTAAATGAATTTATTTAGAGCACTTGAGCGGGAAGGGGGAGGGGGGCAGAGGGAGAAGGAGAGAGAAGCTCAAGCAGACTCCCTGCTGAACCCGGTGGGGGGCCAGATCCCACAACCCTGAGATCATGACCTGAGCCAAAATTAAAGAGTCAGAAGCTTAAAGGACTGAGCCACCCAGGCGTCCGGATTCCTTTCAATATATGTAGGTATTTAGTTTCTAGGTTTTTCCTAGAGGAGAGTGCCTGTGTCTGGCACAAAATAAAACTCCAAATAAAAATCTGTTGGGCAGTTGCTGGATGGAAGACAGTGTGAAAGCTCTTCAGGTACAACCGTACCTGAAGACGCTTCTGAAGGGCACCGGGTCACAGCCTGGGCTTTTGATGACACGGGTCACGCGCCCCCACACCACGAGCCGTCAGGAGACACCCCTGGGACTCGGATCCGGGACCCGGAAGCGCGGTCTCTCCCCGCCAGGCTGGGGCGCTACCTTCTGCGCCACGTGGTCTGAGACCTGCAGCTGATTGGGCGCGGGCCGTCCCGCCCCCTAGCCAAGTCGCAATTGATGCCTCGCGGGCCCTGGGCCAGCCCGAGACCGCAGGACCATGGAGGCAGCAGCTGTCGCCGCGGTCCTGGGCTTCCTGGTCCTGGCCGCCGTGGGCGGCTCGGCCGGGGACGAGGCCCGGGAGGCGGCGGCCGTGCGGGAGCTGCTGGCCCGGCTGCTGGGGCCCGGGCCCGCGGCCGCCTTCTCGGTGTCGGTGCAGCGCGCCCTGGCGTCCGAGTCCGGCCTGGACACCTACCGCTTGAGCGGCGGCGGCGCCGGGGCGCGGGTGCGGGTGCTCGGCTCCACCGGCGTGGCCGCCGCCGCGGGGCTGCACCGCTACCTGCGCGATTTCTGCGGCTGCCACGTGGCCTGGTCCGGCTCTCAGCTGCGCCTGCCGGAGCCGCTGCCCGCCGTGCCGGAGGAGCTGACCGAGGCCACGCCCAACAGGTACGCGGCGCGCCTGCCCGCCGGGTCCCACACCGCCCCCCCCGCACGCCCCCACGCCCGGCGGCCGCCTGCACCTGCACCTGCCTCCCACCTCCCGCCGCGGGGCGCCCTCCTCGCAGAGGCCCGGCCGCGCCCCGCGCTAGATACGGCACCGAGACTGATCCTAGCGCCGGCCGTAGGGTCGCTCTGCCTCTAAAAGCCGAGTGTCCTTGAATAAGTCACTTAGCCTCTCAGAGCCTCAGCTGGCTCATCTGAAAAATGGAAACAGTGACATCTATCGCGCAGTGTTGGTCGTGAGGATCTGCCCCGTGACGGGCGTAGAATTTGTGGTGCACAATTAGTGGCCAGAAAATGCTATTCCTTTCCTTCCACCTTCTCTTGGAAGATGCTTACCGAGGAATGACACCCACCGCCTCACAGCCTCCATGCTGGTGCTTGTCCCACTGCAGAGAGGTGCTCACACTTCTGTCTCCACATTAAACAGTGGGGAGGGGACCCCCCCCCCCCTTCCAGGACAGGGACCAGCGTTGCCGTGGAGCACTTAACCACTGTGCTGACGGGGGCTCTGGAAGAGTTGACAGGAGAGGCAGTGCGCTATCCCGGACTCCTGCCTGGCTGCGGCTAGGGGCACCTCAGAACAACTGGGTGGCCGGGACCCTGAATGGGAGGGCGTCAGGCCCCTCATAAGAAGGTTCTTGGCATTTGGGGAGAAAGGTTCAAGAACAAGCCGTTTAGAGAAGGGACAAAGATTTATGAAGTCTAGAAGTCAGAAAGGTGCTACTTCACAAAGGAGCCATCTCTCCTCCCAGATGAAGCGTTTTTTGTTTCTCAAATTAGCTATCCATGTAGAAAGAGGCTTACTTTTTAACTTTGGGTGTTTTAAAGATTTTATTTATTTGAGAGAGTGACTTGAGTGAGTGTGAGCAAGGGGGCGGGGCAGAGGGAGAGGGAGAATCAGTTCCCCCCACTGAGCAGAGAGCCCAACATGAGGCTCCATCCCAGGACCCTGAGATCATGACCTGAGCTGAAGACAGATGGTTAGCTGACTGAGCCACCCAGTCACCCCTAACTTTGGGTTTAACCTTTGCTTGGGTGGTTAATTTTTCCATTATTTTAGGGGCGCCTGGATGGCTCAGTGGGTTAGAGCCTCTGCCTTTGGCTCAGGTCATGATACCAGGGTCCTGGGATGGAGCCCTGCATCATCAGGCTCTCTGCTCAGCAGGAGACTTGCATCCCCCTCTCTCCGCCTGCCTCCTCTGCCTACTTGTGATCTCTGTCTGTCAAATAAATAAATAAAATCTTTTAAAAAATGTTTTTTCCATTGTTTTAAGGTTGTGTTTCGGGCTGTGGAATTACCCATGGGGAGCAATTTTAAGAATGTCCAACTTTTGCAGCTTTTACTACTGGAGGGAGTGGGGCGTTGTAGTTTTCCAGAATGGCTTTACTTTGGTCACCTTGTCTCCCAAGCCTCCCTTCCCTCCTGCCTCAGTACTGAGTCTCAGCGCCACCCGGGGTGGGTCCTGGAGTGAAGCAGTGGACGGCCACAACTCCTCCCGTCTGGGCTCTATCTGGGGTGGGGGGGCTTGTTCCCAGGGCAAGGGACCCTCAGAGTTTGGGGACTCTCTGCCCTCAGGGTCATGCTGCAGCTCAAACCCACCCTGTCCCCCCCCACCTCCCCGGCAGGTACCGCTATTACCAGAATGTGTGCACGCACAGCTACTCCTTCGTGTGGTGGGACTGGGCCCGCTGGGAGTGGGAGCTGGACTGGATGGCACTGAATGGCATCAACCTGGCACTGGCCTGGAGCGGCCAGGAGGCCATCTGGCAGCGGGTGTGTGTCCCCCTCCCTTCTGTGTCCCTGCCTCCCCACAGCTCAGGGTCTGAGACACAGAATAAAGACTTTAGAGGTGTTCATGACGTGCATGATGGCCCGAGCTGTCCAGAAGCAGGCTTCCATTGCTGAGCTGAACACAGAGGAGCACTTGCTCAGGGCTGGACCCCAGCACCCCACTAGAAACGCTAAGGAGTCGGGCTTCCCTCTCTCCCCATCCCCACAGCTGGTGAGGCCGCTGCTTCCATGGGTTCTGTCTCATTGGCAGCCTTGATCTGCCTCATCATCTTTATCCTTATTCATGGCCCCAGTGCAGGCTGTTGCCCCCTCTCCCTGGACGACCCCCACCCCCAACCCTGCAAGAGCCTCTGAACAGGACTCCTGGCTCTTAAGTTCCACCAGTGTCCTTTCTGAGATGCAAATCTGGGAGAGACCTGCTCCTGTCAACACATGTAGGCGCTCCCCTCCGTTGCAGGCATCCCCCTGGCCTGGGGGCTTCCGTGCCAGGGCCCTGAGGGCTCTGGCTGCTGGCGGTGGGGGCGGGGAGGGTTGGTGGGTTCTTTAGTCTCCCTGCAGAGCTGGCCTCACCCGTCATTCTGGCCTGCCTCGCTCTGTGAAGCCTTCTAAGACCCCTTTCCCGTTTTGGGGAGAGCCCCTTTGTGCCTCACCTCACTCTTGCAGCAAAACTGACCGATAAGTCAACTCCCCTGTTCACAGGTCTATTTCTCCTGGACTGTGGGCTCCTGGCAAGGGTCACGTTTTGTCTTAGTAACTCTAGGGCTCAGCCCAGAGAAGAGATGAGTGAGTGTTGAGTGCATGAATTACTGAGCGGAGATTAATGTATTCTCATGTGTTTATGTGCGGGGCTTGCCCTCCTCCTCAGGTGTACCTGGCCTTGGGCCTGACCCAGTCGGAGATTGATGAGTACTTCACTGGCCCTGCCTTCCTGGCCTGGGAGCGCATGGGCAACCTGCACACGTGGGGTGGCCCCCTGCCCCACTCCTGGCACCTCAAACAGCTGTACCTGCAGGTAAAAGGACGGGGAAGGAAAGGAGGCAGCATTGGACAGTGCCACGTAGTCCTGGGCCGAGGGGGGTGGGTATTTGGCCAGCCTTGGGGCTCTTAACTAGGCCTTGGGGACTCAGTGCGCCCTGGGGGAGTGAGGGCCTCCGCCTCAAGGCCATGCCCATCGCCTCCCCCCTCTGTTCCCTCCAGCATCGGATCCTGGACCGCATGCGCTCCTTTGGCATGATCCCGGTGTTACCTGCCTTTGCAGGTCACGTCCCCAAGGCTCTCACCAGGTAACGTCCCCCCCTCACCCCACCCCGCCCTCGGACTTGGCTTGAGAGGGAATTTATTTTTTCCTGCAAAACGTGATTTGAAGAAAAACTGAAGCTCTGGATGTGGGCCTGGGCTTGATTTCTGGCCTTCCTCTCTTGTGGCTGGGAAAAGTCTCTGAGGCCCAGCTGAGACCCCCCTCCTTCAGGTAGCCTTGCTGGGGCCCCCAGCCTTGTTAGCACCTCCTCCGCGCCCATGAACACCCGCTTCCCACCATTGTCGCAGGGCTTAGTGCACTGCTGCTGGCCTGGCTGGCCACCCCCTCACCTCCCGGCTGGGTAGCAAGAGCCTCATTCTTACATTCAGCAAGTGCTTGTCAGACGAGGCTCTGTGCTGGGTCATGGGGATGCAGCACTGAAGGTGCAGTGAGTTCCACCCCTGCTGTGGGAGAGGTTGGCAGGGGCATGCAGTATAGTGATAGGGGCAGGAATATATATGGGTCCACTTCTCTGTTTAGGCCCCTTCTGCCTGGGGAAGAGGGGCAGCCAGGCCTCAGAGCAGAGGCAGCACTGGGCCAAGCATTGAAAAATGAGTGTTGCTTGTTCAGCTGGTGGGAGGGGGAGAGAGAACAGAAGCTTTACAGATGAGATGAAATTCAAAGGATGTTGAGAAGTAACCAGCTACATAAGCAGGGAGGGAGGAGGAAAGGATTCCAGCCACGGGACACAGTCTGTGCAAAGGCACGGGAGCACGAGAGACTGGGATGTGTTCCAGGAACTGCAGATAAGCCAGGGAGGCAGCTGGTGAAATGTGTATCAGCCTCCAGTAAATGTTTGGATTGCCCCCTGCTCCCTCTCCCACCAGGGTGTTCCCTCAGATCAACGTCACCCAGCTGGGCAGCTGGGGACACTTCAACTGCTCCTATTCCTGCTCCTTCCTCTTGGCTCCAGAAGACCCTCTCTTCCCTGTCATTGGGAGCCTCTTCCTGCGGGAGCTGACCAAGGAGTTTGGCACGGATCACATTTATGGGGCCGACACTTTCAACGAGATGCTGCCCCCCTCCTCGGAGCCCTCCTACCTTGCCGCAGCCACAGCCTCTGTCTACCAGGCCATGATCACAGGTTCGGTGCCAGGGAGAGCCGGGAAGGCGAGCCCCCCACCCCCAACCTTCAGGGACATGGGTGTGACAGAAGTCAGTGGGGTGGGAAAAAAGACAGCACTTGACCGTTTACCAAGCACTTGTACACATACACTGTCTCAGTTAACCATACTGTGGGTGGGAGATGAGCTCTGGAGCCAGACAGCCTGCTCGAACCTTGGCCTGTGTGACTTACAACAAGTTATCTCCCACCCAGTGCCTCAGTGGCTTCATCTGTAAAATGGGGCTGCCTCGTAAGCAGAATGATGCCTGGCCCAGAGTAAAGTGCCATTAAGTGCTGGCTATTGCAAATATTTCATTTGGCCTCTGCCTCCGAGCTGAGGTCGGTAATGTGGGCCAGAGGTTAGGGGATGTGTTCAAAGCCGGTGGGTACCCTTCCTGGTCCTCCAGGAACCCTCCTCCAGGAACCCAGTGCTCTGTCCTGCCACTTACAGGGTGGGGCAGAGAGGGGTCAGGTCAGCAGTGGCTGGGTGAGGAGGCCTCCGTGTCAGCCAGGAAGGGAGCCCATTGGCTCAGGCTGCCTTGAGAGCACTGTGATCCAGGCCCCATGGCCTCAGCCTCGTCCCAGAGCCTGTCGGGTCTGCACATTCTCCTGAATTGGAGTGACTCGGGTTTGGGCCCAGGCACCTGTTTTAACCAGCCTTCTGGGTAATTTTTTTTTTTTAAGATTATTTATTTATTTATTTGACAGAGAGAGATCACAAGTAGGCAGAGAGGCAGGCAGAGAGAGAGGGAGAAGCAGGCTCCCCGCTGAGCAGAGAGCCCGATGCGATGTGGGGCTGATGGAGGGCTCCATCCCAGGACCCTGAAATCAGGACCTGAGCTGAAGGCAGAGGCTTAACCCACCGAGCCACCCAGGCGCCCCCTTCTGGTAATTTTGATGCTTCATAAAGCTTGCCAACTGTGATAGAGTCATTTAACTTCTCTGAACCTCGGTCTCTTCATCTGTAGTACGAGGTGAACGGCCCCCTACCCTCTTGCCTCTCATCAGTCCTCTCTCTGTCTCCCTGCCTCTGCCCCAACCACAGTGGACCCTGACGCCGTGTGGCTGCTCCAAGGCTGGCTCTTCCAGCACCAGCCCCAGTTCTGGGGACCCGCCCAGGTGAGAGCCGTGCTGGGGGCCGTACCCCGTGGCCGCCTCTTGGTTCTGGACCTGTTTGCCGAGAGCCAGCCCGTGTACCTCCGCACGGCCTCCTTCCACGGCCAGCCCTTTATCTGGTGCATGCTGCATAACTTTGGGGGTAACCACGGTCTGTTTGGGGCCCTGGAGGCCGTGAACCAGGGCCCTGCCGCGGCCCGCCTCTTCCCCAATTCCACTATGGTAGGTACGGGCATGGCCCCGGAGGGCATCGGCCAGAACGAAGTGGTCTATGCCCTCATGGCAGAGCTGGGCTGGCGGAAGGACCCAGTGGCTGATTTGGAGGCCTGGGTGACCAGCTTTGCGGCACGTCGGTATGGAGTCGACAGCAAGGAGACAGAGGTCGCCTGGAGACTGCTTCTTGGGAGTGTTTACAGCTGTTCTGGTGAGGCCTGCACTGGGCACAATCGCAGCCCCCTGGTCAGGAGGCCGTCCCTGCAGATGGTCACCACCGTCTGGTACAACCGATCGGCCGTGTTCGAGGCCTGGCGGCTGCTGCTCACAGCCGCACCCACCCTAGCCAAGAGCCCCACCTTCCGCTACGACCTGCTGGACGTGACTCGCCAGGCGGTCCAGGAGCTGGTCAGCCTGTACTACACGGAGGCAAAGACTGCCTACCTGAACAAGGAGCTGGTGCCCCTAATGAGGGCGGCCGGCATCCTGGTCTACGAGCTTCTGCCGGCCCTGGATGGAGTGCTGGCTAGTGACAGCCGCTTCCTGCTGGGCACGTGGCTGGAGCAGGCCCGCGCGGTCGCCGTCAGCGAGACCGAGGCCCGTTTCTATGAGCAGGACGGCCGCTACCAGCTGACCCTTTGGGGGCCCGAGGGCAACATCCTAGACTACGCCAACAAGCAGCTGGCGGGGCTGGTGGCTGGCTACTACGCCCCCCCGCTGGGAGCTCTTCATGCAGATGCTGGTTGAGAGCCTGGTCCAAGGCCGTCCCTTCCAGCAGCACCAGTTCGAAGAGAAAGCCTTCCAGCTGGAGCAGACCTTTGTCTTCAGCACACAGAGGTATCCCAGCCAGCCCCAAGGTGACACTGTGGACCTGGCCAAGAAGCTCTTCCTCAAATATTACCCCCGGTTGGTGGCTGGGAACTTGTGACAGATGAGCCACCCTTGGGTGGTGGTCTTTCCTGAATTCCAGGCCTGGGCAGGCTCCCAGGGCCTGGAGCTAGACGAGCAGGTCCCCAGGCCCCGGCAAAAGAACTCAAGACCTGCCAGAGGATCAGGAATGGGAAGTTGGGGGTGGGGGTGGTGAGCTGCCCTCCTCCTCCTCTCCAAAGTTGGGATCAAAGTACTCTTTTAATACAACTTAATAAACCGGTGAGTCCCCTGGGCTTCTCAGAATGTCACTACCATGATGCCTGGGAGGACTTGGGCTATAGGATGGACACTGGCGTGAGGCTCTTTCTCCCTGCCCGCTTGCTTCAGCCTCCCCATTTCTGATACTAACACCCGACCTTGGAACCGGGAATGCCCTCCCAAAACGTTTACTTTCACACCCCCCGCAGCCAACTTTGGAACCCGTAATTGTCTCTATGGGACAGAGGCACACCCAGGGGAAGATGTGCCCAGGGCACTCAGTGCCCACATCTCCTAGTCGCAAAGCTTTGCCTTGCTTCTGACCAGCCACCCAAGAACGGGTATTCCCAGCAGGGGCGTCATCTCCACCTTGACCGGGAGCAGGACAAGGAGAGCAGGCCCCATACCCGAAGGAGGGCTCAGCCTTGAGATTAGGTTGGAGACACAACAAGGGGTGGGGACCCCGAGGGCGGGGGCGGGGCGGAGCAGGTTAGATTAAAGAGCTCAGAGACCCGAGTCTTGAGCGGTGCAGTCCCGGACCTCTCCTCACTGTCTCCCCATGGACCGCACCGTGGTGCTCATCACTGGCTGTTCCTCCGGCATCGGCCTGCACCTGGCCCTGCGTTTGGCGTCCGACCCCTCCCGGAGCTTCAAAGGTAGTTGAGAGGCTGGGATGGAGAGAAAGGAGCAGCCCCGGGTCCAAGGGGACCACGTAGCGGTAAGCAGGGAATTCAGATCCTCGTCTTCTTCCGAACCTCCAGTGTATGCCACGCTGCGGGACCTGAGGGCGCAGGACCCGCTGTGGGAGGCAGCCCGGTCCCGAGGGTGCCCTCCTGGCTCCCTGGAGACGTTGCAGCTGGACGTGAGGGACGCGGATTCTGTGGCCGCTGCCCGGGCACGCGTGACCGAGGGCCGCGTGGACGTGCTGGGTGAGCCTCCCCGCAACACGCGTGCAGAAGCCTCCCCGGCACTGTGTCCAAACCAAAATGTCCTGAGGCCCAGGGACCTGCTGGGTCGGAGGACAGAGAGGCAGGCAGGGTCCGACTTCTCTCTCCTCAGTGTGTAATGCGGGGCGGGGTCTGCTCGGGCCGCTGGAGGCGCATACGGCCGGCGCAGTGGGGTCCGTGCTGGACGTGAACGTGGCTGGGACGGTGCGGACACTGCAGGCCTTCCTGCCCGACATGAAGCGCCGCCGCTCGGGACGCGTGCTGGTGACCGGGAGCATGGGCGGCTTGATGGGTGCGTGGATGGGGCGGGGCCAGCGGGAGGGGCGGGATCTGGTAGCAGTGCCTCCGGCTGCCTGGGGCTCCCGGTGGCGACCCTCCCAGACGCGCCTCCGAAGCCTCTTCTCCCCTCGAAGGGCTGCCGTTCAACGCGGTTTACTGCGCCAGCAAGTTCGCGATCGAAGGTCTGTGCGAGAGTCTGGCGGTTCTCCTGCCTCCCTTCGGGGTCCAGTGAGTCAGCGCCCCGCCCCGGGGACCCCTGTCCCCTGACTTTGGGAACTCCAGCCCCCTGTCCTGTTGGAGCCTCTCTCAGGCGTTTTCCCTGGCCCCTCCCCACTTCGGGTCACAATTATCGTGTGCCAGGGCACTTGCCATTCCTTACCGCGCCTCTGCTGCCATCCAGCTGGGAAGCTGAAGAGGTTAGGTGACTGGCTCAAGGTCACACACTAAGGGAGCTTGCCAGGTTGGAATTCCAATGCAAATCTCCCTCACACCCCCTAAATGGCTGTGGGAGGCGGGGAGGCAGGGGTGCTTTTCGGGCTGTAAGCCGCTTTTCAAAGGCTCTGGTTACCTCGGCGGAGCCGGCGCCCGGGCATAGACCCACATCTCGCCGGTCCTGCCCTGCCCGGCGACAGGGCTGGGGTCCGGCCTTCTGGCTGCGCCCCCCTCCCACTCGCCGCTTTGGGCCCGCAGCGTGAGCCTCATCGAGTGCGGCCCGGTGCGC
This sequence comes from Enhydra lutris kenyoni, assembly GCF_002288905.1. NCBI lineage: Eukaryota > Metazoa > Chordata > Mammalia > Carnivora > Mustelidae > Enhydra > Enhydra lutris. The sequence goes on from NW_019154110.1 coordinate 27,213,082, forward strand.
ACCGCCTTCCTGGAGAAGCTGGAGGGCGTCGCGGGCGGGGTGCTGGACGGCGCGGACGCCGAGACCCGCCACCTCTTCTCCCGCTACCAGCGCCATCTGGAGCGGATCTTCCGCGAGGCGGCGCAGGACCCGGAAGAGGTGACCGAGGTAGGGGTCGGGCGCTGTCCCGGGAGCAGGGACGGCGCGCGGCGGCGGTGTGTGTGGGGGGGGGGGGGGAGGGGGCAGCTCCCGCCAGCGCGCCTCCTCCCGCCGCCGCAGGTCTTCCTCGCCGCGCTGCGCGCCCCGCGCCCCGCGCTGCGCTACTTCAGCACCGAGAGCTTCCTGCCCCTGGCGCACCTGCGTCTGGCCGACCCCAGCGGCTGCAGCTACGTCGCCGCCATGCACCGCGCGGTGTTCGCCGACGAGCCCGCGGAGGAGCCGACCGACGCTGCCCCAGGCGGCCCCGAGCTCCGCGCTCCTCCCGCCGCCGCCGCCCCGCAATAAAGGCTTGGTCCGCCGCTGTCTGCCGCTCTCTCCTTTGTGCCCCAGGGATGCGCGGTTCTGCGGGACGGCGCCAGGCTGCCGGCTGCACTGCTCCGGTGGGACAAGTGGCGCGTGCCTCGGGTGGGCGATCTGGAAAGATCGTGGTTAGCCCGGGTTATAGCTGTGCGGAAACCGAGGCCCAGAAAGAGGAAGAGGCTAGCCCTCGGAAGGGCAGGGCGGCTAGTGGTCCCTGGATTCCCACGGGGTGTCTGCAGCAGGTGTTAGGTGGACCGGGGAAGGGCGAGAGCCAGGTTGTGACTTGCCCCCACCCCCAGTCATGGGAAATCAGGCAAGGGCCTTAACCTTTCTCTGACTGTTCTCTTACCTGTAAAATGGGTATAAGACCTATGTCATGGAGTGTATGGGGGATTAATTGAGGTACTGTCTGAAAGTGTTGGGATGGAGATTTGTTGATGTTGTTTTAAGATTTTATTTATTGGGAACGCCTGAGTGTCTCAGTCAAGAGTCTGCCTTCGGCTCAGGTCATGATCCCAAGGTCCTGGGACGAAGCCCTGCATCCAGCAGGGAGCCTGCTTCTCCCTCTGCTGCTCCCCCTGCTTGTGCTCTCTCTCTCTCACTCTGTATTAAATAAATAAAATCTTTTTTTTTAAAGGTTTTATTTATTTGTCAGAGAGAGAGAGAGAGCGTGCGCACAAGCAGGGAGAGCAGCAGAGGGAGAGGGAGAAACAGGCTACCCCACAAGCAGGGAGCCCAACACTGGGCTCGATCCCAGGGCTCCACTACCCCAGCCTAACACAGGTGCCAACTGAGCCACCTGAACGCCCCTGGGACAGAGGTCTTAATAGCAGGCCCTGATATTATTTCTACTACTAGTGGTGTTACTATGTAATTGTGTTCCTATATGGAAGCTAGATATGTAAAGAAGAAACAAAGCTAAGTGAGTCAAAAGGACACAGCTCCATTCGTCCTCCTCCTGCCCAGGCCCTTGACAAAACTCAGCTGGACGGATGCCCACCAGCCCAGAGGCTGCCACTCACCAGGAGGTTCAGCTGAAGCTCCAGCCAGGTTGGTGCCTGATGGACTATCCTTCCTGCAGGCAGAGGAAGGGCAGGGGTGCCCAGAAGATGGGACCAGGGAAGGGACTAGGAGATGGGGAGGGAAATGACCATTTGGAGAGGGCAGGGACCTGGCTGCAGAGAACTTGGAAAGCTGGAATAGAGAGGAAACTGCTGGGGTTTTGTGTGGAACCTGAGGGGGGCCGGAAGGAGTCACCCCATCTTGGCCTGCTGCGACTTCCAGGTAGTGGTCTTGCTGGGCCGTTGGGCTGCTGGCTGCTTCTGCTCCTGGGACAGGGGACCTCAGCCGGCTCATCCCTACCTATCCCCCTGCCTCGCCGGCCCAGATGGTTCCGCTGTCCCTTCAGGATCCAGAAAGGCCACAGAAGGGGAAAGGACCATGTGGCATGAATCTCTGGGACATAGGACCTGCTCTCAGAGCCCAGCTCCTGTCCCCCAAGCTGTTCTTTTTTTTTTTTTCTTTTTTTAAAAGATTTTACTTATTTATTTGACAGAGATCACAAGTAGGCAGAGAGGCAGGCAGAGAGAGGGGGGGAAGCAGGCTCCCTGCTGAGCAGAAAGCCCGATGCAGGGCTCGATCCCAGGACCTTGAGATCATGACCTGAGCCGAAGGCAGAGGCTTTAACCCACTGAGCCACCCAGGTGCCCCCTGACCTTACTTCTCACCATTTCCCATCATCTGATTCAGCCCTGCTGGCTTTCTGCCCCAGAACCTTTGAACTGGCTGTTTCTCTGTCTGGTTCACTTTCCCTAATTCTTCTCTTCCTTTAGGTCTTTGCTGTTTCCCTGGACAACCTTATCTAAAATAGCATTCCCTTCCCTCCGCTGTAGTCCCCTTACTTTGTTTTATTTTCCTTCGTAGCACTTACCATCACTAGATGGTACTAGATTTACTTACTGACTGGCTGACTTTATTGTTACACATTTATTTATAACTTTCACCACCATATCCCAAAACACGCAGGAATCTAAGCTCTAGGGCAGCCCTTTTGTTTTGCTCACTGGTTGATCCCTTGTACCTAGAACCATCCCTGAACATGGGAGACACTAAATTCATATTTACTGAATAAAAATGACTCTTGGTTCACACTCTGGGCCGCTCCCTGGATGAAACCTGAAACTGGTCCTTGTACACAGAGGGCAAGAGAGGATGGAAGAAAGAAGCAGACGATTCCAGAGTGGTAGGTGGTGGGTTTAATAAGCAAGCGGACTGACATAGGAGACTCGTCCTGGGCAGCTGCAAGACAAGCGGATCTCTGCACTCGTCCACTGGAATCTTAAAAGCTTATATGGAAGCCTTCCATAGGTTCAGTCACATGCAATGTCCAGATGGTCTCAACAACATTGCTCTCTCAAGGCTTCCGCTGTGGGGATATTCTGACAGAGGAGGGGTCAAGGAATTTATAATTGCCTACATCCAGCTTGAGAGTCAACTGGCAGCCATGTTTTCTTGATGATCTCTTCCAGCAGTGATTCTGCGTGGGAGTGTGCTCCGATGTTTCAAGGTACTCCCTGAGAGTCTGCAGTTTGATTCTTTTTTTTTTTTTTTTTTTTTGGCAGTTTGATTCTTTATTTTGGGTTCTCTTTTTATTTTTTTTAACTTAAAAAAATATTTTATTTATTTATTTGACAGAGATCACAAGTAGGCAGGGAGGCAGGCAGAGAGAGAGGAAGGGAAGCAGGCTCCCTGCCAAGCAGAGAGCCCAACTCAGGGCTTGATCCCAGGACCCCGAGACCATGACCTGAGCTGAAGGCAGGGGCTTTAACCCACTGAGCCACCCAGGCGCCCCTGGGTTCTCTTTTTAAAAATCCAACCTAAGGGGGCGCCTGGGTGGCTCAGTGGGTTAAGCGTCTGCCTTCAATTCAAGTCATGATCCCAGGATTCTGGGATCGAGCCCCCATTAGGCTCCCTGCTCTCGGGGAGCCTGCTTTTCCCTCTCCCTCTACCTTCTGCTCCCCCTGCTTATGCTTTCTGTCAAATAAATAAATAAAATCTAAAAGAAAAAATCCAATCTAAGGTGTCTCCTGCTAGAAGGCTGGGCTCAGTGCCTTTGTGACTCTTCCAATCCTTGACTCCAGGGGCAGAGCCAGGCTCTGTGGGGCCAAAGGCTTATACACCTTTGGGACACCTCTTTATTTTATTTACTTTTTAAGATTTTATTTTTTTATTATATTCAGTTAGCCAACATACTAAGTTGTTTGTTAGTTGTTAGTTGTTTACTTTTGTTTCTTTTTCATCATTAGTTTTTGATGTAGTGTTCAACAATTCATTATGTGCTCATCACAACACATTAAGATTTTATTTTTAAGTACTCTATACCTGATGTGGGGCTTGAACTTACAACCGTGAGATCAAGTGTTGCATGCTCTACGGACTGAGCCAGCCAGGCACCCCTTGGGACACCTTTTTAAGGTGTCTGGGTGGCTCAGTCAATTAAGCATCTGCCTTCAGCTCAAGTCATGATCCTGGGGTTCTGGGATAGAACCCCATGTCTGGTTCCCTGCTCAGTGGGGGCCTTGCTTCTCCCATTCCCTCTGCCCTTCCCCCTTGCTTGTGCTGGCTCTCTGTCTGCCTCTCTCAAATAAATAAATAAAATCTTTTTTAAAAAAATCATTTTTACTTTTTTTTTTTTTAAGAATTTTATTCACTTATTTGACAGAGAGACAGCAAGAGAGGGAATACAAGTAGGGAGAGTGGGAGAGGGAAAAGCAGGCTTCTTGCTGTGCAGGGAGCTCAATGCTGTGCTGGATCCCAGGACACTGGGATCATGACTCCAGCTGAAGGCATACGCTTAACAACTGAGCCACCCAGGAGCCCTAAATAAATAAAATCTTTAAAAAAATACAAAATGAACCCACATAATTATGAAAACAAGCATTGTTTAGTTTGGGAAAATAAACGATAGCACATTACTGGAATCTTGGAAATTGGGTTTCCCTCCCTTTTGAGATCTTTGTGGACACTTTATCTGAAATACCTCCTGATGGCATCCTAGCTTCCTCTCCCCGTGCAGACTACCGGTTCCAACCTTTCGGGCCCCATTAGCTTCACAGTAAACCCTTGCCACTAGGTCTCCCTCCCTCCTCCCCTTTTCTCCCGTCTGGAGACCATCCTCTGGCAACCCTACTGAGCTGCCAGGCAGAGCTCTCCTCCTCTCTCTCTCAAACTGTTTCTGGGTGGTGTGGAGAGCTCCGGAGCCACAAGACCTTCCTTATAATGTTCCTGGAACACAGAGGGCTTCAATTTCCCCAGCTGTGAAATGGGGACTCCCGACAGAGTGGTCCTTCCACAGGAGGATCCTCAGACTGGGAGGGCGCCAGGAGGGCTGCGGGGACTCTGAGTCCTGACTTCAGTGCCACCCTGTGACTCCCATCTCTGTAATTTATTAACAGGAAAGCCAGGTGTTAGTTCTGCCTTTACCGCTGTCTCCTGGGTAACCTGGCCGAAGCCATTCTCTTCTCTTAATGTCTGAAGAGCATACACAAAACCCTTTCAGGACCGCCTAGCCCTCCACGGTCCAGACCCCTGCGGCCGGAATCTGGAAATAACGCTCCACCCGCCTACCCAACCCCCGAGTCCGACCCCGCCCCCTCGGCAGGGCTCTCCCAACGCCATACAAAGTCTCGCGAGATCCCGAACAGAGCAGACACTTTGGCCTTTCTGCCGTTCCGTAGCTCGGACACGGAGCTGCTGAACCAGTATTTCCGGGTCGCATCCAGGTGAGCCTCCGCGGCGGCGCTCGCGGAACCTAAGCCCAGAGGTCTCAGTAAGTAGGGGACCGACCCGAGCCTGAGCGTTTTCCTCTAGTCCCCTCCCTCGAGTCTCTGAAGACCCGGGTACAGCGTGGCAGGAGGGCCCGGGATTTCTGGATCCCCAGACCTATGACTCAGGGGCTCTTGTCCAGCCTAGTTTCCCTGCCCAGGATTTCGATTCAGTTCAGCGACTTCACCGCTGCGTTTGAGAAATGTGGAAAGAGCGTCTTAGCACATAGACCCGAGGCGCCATGTACCAGGCCCCGCGCCTTCCCCCGGTCTCCTCTGGATCAGCACAGAACCCCGTCCCTGCGCCAGGTCCCCTCCCTTGGGTCCAAGGCCCCACTTTTCAGCCTCAGCCACATAACCTCTCGGTCACCCACGCCTCGTCTCCCTGGCTGTCCGCAGGCCTGGGCAGCATGGCCGTATTCCGGTCGGGCCTCCTGGTGCTGACGACGCCCTTGGCCTCCCTGGCCCCTCGCCTGGCCCCCATCCTGACCTCGGCGGCCCGGCTGGTGAATCACACGCTCTATGTACACCTGCAGCCGGGCATGAGTCTGGGGGCCCCAGCTCAGCCCCAATCCAGCCTCGTGCAGGCCACGTTTGAGGTCTTGGATTTCATCACACACCTCTACGCTGGCGCCGACGTCCACAGGCACCTGGACGTCAGAGTCCTGCTGACCAATATCAGAGCCAAGAGCGCCTTTCTCCCTCCCCTGTCCGGTTCAGTTCAGAACCTGGCCCACCCACCGGAAGTGGTGCTGACTGACTTCCAGACCCTGGACGGAAGCCAGTACAACCCAGTCAAGCAACAGCTAGAGCGTTATGCCACCAGCTGCTATAGTTGTTGTCCCCAACTGGCTTCAGTGCTGCTATACCCCGATTATGGACCCGGAGAGCTGCCTGTGGAGTCCCTGGATGTCCCCTTACCCTCCACCATCAGGCCAGCCTCCCCCGTGGCCAGGTCTCCAAAGCAGCCAGTGCGTGGCTACCACCGTGGGGCTGTGGGTGGCACATTTGACCGCCTGCACAATGCTCACAAGGTGTTGCTCAGCGTCGCGTGCATCCTGGCCCAGGAGCAGCTTGTGGTGGGAGTAGCAGACAAAGACCTGTTGAAGAGTGAGTGAGACGGACCCTGGAATAGAGCAGGGGAAGGCCCTCAGAACTCCTTAACCTTGCCCCCAGTTCATGATTGAGGAACAGGGGGGCCCTCCTTTACTTCCCACCCTTCCCAGATGTCCCAGTGACTGGCACTCAGTTGGTGCTAAGGAAATTATGTTAAATGAGTAAGTGCAGCTTTCTCAGTGTGTGGTCTAGTCACCATTCAAATCAGAAATCCCCCAAATGTGGAGCCAAGGAGTCTTCACTTTTAAGAAGTTCTCTGGGTGATGAACCCTACAGATGGAGACCCTTGCAATAAATGGATGAGTGGGTTGTAGGTAGTTGTGCCAGAGACACAGTAAGAGGGGACTTGTGGTTGGGTGGGTCTTGGAATTCTCCATCTGACTCTGATGCTGGCACTGCTGGTTCTCTGGGAACAGGCCGGTGCCTGCCATGACTATTGTGCTTGGCGGCTGCCCCCTCTTGGTAGCTCCCCTGACACAGACCACTTCCCAGCTTAGCCCTTTCTTCCTGTCACCCACCCCTATCTGGAGATTGGATGCTTAGGGACAGTCTTCCCCAAACTTGCTTATACTTTTCCTCCCCAATAAAAAGATCTCCCTGTTCTTTTGGGCTCCTTCCCCAGGCAAGTTGCTCCCTGAGCTGCTCCAACCCTATGCAGAGCGTGTGGAACATCTGAGTGAGTTCCTGGTGGACATCAAGCCCTCCTTGACTTTTGATATCATCCCCCTGCTGGACCCCTATGGGCCCGCTGGCTCTGACCCCTCCTTGGAGTTCCTGGTGGTCAGCGAGGAGACCTATCGTGGGGGGATGGCCGTCAACCGCTTCCGCCTTGAGAATGTAACCCCTGGGAGACACTGGCAGAGGGAGTGGATGGGGATGGGGAAGGCCACGTGGGGGACTGCTGGAAGTACCACAACCCTAGAGGAGGGAAGAGAGGGTTTAGGGTGGTGAGGAAGAGGCAAGAAGGAACCGGTTCCCAGCTTGCCCTTGGACGCAGGCTCTACCTCTGGAATATGTAGGGGAGGATACGGGGGGTGGGGGACAGCTCAATTGTCACTGTCCTGTCCCTCCTTCCCTCTCCTCATCCCTCTTTTACTACAGAACCTGGAGGAGCTTGCCTTATACCAGATCCAGTTGCTGAAGGACCAAAGCCACAAGGAAAATGAAGAAGATAAAGTCAGCTCCTCTAGCTTCCGCCATCGAATGCTGGGAAACCTGCTTCGGCCTCCATATGTATGCCTGCCCTCCCACTCTCTCCCCTCCTGGGTGGGCTGGAAATGCTGGAGAGTAAAGTCTGAAGAATTCAGTCCCAAGGATGAGTCTGAAGATCCTAGTAACTGGGGTTCCCTCTCCTCCACCTCCAGAAGAGGCCAGAGCTCCCCACACAACTCTACGTGATTGGGCTGACGGGCATCAGTGGCTCCGGGAAGAGCTCAGTAGCTCAGCGGCTTAAGGGCCTGGGGGCATATGTCATCGACAGTGACCAGCTGGGCCATCGGGCCTATGCCCCAGGTGGTCCTGCCTACCAGCCTGTTGTGGAGGCCTTTGGAACAGGTAATACCTGGGGAGGGCTGCAGGTGGCCCGAAGGGAGAAGTCGGCCTGGCCTCCTTGCCCAGTCCCGTGTCTCTGTTGTCCAGATATTCTCCATAAAGATGGCATTATCAACAGGAAGGTCCTAGGCAGCCGGGTGTTTGGGAACAAGGTAAACATACGCCTCTTCAAGGGTTTCTCAGCTACTACTAGACACAGAGGTTGGGACCCAGTGGACCTCTCTGCTCTGGTCCAGAGTGCCACTTTCCACTCATCTGTTCCCAGTCACCTCCTCCCTCGGGCTGGCTCCATCACTGAGGGAAGGTAAACCGTCTACTTCTTCTGTTCTCCTCCTCAGAAGCAGCTGAAGATACTCACGGATATCATGTGGCCAGTTATCGCAAAGCTGGCGCGAGAGGAGATAGAGCACGCTATGGCTGAGGGTGAGTGGGAGGGATAAGGGGAGCAGCCAAGGGGGACATCAAGCCAGTTCTCCTCCTGGGAGCTTCCCCACCCCAAGGCAGACCCTCCACTTTCCTTGGGACTAGGCCTCACTGGCTCTCTGTTGATAAGTGGCAGTATGCTGCCACCGGTGACTGGGGTCTCCCCACAGGAAAGCACGTGTGTGTGATCGATGCTGCTATGCTGCTTGAAGCCGGCTGGCAGGACATGGTGCATGAGGTGTGGACCGTTGTCATTCCCGAGACTGAGGTATCCGGACCCCGTCTCCCAGCCTGTCCCCACTGCAGACTGCAGCCTGCTCTGAGCCAGTGGGCTGACTTATGCCTTGTCTGTGTCAAGGCCATACGACGCATTGTGGAGAGGGATGGCCTAAGTGAGGCTGCAGCTCAAAGCCGGTTGCAGAGCCAGATGAGTGGGCAGCAGCTCGTGGACCAGAGCCACGTGGTGCTGAGCACCTTATGGGAACCGCATGTCACCCAACGCCAGGTTGGTGCTGAGGGAAGGGCTGGGTTGTGGGGAAATGGTCTCCGCTGGGTGCCTGCCTGACCCTGTCCTCTCTTCCTCCAAACTTTCTGGCCTGCTCAAAGGTGGAGAAAGCCTGGGCCCTCCTGCAGAAGCGCATCCCCCAGACGTTGTGAGGCCCGTGGCTGACATTGAGTTCTCTGTGGGCCAGAGTGGCCCTTGGAGCTGCCCAGAGATTCAGTGGTGAGGAGGAATGGGGGCCTCCGTGCTCATCCTGGTTGGGCCTAGAGGGCTCTGAGCCAAACTGGGGAGCGCAGGGCCGGGCCTGGTGGACATGCAGAGCCTTATGCAGCTTGCTGGCTGGCCTTTGGCCATCACTGAGGTTGTGGCACTTGGGGAAGCAGGCCTCTCTGGCATTCTGTGCCTACTCTTGCCCACAGCGCATGGTATCTACGGCCGACTGTAGCCAGGGCAAACACTGGAACTTGTAACAGAATTAAAGATGAATGTTGCCGGATGCTGCCTGTATGGTGTCTGCTTCCTGCCCCGATGCCTCTGGGTATTTTGGGGAGCCTTGAGCTGGAACCTGGGAGTGCAGTGGTTAAGAGCTTGGCTTTTGAAGCTAGCCAGGCAGAGGTCAGCCTTGGTTCTATCACTGATAGCTTTCTGCTTTGCAAGAAGCTACAGACTTTCGAGGTTCCTCGGTTTCCCTGTCTGTAAAGTAGCATAACTTGGCTAACAGATTCTCTGACAGTGTTTCTTCCACTGGTCTCCTGCCAGATGCCTGGCTGGTTTTTGAAAACGGGACGTTAAGAACCCGGCGGGGTGTCTGCCCTCACGGGACTGGACCTGGCAGCCAGGCAGGGTCAGCCCAGGTGGCCAAGTCTGCACCTTCCAGGCCGCCTGCAGGGCGGGGCTGGGATACGCGCCCCGAGAGCCGCCTGGGCTCGCACAGCGCGTGCACACAACTGTCGGCGACACTGGACGAGCCTTTTGAGGGGACCCCATTTTACAAAACGATTCACGTCGCGGCAACAGGAACGCTACCGGTTTCCGCTCCGACGCCAGCGGCTCTGGTCCACGGTTTCGGTGTTTCTGGGCTGCGCATGCGCTCGCCCCGCCCTCCGCCTCCCGTTCTTGGGTTGGTGGGTTTGGGTCACGTGGATGCGCCTCGCCTCTTCTTCGCGGCAGGGGGCCCGCCCGCGGGCTGGTTTCCGGTTTGGTGGGTCGGAGATGACAGAGCCGGGCGCCTCTCCGGACGACCCCTGGGTCAAGGCAAGCCCCGCGGGCGCGCACGCCGGCGAGGGGAGGGCGGGTCGGGCTCGTGCACGTGGGGGGGCCGGAAGACGAGGGGATTCCTTGCAGTCCCTAAAGGTCCCCCCGCCCTCCGGGCCCCGGGGCTGCAGAGAAGACAGCTCTCACCCCGCGCGTGCCAAGGTGGGGAGACAAGTGACGCGTGTGTACACAAGTGTGTGGGGGGGGGCGGGGTTGGGGGGCTGGGGAGGTGCTAGAGCGTGGGTAGGGGCAGACGGGGTCCTGCGGAGGGGAGGCGCTCCCATGGCCTATCCGCTATTGGCTCCCGGGGCAGTCCTGCAGTCGCCTGCGCACCCCAGGGGGAAGAGAGAGTGTGTGTGTGTGCGCGCACGCGTGCATCCTGAAATTGCCTGCGTACCTTGGGGGGGTGGGTGTGAGTAGGACGTGTGTGTGTGTGTGTGTGCGCGCGCGCGCGCAGTGAAAGGAGGTGCGGACCCTGGGCCGAGGTCTGATGAGTTTCCTTTGCTTGGTGCTGCAGGTGGAATACGCCTACAGCGACAACAGTCTGGACCCCGGTGAGTGCCTCCCCACTGTCCCCAGCTCCCTCATGACCCTCCCGCTGCAGCCCTATAGATTCCCGTGGTCTTGCCAGCCACACCTGAGCACAGTCCACTGTCCCTGAGCCGAGTTCCTGCCCTGAGACAGGGAGGAGCTGCAGGACCGGGGCAGGAAGCATAAGGGTACAGCTGGTTTCCTCTGCTCTCAAGCAGGGAAGTGACAGCAGTGATAGCTGGCCGCTCTCTCACCCTCATTGTGCCCAGATGCCATTTTGTGATCCAGTGGTACCATTACAGGCCCATGGAGCAGTGTGGAAATCAGGGACAGGAGCATTGCGGCATGGCACAAACAGGAAATGGGTGCCCCAGTATGAGTGGCTTTTGGGTTGAAAGGGAGAGGTCAGATTTAAGGGATCAGGAAGCCACTGTACCCACAGGTTTCTCAGGGTCTAATATAGTGTTCCCCTGCCTTACCCCTTAGTGATTGGGACCTCTCTTTTCCAGGGCTTTTTGTAGAAAGTACCCGAAAGGGGAGTGTAGTGTCCAGAGCTAATAGCATCGGTTCCACCAGTGCCTCTTCCGTCCCCAATACAGGTAGGCAGCAACATGCCCCGACCTGGGGGGACTCAGTTACACCATCATTTTAGTGTATTTCCCAGACAGGAAGCTCCAGTCACCCACATGGGCTTGCTGGAGAACTAGTGATAGACACAGGCTCTCACTGTCTCTCACCTCATCTAGGACCTTAGGTTGTTCTGTCCATTGCTGTCTCTAGGCACCGGTTTTTTCTTTCCCACTGGGGCACGGTGGGTGAGCTGGGCCTCACTGGGCCTCAAAATGACCTCTTCCCGCCCCCAACTTTGAGCGTAGATGACGAGGACAGCGATTACCACCAGGAATCCTACAAGGAGTCCTACAAGGACCGGCGGCGGCGAGCACACACGCAGGCCGAGCAGAAGAGGAGAGACGCCATCAAGGTGACTGGGGGGCCCGCAGCTCAGCCAGCGCAGGAAGGCCCATTACATTTGATTCGCTCTGCCCCGACCTCATCAGACAGCACCAGACATCCTTGTGGGCAGCTAATCTCATCTCTGGATGAGAACACCCTCCTTCCACCACCCCCACCTGTTTGAGTTTCGAGCATGGAACTCAGTTCTTGAAGAGAAAGCTTGGTGTGAGTTTGCCTTAATCCGCAGAGTTAAAGGAAGCCTTGTTTCCCCTGATGTCTCCACAGAGAGGCTATGATGACCTTCAGACAATCGTCCCCACTTGCCAGCAGCAGGACTTCTCCATTGGTTCCCAAAAGCTCAGCAAAGCCATCGTTCTACAGAAGAGTATGACCAGGGAGAACCCTGGGAGTGGTTGGGACCAGCAGGGCAGTGAAGAGGCCAGAGCCTTCTACCCACTCTCGGCCTGGCCCTGGTGGGGCGGTGGTTATGGGGCAGGTGGGGAGTGGGACGGGGCGGGGGGAGACAAAGTCAGCCTTGTCCTTCTGGTTGAGACTTCCTCTGTGCCCACCCCCACCCATCCCAGCCATTGACTACATCCAGTTTTTGCACAAGGAGAAGAAAAAGCAGGAGGAGGAAGTGTCCATGCTACGCAAGGATGTCACAGCCCTGAAGATCATGAAAGTGTAAGGGCGACACTGAGCTGGGTGAACCAGGGCTTCTGAGGGGACTCGGGCAGACCTCAGTTCATACCTTCTTCTCATTTAAAGGCCACATCAGATACTACAGGCCAGATAATCCTCTCACTCCCTTAGGTGGCCGCTTGGAGGCTGGACTCTGTACCCCCGTGTCCCTAACGCACAGCACGTTCTCGAAGTGCCTGTGGGCTTCGTGAAGGGAAGGGTGGGGAGAGGGGGGGGTCACCATTTCTGTCCCGGAGCAGTGTCTGGCTGATGTGGACTACCTTGCAGCAGCTCTCCAGGAGCCACTTCCTGGGGGAGAACCTCGGGCACCTGAGCCCTGTTCACTCCTCGATTTCAGGAACTACGAGCAGATTGTGAAGGCACACCAGGACAACCCCCATGAGGGGGAAGACCAGGTCTCTGACCAGGTCAAGTTCAATGTGTTTCAAGGCATCATGGACTCCCTGTTCCAGTCGTTCAATGCCTCCATCTCCGTGGCCAGCTTCCAGGAGCTGTCAGCCTGTGTCTTCAGCTGGATTGAGGAGCACTGTAAGCCTCAGGTACGGGGTAGCCGTGATCGTGGGGTGGTGGGGGAGAACACTCCTCCTGGCAAAGTGGCCCAAGTCCGAAATTGTCCAGAGGAGGAGGCAGCAGCAGCTTTCAGGTTTCTTGGGGGGTGTCTCCCTCCTCTGCTTCTTAGCCCAGATTTTCCTATAAGGTTTCATTTGGCAGGACTGATTGGGCACTTAAATCCCATGGGCCTAACCCTGGCCCTTCTCAGCCCACGTGTGGCTGCCTAGTGTGTTGCCCTCACTGAGGCAGCAGATTCACTCGGCCCATCTGGAAGATTGCTGGCCGCCACCCCCAGGCCCGCAGGAGTAGTCTGCCCCGGGGCTTGTGTTCTTTGTAACGGGGCAGCGTGTGAATGCTGTTGCCGGACTCTTGTGCTCCTGAGGCCTGGTTGCCTTTTCTGAGGCTGGACTTGCATCCGGAGAGTCCCACTTTTTTGTTTCCTGACATTTTCTGGGAACACTTGAAGCATAGTATGTCCCGAACGCTCCCAAGCCCACACCTAAATGCTACCGTTTCCATTTCTTGCATTTGCTTTTCCACATAGCCAGCCATGCTTCCATCCCTTTCCCTGTGCTCTCGCAGGGACACTTCAGAGTAAACTGCAGATAGCAGTGCGGCCCAGGGGCTTTTTCTGTTGCATTCTAAAGAGCGCGTCTTGTGTAGGCACGGGTCACCCAGCCGGTGCTCTGTCCTTGCCTGAGCACCACCCATGTCTCCCTCTGCTGCCCCCACCAGACCCTCCGGGAGATCGTGATTGGTGTCCTGCACCAGCTGAAGAACCAGCTGTACTGACCGGCGCCCCGAACTCACAGAAGAGCCAGCGAGAGGCCCGAGTCTCCTGCTTGGCCACAGAGCCGCTGGCCTTCTGAGATCAGACTCGATGCTCCACACAGGTCTGCTGGCTCCCGGCATTTGGTTCCCCGATACCCCTCATCCTCAGTGGGGCTGGGGTGTTTGTTTTGTGAAAGCTTTAATTTATTATGTTGACCACAAAACTCGAGCCTCTGGTCTTTCCCCCCTTCCCGTAAAAATCCTCAGGGTGGGGGTCTGCTCTGGATATCCCCAAGAGCTCCCGTCCTCTCCCCTTCTAAGCCTCAGACTTTTGCTCCAGATCTACACATATCTGGGAGCTACTGTTTGCATTTGGTTTGGTCTCTTGGGCCAGATTTGGGCAACACCTGGCCCAAGTTTGGCCATTTTGGCAGTAGCTGGACAGAAAGAAAGGAACATGAGGAAATACTCTCACAGCCATGAAGTGTGACAGGCTGCCTAGTACCTGGGCTAGGGCTCCCTGGTGGGCCCAAGGTGGGACTCAGGCTCTGCTGGCCAGCTCTGGGCAGGGCTGCCAGGATCCTGTCCTCACCTGCTACTCCATCGCCTCTCTTATCCTGCTCTGGGTGCTAGAGGGAAGCGGCCTTCCTGTGTGCTCCTGCTCCCTCTGTGCCCATAGGCAGGAGCACAGCACAGAGAAGTCAAGTGTGACACACAGCACTACGTAGTTTTTTTTTTTTTTTTTAATTTTCTAAATAAACACCAACAGTGCAATTTTGCTAAACTTACAATTTTGGAAAACAAACTGGGCCTCAGAACCACTCCCACCCTTCCTGTCAAGTGTATCTGGGTCTCTGTCCCCGTGCTGCCTGCATCTCTCCCAGGACTTGGGGTCAGGGTGAAGGGGTAGAGAAGGTATTTAAAGGCCTCCTGGGGTAAAGAGCTCCAAGAAGTCCTGGGTAAGGCCTTGGGCTCCTTGAATGCTATATACAGTTTCCTGTCTCTACTCTGTAGCCTTCTGCAGGGTTGACATCGGGGAGGTTTGGTTATCCAGAGGAAATTTAAGTATTTTTATATCAAATTATATTACAATAAATACTACCAAATGCTTTCCTTTAGCATTGTTTCCAGTTGGAGCGTTCAGTTCAAGCAACTGGAATGTAGCCAGGAAAACGAACCTGAGCCTGACCGTGGGCTGTGGGCTTGCTCACTCCCCACGCCCCATACTCTGGCTCCTGCCCCTCTCCCAGCTGCTCTGCCCAAAGACAGCAGCAGGAACAAACACAGAAGCCAACCTGGAGGAGCCAACCAGTGCCGGACCTCTCTTTCCATCCCCCCCGGGTCCTGCCGGGGGACCCCTCAAGGGTCTGGGAGCTTCACGTTGTGATCCTCATCTGTCTCTATCCCGACTTCCTCCTGGGGCAGGGAGACAAGTGAGTGAGCGCTCCTTGGACCCAGCACCCAGGGGAGCGGGGACAGGAGAGAGAACCACTTACAAAGAACTGCTTCTTGCTCTTGGGGTATCCTTCCAGAATTGCATCAGACAGCTCTGTTGCCTGACAGGAAACAAAACCACCCCTTTTCAGGTGGGCAGCACCGCCTGGAGGGGCCGCGCTGTCGGGTCCCGGGTTCCCCTGCCGTTTCTAGGGCCTGCCCGGAGCACGCTCACTCACCATCCTCTTCCGCTTCCTCCACTCCTTGCAGTACTTCTGCCTCTCTCTGTACACCTGGGCAGGGAAACAGCTGCCTCTAACCCCTCAGCCCCACGGAGGCTGCGAGGCTGCGCCTCCTCGCCGGGCCCACAACTGCCCGCGCTCCCAGCTCACCTGTTCTTTCTCTTCTGGAGTCACGTGGTTGGTGGCTGCTTTAATATTCTTCAGTCTCTCTCTGTAGCCAGCACACTCCTTCTTCAACTCCTGGATCTCTTTCTGCATCTCCGGTGTGGTCAGGGCACTAGTTAACTCCTTCAGCTCTGAAACCACAGCTCTCCGGGGTCACTCCCTACCCCGAGGCTGGGGCTTGGTCTTTCCCGGCGGGTGCTCCCTGAGGTAGTGACTGGACCCCTACCTTGCTCTCGGTTCTACACACAGGGTCCAGAATGAGTTCCACATTCTGGAAATGCTCAGTAGAGATGAAGGCTTACAGAATTACCGGTTTATTCCTGTTTTCTCTCCTCCTCCATCTACCAGCAGTGGTAAAGTGAGGTTGCACAGACTGGTCTTGTAGCCAGTCAGAGCAGCCGGCACCGAGGGAGTGTGGGCCCAGGGCACTGAGGGTGTTAGGGAAAGCAAACGCATGTCCTGCCCACTCACATTCAAAGGCCATTAGCCGTTCTCTCTTTTGATACGATGCCTGTGGCAGCCCAGCAGAGAGAGTCACTGCCGTGGGACAACGCTGCAGCCAGCAAACCGTTCACTCCATAATCCCTGACCTCTAGACCGACCCTGACCCTAGGGGCACCCTTGGGGGCTGCCCAGTCCTACCAGCCTCCATGTGGCGGCAGCTCTGCTGTAAGCTCTGCACCTTAGCAGTGAGGGCCACGATTTTGGCATCCAGGCCTTGGAGGTCAGCGTCACTCACCATGGCAAACTGGTCCTGCCAGAGGTGAGGAAAAACAAGGGGGCTGATGTGAGGCACGGGAGGGGAACCTCATCTGGGGTGGGGGCAGCATCACATACATGCAAGACTGTGGGGCTCCCCAGCCCTCCAGAGGGCCTGTGAGAAACCGCTCAGTTTAGTACTGGTCCCAGCTTATAACAAGGTATGATGGATAAGTGAAACCTCGCGCCTGTCCTCAAGGGGCGTCAAGGCTGGCAGGATACTAACGCGGCGGAGATCTCACTTAGTGCTAAGACCGCTCACTGGGCTAAAGGAGTAGAGGAACATTCTCCCCAAGGTAGCGATACCTGAATTACACGTTCCCACAACAGGAAGAACAGGGATGGGGACAGAGGCGGGGACAGTACTGAAGGGACAAGCCTGAGCAGCCCACCCCGAGGGACCAGCTGCTACCGAGGATGGTGCTCCTCGGGGATGGGCCCCGTGGGGGTTTGGTCGGCGACAGTGGGGAGCACATTAGGGAAAAGAGGAACGCCAGCCTGCGCGCCAGATCCTGCCAGACCCGGAGTTCTGGAAACACACACTGACTGAAACAGCCGTGCCTGTGCCTTCACACAGTCTCGGGCGGCTTTTGCTCTCCAGTGGCAGTCTCGAGGGCTTGTGACAGCTGTGTACCTGGGACAAGAGACCATCTGGCCCACAAAACCCTAAAATATTAAGGGTCTGGCTCTTTACAGAAGAAAATCTGCAAAACTCTCCCTTAAGGAATCTAGAGTTGTCACATAATGAAACCGATTTTAGGAAAATTAGCCTTGGTGGTGGTTCGGTTCAGTGAAACTAGTATTCGGCGTCTACTAGATGTTAGCTTCTGGGGTGGGGGTGCTGAGCAAAGGAATACGGGTGAGAAGTGGGGCCTGCCTTGGAAGACTGCGGTCCAGAGAGGAGACACGTAAGACAAGCGCGTCCCTCAAAGAAGCGAGCGCCTGCAGAAGAGGCGATCAGAGAATTCAGGGAAGGTCTCTGGAGGTGATCCCTGAGGGGAATCCTACAGGATGAGTAAGGGTTAGCTGAGCAAAGAGGCAGAAGAGGAAGAAGGGTTTTTAAAACTCCAGGCAGAAGAAGGACACAGGAGTAAAACTCATCTACATGTTCTAGTCCTGGTGAGTGGACCGAGAAGGGACAGTGAGGCACGGGGGTCGGGTCTCCCTAGTACCTTTTCCCTACTCTAGGGAGCATGAGTTTGAAGTCGGGCAATGGCACTCGCTGTGCACCCACGCAGACCACTCTGGCTGCCGTGCCGAAGACATCTGAGGCCAGCAGATGCTAGGAGGGTATCAGGAGATGCAGATGGAAAGGACAGGCCAAGTCAGGAAGGGGGAAAACCAACGGGGCACTGGGGGAGAGAGATGAGGGGCTCCCCAGTCTCTAGTTTGGGTGAAGCATGAGTCCACTGAGGGAGAAGCAGGGAGAGGTGCCCATTTGGAGGGATGAGGCAATCTACCTTAGCAGTAGTAATACTGACTCAGAAAGGTCTAGAAGGCATCCAAGTGGTGGGCTGGCCCAGAGATACAAAATCAGCGTTACCTGTGTTGGGAGTGAGGGGTGGGGGCAGAAGGCGAACCGTGTGGCAGATGGTGGCGCTAATCTAGATGACTGGGAAAAAGAAACTTCCAAGAGGGAACGGATCTCCGCAGCAGCAATTCAGGATCTTCTGTCATCTATCCCGTCCCAAATCTGGAAGTCTCACTAAGTCTGGGTCACAGCAAGGGGAGTACCCACTCTGATTTAAAGGGTGCCTGGGGCCCTTTTCATGACCTAGGACAAGTGAGTTTCATGGGGTGCCCCAAATTCCCCAGAAGAGAGTTCATTCTAGAGACCGGCTGACCTAGTGTCGGGGTGTCACACGGGCGATAATCTGCACAGGTTCCCTCACCTGGTCCGCAAAATAGATCTTCTGCTTGCCGTACATCTTCTCTTTGATTTTGCCTTGCTGGGCCAGCTGCTCCAGCGCCTTCACCACCGCCTGGCGGGGGAGGGCGGCGGGCAGTCAGAGCAATGACTTCGGGGCCCACGCAGCGGGAATTTCAGCCGGACAAGCCTTAGGAAGCCCGCGGCTGGAATGGCAGCCCCGAGAGGGCAGCACCCCGGACTGATTCGAGGGGCCCCAAGGGGAGGAGTCCCAGGAGAGGGTCCTCACCGTCTTGCCCAGTCCGTGTTCCCGCTGCAGGTTCCCGAACACGTCCTGGGCGCTGTAGGGTCTGTTCTGCTCCTGCAGGTACCTCAGGAGGATCCCAGGGGCTACGAAGACACGCGACAGGGGTGGGGGTCACCCAACCAACGCCTCTCCCGTCCCCCCCGCCCGGGTCTCCCCCGCGCCCACCTCCCCGCTTACCTCCCGCCGCGGCCTCCGCCCGGCCTTTACTCATGGCCTTTCCCGCCTCCAACTCGGAAAGCCGGACGTTGTTGTTGCTCGAGGCAACGGCTGCTTCCGGGGCGGGCCGCAAGCGGTGATTGGCGGAAGCGGACGTCTTCGCGAGGCATGGAACGACCTTCCCGGGCGCCGTAGTTCAGTCCGACCCGTGTCGGGCGTCGGCCCCCAGGGTCGCAGCGGCGGTTCCGGTCCGCTGGCTCCGGGCCGCTCCTCCCCGCGCCCTCCGGCTCTGGGCGCAGGTCGGGCCAACCACTGCTTGGGGTCTGGAAACCCACTTCCAGGGGCGGCTGAGCTCTCGTGACCGTGAGCTGGGACGATGTTCCAAGGGGGAGAGAACTTAGGCTCAGCTCCCGCCGGGCTAGCGACCTGCTCAAGGTCACAGGGTCAGTTACCCATAGGGACGTGTCCTGTCCCACGGCCCGGTGTTCTTTTCGACCGCCAGTCTCATTTGTAAAACAGGAACAAGAGGTACTAGCAGGAGGTTGGTTGGGAGGACAGAGTGCCTCAGAGCCCTGGGAGCACAGCGCTGCCCACATTTGCCGGTTCCCGAGCCTCGCGCACAGGGGGCGCTCCACACGCGCTGAGGTTTGGACGCCGAGGGAAGGCAGGGTTGGGAGGGGGCTATACTGTTAAGCCGCAAAGCTTGTAGAAAAGTTTCCTGTTGGCGGAGTGGATCTTATGGCAACACCTGGCAGGTGTTTTCCACTCCTGCCCACAGTGGCCAGTGGGACAAAGCCTGAAATAAGTGTTTTCTAGTTTCTGAGGTCAGCCGAAGGCCAAAGAGCAGCTGTCCCTGTAGCTCACTCCAGAGGAGGAGCATGGTGCTACTTTTTAAAACGTGTTACCTAAATAAATAAAATCTTAAAAAATGGGGGCGCCTGGGTGGCTCAGTGGGTTAAAAGCCTCTGCCTTCGGCTCAGGTCATGATCCCAGGGTCCTGGGTTCTAGCCCCACATCGGGCTCTCTGCTCTGCAGGGAGCCTGCTTCCTCCTCTCTCTGCCTGCCTCTCTGCCTACTTGTGATCTGTCAAATAAATAAAATCTTAAAAAATTAAAAAAAAAAAAAGTAAAACCTGTTACCTAAAGTCTCATTAGCCTTTGAAGCACCTACTTGTCTTCACACGGCTAGGGAACAATACTAAGAATTAAAAATGGGGATGCCTAGGTGGCTCGGTTGGCTGGGTTTCTGCCTTCAGCTCAGGTCCTCAGGTCCAGCTCCTTGTTCAGCAGGGAGCCTGCTTCTCTCCCTCTTGTTTGCCACTCCCTGCTTGTGCGCTCTCTCCCCCTCTCTGACAAATACATAAACACAATCTTTAAAAAAACAAAAATGATGGGAGTGCAGGCTAGATGCTAGTCAAGAGTGCCAGTTGTGCTGCCTGGGCTCTCCTAGGGAGGGGAAGTGGCCTCGTATGTGGTGATTGTCCTGACCATCACAAAGGTCACAAATAGGGACAGGCAGGTGGGTCCCTCACACCCGGGCTTACTCTTCTGAGGCTGTCACCTCAGATTAATCCCATCTCAGATTAACCAGCTGTCCTTACCAAGGGCAAGACACCATTCAATACCAGTCTCTTAAAGATTGTTCTCATACAAGATTTATTCCCCAGCACCACTCCCCCCAGCCCCCCGCCGCCCATCCCCACCCCAGTTCACAGTGGAGGACGAAGGAGATTCAGAGCCGGATCCCCCGGGGTACAAGAAACACCTTCTGAAGATTTTGCTCTCCTTCCTCCCTCCCTCTTGCCAACTTCCAAGGCCTGAAGCTACCCACACTCCTGCAAACACACCCAAACCCACTCCTCTTCCACACTTCCCGTTTTTTCCCACATCAGAGCTCACCTGTGAGACATCTGGGTTCTGTCCAAAGTCTGAGAACCATAAAGCAGGGAGATGCCATTTACCCCTAAACTTCACACACACAAGTGACTATGAAACAGGCACCTAGCTCTTCTCCCTTAGTTTTCACTCCTGGCCTCTACCTTTTCCATCAACCAAGAGCAAACATGTTAGCACACTCCCACCTGCAGCACACGAAAATGGGCTCTGTCCAACATCCCTTGCCCAGGTATGGGGGTGTTGGGGGAGTGGTCCCTGAGGATCAGCAAAGGGTTAATGCAGAGGGCAAGAGGACAGAACAGTTTGGCCTGAGCTCTGACTGGGGAGCCAAAGAGAGGCTGTAGGCTGGCACAGGTCTAGAATGATCATTTTTAGTTTTTGTCTCACATGATTTTTCTAGGGGCAGTAGAACAGATACCCCTCAGAGAAGTCTCTACTGACTACAGACACATTCTTGCTAACTGGGTTCTCCTTAAAGGAGGCCCCACCAAGTTGGGAAGCAGTTAAAAATGAAAGTATTAAAGGAACTGAACAGGGAGTAGGAAGAGCTGGTGCAGGAAGAGCTGGGCCCTGCGCGAATGCCGGCGGGCCACTGGTAAAGTGCTCCCTGACACGCCGTGCAACCATTGCTGCTCCAGTGGAGGAGCCGGGGAGGCAACAGGAACACGGACACGGATATGGTGTGGTATTGCTTTGCTCGTTGCTCAGGCTGATGGTCAAATGGAGCCAGGGGTAGCAGCACCAGAAGTAACCAGGCAGCTTCAGAAGATTCCATGAGACCAGGAGACACAGAGGCACTCGCCCTCTCAGCCAGCTGACCCCACAGCCCAAGGTAATGTCGAAGAAGCCCGCCCCCACAACATGTTCACAGTTCTTAAATTTCACAAGCACTACTTTGGAGCACTGGAGGTTAGGCCTCAAGAAATGAGGATGGGCTGGGGCAGAAGGAGCAGGCCTGCTCTGCCCAACCAAAAAACTTGCTTAGAAAAAGACAAATCAAATCATGGCTTCGCAAAAGAGGAGGATGGCAGCTGCTGCTGACTTGGAGCTCCAAGGAGGTGATGGAGGGAGGGAGGAAGGGAAGGGTGCTTCTGTCACGGAGGGCCCCCGAGCACCCATACCTAGAAGCGAACAGCAGCACCCCCTCAAAGGGGAACCAATACCCCTGATTATTTTGTTCCCCCAAAGTACCATTCTGATGGAGAAGCCTCCCTCAGGGGAGCACTCTCGCTGCAGCGACTGAGCTCAGAACCGGGCGTCCAGCGGGTAGCAGGGGCGTGAGCATCCATCCTCTCAGCAGGCCTGAGTTTCAGCCAGGCCGCCAAGCACTCATATGTAATTCAGCGGATGGGACCTGGGTTCTTCCCTTGCCCCTTCACCTTAAGTGGGATAGGGAGAAAAAAAAACCTAAAGCACAGTGACCCCTAAAAGGAGTCTCTGCTTCAGTGGCTCCTGGAACTGGCAGGGTCCAGCTGATTCAGCTCCGACTGGTCCAGAAGTTCAAAGTCATCCCCCTCAGCATCAGTGTCCAGGTCTGAACTGGGGGCCCGGAGGAAGCCTCTTGTTCTCCGGGGAGGCAGGCCAGAAGGGCCTGGCTGGGAGGCCCCTGACAGGGCCAGATGGATCATGCCCTGGGAGACCAGGCTGGCGAGGTTGCTGGTGAGGTGGGACCCTGCAGGCAGGGCACTGAGCAGGAGCTCTGGCAGCACAGTCTCCTCCTGGCTGGCAGGCGGGTTCTGGAGCTCCTCAGCCCCTGGTGGGGAACGGTACATCAAGCTAGGCATCCCAATGCTGGTATCGTCCTCATCATCCAGACCAGCGGGATCCACATTAATGGAAGGGAAGTCTGGAAGGTCTCTGGCAAAGGATTCTTCTGGATCACTGTGACCATCTAGGTCTGGGAGAACAGAGGGGTGTCTGAGACATGGCAACAGTCTGGCACTCCTGTGCCCTAGCCCCACAAAGTCAGCACCATGCAACCAGATTTTTTTACCTGGAATTTCTCAGGGTAAAGCAAAACCTGGAGCACTGGTGGGCGTTTCCCCTCCACTTATATACTGCTGTGATCTCTGCTGGCCAAAGAATTCCCTCCCCTTCCTCCCTTATGCTCTACAGGAGCCTAGAACTGAGACTACTGAGGATTTTAAGGAGAGCAGCAGCACAATCCCAGCTGCAGCCATACCCCCCAACCCCCACCAAAGCTGCTCTGCCACCTGTTCCACACCTCTGAAAATAGGGGAGGAGGGGGCAGTATCCTCTGCCCAGGGAAGCTGAACAGCGACAGTCAGAGCCGTTACAAATTCACATCCATGGTCCCCCTCACCTTCAGAGCCTTCTGTTAGAGGTGTCTGGCCCCGTGAAAGATTGAACGTGCCATTGTCTGTACAAGAGACCTCAGCATCTGAGTGCTCAGAGTCTGTGATGGCCAATTCCCTGGCAACAGTAGAATCATCCAGCTTAGGAGAGAAAAGATCAACAAGCCTGAAGAGCGGATGCCATTAGGAACAGGTGCAGTTCCCCAGTTATAGCTCTACTAATTAGCTGGCCTTAAAGGCTAGCCTACAGCCAGCACTGCCATCAGACACGACTGGGGACTTCAGTCAGCATCGTGATCCTTCTAGGCTGCGCCCCCAAGGAAAATACCCTTACTTACCGATCTCGAGCAGGAAGGAAAGCAGTCGGGGAAGCCAACCAGCCACTTACTCTAAAGCGAGTAGCTGATGCAGAGATTACTTTTCTTGGGGGCCGGGAAGATACACTGCCCAACAAAAGGTGAGCTGCGCTGTTTAAAAGACGATCACACTAGTCCCAGAAGTCCTGCCATGATGGCAGGGGTTAAAAGGAGACATGGAAGAGGGTGTGCTGGTCACCAGGCTCAAACTGAGATCTATACACACAGTCCCAGTATAACACGAGCTGCTTTCCTCACTGTTCGTGGGGCAAGGGGAGGGTGGGGCCCTGGAGCACCATAAGTTTGAAAGCCTAGTTACAGCCTAAATGTGAGGTGTCATATGGTTAAAGGGAGCTAAAAGAAAACTAGCCGGTGGTGTACTTCCCACATCCAAGATACCTGAGGACAGAAGGCCGCGAGCTCCTCTTCACTGTCACTGTGGCTGTCCAAGGCACGCTCTGGGTGCAAAGCTCTGCGGCGCACTGTGTGCAAAGAGCAGAAGGCCTTGGCACCTTCCCTTGAAGGAAAAACCCCACCCATCGGACTTCAAAGGCATAAGATCAGAATACAAGAAAATGAACCCTCTAAATACAGCCCAAACCAAAATTACAATGCCTGAAAAAAAACAACCAAAACAACAATGCCTGGTGCGGGGGCAGCTGCTGACCCTCAGCGGCAAGATAAGCTGATAATAAGCACAGAAAGGCTCTCTCCCAGCGCCTCTCCTCCACCAGCCCCTCTCCGTTTTTGTTCTGGTTAGAGGATCAGCAACTCGCAGGATAGGCTGGGGGCAAACAGGATGTTAAGCGGAAAGTAGATGCCACTGCAGAGAAGGCAAGGGAGCCGCCCCACCCCGGTTCAATCAGGCTTCCGAGGACTGATAGTATTCGGCTGGCCATGCTGGGGAGCTGGGCCCACATGACCACAGGCAGCGTGCTGGGCCTTCATGAAACAGCCCATCTGACCAGCCCACAGAAGGGAGGGGAATGTTCACACGACTGTCATTCCTGTGTTGGAGGGTATAGGGCTAGTACCCTTCTGACTTCTCAGGCAGTATCAAACTATCACCTTTGGAAAGCAGCTTTCAGTAGTGAAAAGAGGCATGGCTTAGTTAGGAGGTACTATTTATTGACTATAAAGCTCAATTTCTTTTCTCAAGGTTGTCAGGGTTGAATAAGATACACATGAATAAAATAAAAATATACAATAAAATAAATAAAAATACACAGAGCTACCACCACAGTGCTTGGGTATATGGAAAGGGCTTCACAGAAAGCAGCAAACTCTAGGGATAGAGATCTTCACTGTCTGACTTGTACTCAACTTGGGAGTGTCCAGAATTGCAAATGCAAAAACTCGTAAGCTTGCACAGATTTCCCTCGAATAAGATATCACTTTTACCTACCACCCTCCTACACACCACATCCCACCACTCCCACTTTTGAGGACCTACCCATTATGTCAGACCTATGGGCTTTTTCTTCTCTTCCCCAAACTGCCCAAGTGGAACGAAGCCTCCCCTTGACACTTACACTGTCTCTCTCTCTGCTTGGACATCATGTAGCCACGGACACTAAAGTCCAGCCGCTGCAGAGCTGGCTTCAGCCGTACGTAGGCTCGATCCCACAGTCGGTGGTACACGGCTAGGGGCCACATCAGGACAGTGACAACTGAAACGAGTAGGAAATAGTCACAAGGGAGAAGAAGCTGGACTGTTCCTCTTCCACTGTGTCCTCTGACCAGAGAGTCGGTGGGGCATAGTTCTGCTTCATTCTCCCGGTGACCTTTACTCGTCTCCCATGCCACATGGCGGGGGGGGGGGGGGGGGTTCTGGATGGCAGAGACTTCTGTGGCCACCGATGTGGCCGCGCACAGCAGAGTGTGCTGCTGATATATCGAGGACAGAACCAGGTGTGGTCACTTGCATCTGGGTGTCACTGAGCCATAAATAAGGCTAGACCGGCAACGACTCAGGAACGACTCAACAAATCACAGGAGCTGCTGGCCACAGCCGTTAACTACTCAGTTTCCCGGCCCCACGCAAAGTTCATGCCAAGAGGAAGTAATGAAATTTAAAACCTTGCACTCCAGGAGAAAAGTGCTCTAGGATAAGCAGAATCTAGTAGAGTAACCCCTAAAACTTAGGTTCTGCTGTTATACAATATACTGACTCTAAAACTTTCCTCCTAAACAGGGACAGACAGTCTGTTATGATTGGTAACACAATATATGTTAATGGACCGTCATCAATTTCTAAAGCTCGCTTGGTAAGAAAAGGACTTGATGTTGAGGAGCCTGCTACAGGCAAGAAGAAAGATATTTTCATGACACCGAACAGGTTACAGAAATATAAAAAGGTTATTTCCTGGTGAACCAAGATATAAAAGTCCTCTTCCTAGACCCAGAGTTAGCTCTGGCTAGAAAAGCTAGGAGAAGGGGAAGCTTGGGGGAGGTACATGCCATACTTACGTATCAAGTAGGACAGCAGGAGCCCAGGGATGTAGCGGCCCAAGACGGCCAAAAATGTCAGTATCCCACAGCTCAGCAAGCAGAACTAGAGGAGTCAGGAAACAGTATTAAGTTTCTGTTACATGGCAGGAGACTAGGGTGCAGACAAGGGATAAGGTGGAGACGTGGCTGAAATGATTCTTTATGACCTATGAGTGGGCAGGTCAGAATGAGAGCTGTGTAGCCACCGGTGCACCCCGTGGTGCATCTGTTTGAGATGAAAAGGAGCATGTCCATTCTATTCACATTCCTTCTCCCTTGCTAACTCAACAGGGCTGCACCCTTTCCACTGGAAAATTGGTTTGCATAGGCTCAGGCAAAAATTCTCTCTGAAAGCAAGTGTTGGTGGTGGGTTTAAAAAAAAAAAAAAAGTAAAAAAAAAATTTAAAAATCCAACAACCTACCATATGTTTAATATGACACAGAATACACATAAGCAAGCTCTCTTTCCCATCTTAGGGCAGGAAGATGGCTCAATCTAACAGGCAAGCACCCAAAGGAGTCATCGATCAAGCTCTTCCCTTAGTTCTAGTGGCTGGTCAGAAGCCCCTTCCCATAACTTCCCTTTGTCTCCACAATCATCACTGTCTTTCCTTTCTTGAATGAGGCTATGTAGTCAAAGGACTGTTTCAGTTTAGCATGAACTGAACTAAGAAGCCAGAAATGAAAATGAAAAGGGAAGAGTCTTACCTTGCCTGGGTTTTGCTTTTTGAAAAGCACAAGATTCCTTATGAAAATGGTCCCACTAACCCAGACTTCAGCTACGTGGTGGCAGAGCTCGGGCACGCTGAGCAACCGAGGGTGCACAAAGCCCCAACTATAGAAGAGAGAAGGGGGAGCTGTGAAAGGAGGGTGTTGAGGGGCTCCCCCCATCTTGCTGTGTAGGCAGCCAATGCTTCTAGGTTACAACTGGAGCTGGGGAGTGGCTGGTCGTAGGTGCTTTGGAGGTGAAGCGGGACTTTTTTCTTGTCTCACCAGGTTGAAACTTGAATTTAGGGACTAAGAGGGCACACTGGTTCTGACAACTCCACCCTATGAGCAAGCCGCCCGATCCACGTGTATAAACCTGCCACCAGCTCCAAGGCACTCTGTGCTGAGAAACATCTTCTCCACCCTCGGACCATTGCAATTCACTGTGATTGCAATTCAGGGATAAAAGCAGAGCACAGTCTGACGCTGCTGCTGCTGAAGGGGAGGCAATGGTAGGTGTGTCCCTCAGAGAGAAAAGAAACTCAGCAAGAGCAAAATAAACCATAGCAGAGGAAATTTCCTTGGATCCAACATATGGGATGAATGAACTGAGAAATAAAGCAGGAGCTGTAAGACACAAGAGGAATCTTTGGCTTGCTGATGCCAGGAACCAATGTGTTTTCTGACCGGGGACCTTTTAAAAAGCCAGAGGTCACAGAAAACACTAAATGACCTGGTATAAAAGCCAGGAGACAAATGAAGCAAGCCTCTTCTGTGTTTTTACAGCAGGGCTAAAAAATGCAACTCACTCCCTGGCATACCAGGTCATGGCGCTATAATGCTTCTTTTTCAGAAACGTTTCTTGTTAATAGCAGAGGACGCTAGCCATCTCAACATACTGCTGCCTAAACTTTAGGACTCGTTAAGACGATTATTTGGAACAGACTAGGTTCTCAGTCATACTCTGTATCCATAACATGGGGTTAACAATATGTAACCAGAATATTACAACAAGAGAATCAATCAGAGCAACAAAAAGGGATTTAATTAGTGTTCCATACCTCTCATTGTCTAATGCGTCGGGTCTTGGCACTACAATATTAAAACAAACACCAGCATTAGTTGGTAGGGAAAACTAAACACAAAAATGTTAGGCTGTTGGTCTGACAGCTCGAGTTTTAATAGGTTTGGGGGAAAAGAAAATAGTAATAGCCAATAAAAAGGAGACACAATGTTATACTGACAGAGTCAGGGAAGTGTAGACATGGGGAGGATGGCTGATGCCTGCTCATTTCTCCGGGGGTGGGGGTGGGGCGGTAAGGGGATCCAAATGGAGCATCAGGGCCCCTTCTACTTACTACAATCAAGAGCCAAGGTGCACATGAAAAAATGACCCATCCCGCCCCTCAAGTGTGTCTTGGTTGCTCATACACATCAACGTGCACCAGGTTACCGAGGCAAGTTATAACCACTCCAACCCCGGAAATCTGCCTTTTCTCTTTGAAAAAGTTCCATTAACTACAATGAATGAGGTCAAGTCTTTTGACATTCACCAGCCATAAGACCTGTGAATGAACTACATGACTGCCTAAAGTCTCTGCAAAATAGGATGGGAATGTATTTAAAAACTGTATACTCTGGTGCAAATATCCTGCCAACACTTCAAAATTAATGTCAAAAACATACATCAATTTTCCTTGCTCTCAACCCCCATGCCCCTGCCTGACACTACTGGATCTGGTACCTGAACGCCATTCCCCCCACCCTCCTAGCGCTGAACTCTCACAGCTGGCTTTTATTCCTTACCCTCCTAACCCTCTATTTATCAGTTTTCACGTGTCTTCCTTCTTCCCAGCTAAGTCACCCATGGTTTATTTCCAGGAACACCTCTCTGACTGCTTCTCACACAGATACAAGCCATAGTTTCCTACCAGGTCTCTCTCCTTCCCCTTTTTATCCTTCCCTGGGATCCTATAAAATGCTATTGAATTAATCTGTAATATATAGCTCTAATAAAAAAATGTTCAATGACCACACACTACATATGGGATAAAGTCTAAACTTCTAGATCTAACTTGAAAGGCTTGTAAAATCTAAACAATTTCAGTTTTATCTCTTCTAGCACTCCTTTCATAATGACCTCTTCGTCCTGGTAAAAGTGACTAATTCCCTGCTCTCAGGAGATGCTTTGCAGCTTCTGGTTTCTCAGATTAATCAAACTACTAGCCCCTCTAGAAACACACTTTTCACTTCACCTGTTCAAAACTCTTGCTTCATCAAGGCCTGAGCCAGGGCCAAAATACATGACAAACACACCGATCACACGCTGCAGAGTGACATCTCCGGTACCATTCTGTTGTCTATGTGTGTATCATCTTTGAGAAAAGGAACCGTATCTTAGAAAATACTTTATATAAGTCACAATGCTTAGCTTAGTGCTTTGCAAATAAACAATTCATAAGAAATCCCTGGGAGGCAAACTGACACTGCCTCAGTAAAGATGCCGTATCCAGGGGCGCCTGGGGTGGCTCAGTGGGTTAAAGCCTCTGCCTTCAGCTTGGGTCATGATCCCAGGGTCCTAGGATGGAGACGTGCATTGGGCTCTCTGCTCAGCAGGGAGCCTGCTTCCTCCTCTCTCTCTGCCTGCCTCTCTGCCTACTTGTGATCTCTGTCTGTCCAATAAAGAAAAAAAAGATGCAGTATCCAAAGATAATTTTTTTTTTTAACTTGAGGACTACTTATTCCTCCGGCCAGTTATGAGGTCAAGAATATCTCAGGTGGTGGATACAGATTTCCTGAGCTTGGTAACAATGGGAAGGCTGGAACAAAGCTCTAAGGAACTACAGATGGGGCCCCAACCCTTCAAGTGTCTCCTAAAGCAACAATTCAGACATGAAAGGATATCCCAGTTCTAGATACACCCTCATAAACCCCAAAAACTAAAGGTAAAAATTAAAGGCAAGACCATTTCCAGTTCAGATTCTTCTAAACGCTACCGAACTCACCTTTTATTTCAGGCCAGATTTTGTTCTTCCACTGATCTATACATACGACGATCATGGAGCTGAATGCAAGCAGAAACACAAGACGAAGGGATGTCAGTGCAAAGAACCTACAGAGAGGGAAAAACAGATTATTATCCAATTAAGCTAATTTCAGAAGGGACCATCTGTGTAATTCAGGCTCCAGTAAACAGACTTAGGTCCTAGTTATATACCTTAGGAAAATCAGTTAAACTTTCTGAATATCAGCTATTTCACCTATGATAACAATTTGCTTCTGTAAAGGCAGAGGGCTAAATCAAATGACCTCTTAAAGCCCCTTTCGACTTTCAAGTCTGCAATTCTATTAATTTCAGGGAGAAATTCATTCCTGATAACTCATTATGATGAAAGCAAACACCTTTCTACCAAATTAGACCTTAGTGGAGGGCAACAAACTGATAGAAATGTGTTAAAAAGCACAAAATTCAATCAGATATCCTTTTACGGATGAAGGAACTCAGATCCAAAAAGTACAATGATTTGGTCAAGGTCAACAGAAAGCACTGAAGCTACATCTTAAAATCTTAAAAGGCAACTCTTCAGAATTAACACAAGTATTTCTTAAACATTTCCAAAAAATTGAAGAGGGAATACCTCTTGATTGATTTTTATGAGGCCAGCATTACTCTGATACCAAAGCCAGACAAAGACACTACAAGAAAACTACAGCCCTACATTCCTTATGAACACAGAGGCAAAAATCCTTAATAAAACACTACCAAACTCGGGGCGCCTGGGTGGCTCAGAGGGTTAAGCCTCTGCCTTTGGCTCAGGTCATGATCCCAGGGTCCTGGGATTGAGCCCCACATCGGGCTCTCTGCTCAGCAGGGAGCCTGCTTCCCCACCTCTCTCTCTGCCTGCCTCTCTGCCTACTTGTGATCTCTCCCTCTGTCAAATAAATAAATAAAATCTTAAAAAAAAAAAAACACAAAAAAACTACCAAACTGAATTCAGCAGCATATTCAAAGGATTAATTTCAGGAATACAAGGGTAGTTTAATATATAAAAACCAGTAAATGTAATACATCACAATAACAGAATGAAGGAAAAGATTGTTCTTTTTTTTTTTTTAAAGATTTTATTTATTTATTTGAGAGACAGAATAAGAGAGAGCATGAGAGAGGAGGTCAGAGAAAGCAGGAGACTCCCCGTGGAGCTGGGAGCCTGACGAGGAACTCGATCCCAGGACTCCCAGATCATGACTTGAGCCGAAGGCAGACCCTCAGGTGGCTCAACTAAGCCACCCAAGTGCCCGAAAAGTTAGTTTTTATTTGAAGGAATCAAGCACAAATAGATATTTACAAAAAATCTGGGAAATCTGAATACATACCGAAGATATTAGGGAGCCATTGCTTATTTTTTAGGTGTGATAATGTTATGAAAAATATGTTGGTAGAGTCCCTATTTTTAAAAGATACATACTATAATATTCATTAAAAAAATGATGAGATATCTGGGATTTATGTCAAAATAATAGAGTCTGGCAAGGGAAAGAATATGAAAGAAGATGAAACAAGGGCACCTGAGTGGCTCAGTCGGTTTAGCATCTGACTTTGGCTCAGGTCATGATTTCAGGGTTCTGGGATCAAGCCCACATCAGGCTCCGGGCTCAGCAGGAGCCTGCCAGCCTGTTTCTCCCTCTGCCTCTGCCTCTCTCCCTGCTCCTGCTCTCTCTCACTGTCAAATAAATCAACAGAATCTTTAAAAAAAAAAAAAAAAGTAAAACCAGATTGACGATGAGTTGATAAATTCTAATATTTAAAATCTTCCACAAAAAGTGGAAAAAAATTTTTAAAAAGTAGTTTTTTTTTTTTCCTTAAAGATCTGATTTAATTGTCAGAGAGAAAGCTCTCAAGCAGGGGGAGCAGCAGGCAGAGGCAGAAGCAGGCTCCCTGATGAGCAAGGACTACCCACCCCCCAACATGGGACTGGACCCCAGGACCCTGGGATCATGATCTGAGCTGAAGGCAGAAGTTTAAACAACTGAGCCGCCGAGGCATCCCTACAAAAACTAGTTCTATGAGTCCTTCTACTACAGCAGCCTATGGCTCTAAAGCAGTGCCTCTCAGTATATGCAGGCCAGTGCAGGGCTGCAAGTTGACTCTGCCCATCTGCGAGGAAATCAGTATTAAATTTAGAGTAAACACTGAGAAATTTTTATAAAATCTGACCAAGTAATTTTGAATCTAAGAACACATTTGGGTTTGTATATTCTGTCCCTTTTTAAACTTTGTTTTTCTAGTAACTCATTTATATTGTATTTTACAAAAGTACTAATTTGCAACACATCAGGGAAAACACCACCACTAGCCCTCCCCACAGACCGTTACGCAGGGCAGTGAGGATGGCTTTTAAAGTCAGACTTGCTTGAATCTGATTCTCTGAACACCCACTCTTAGTTATGGGTCCTTGAATGAATTAGCTTAACCTCTTCAGTTTCTTCATCTATTTGTAGTGGTAACAATAACAAAACTTGCAGGACTGTTTGTAGTTTTTGATACAACATACTTAATTGCCTATAAAAATATCATACTTCGTATCTTGCTAGAAAGACAAGAAAATACAAGCCTAACACACGGTTCTATTCAACTTTACAAGGTAGAAGTGTTATCAGCTATTATCACAGGAACTGATCAAACAAGGGTAGGGATGACCAAGGTTTGGTTACAAATGACCTGTCTCTTCTCAACTGAACACACGACCTAATGGCTTGGTGTAACTCAGAACAATACCAGAGTATGAGCCTCATAAAGGAAAAAAAAAAAGCTTTGTCTATGTGTATATATCAATACATACACATATGCAGGGACTGGCAGAGGAACTTCAATTCAATTCAATGCTTCTAGATATTTTTGTACTTGTTTTCAATAAACATGAATCCATGTTATGTAATTTTTAAAACTAACACGAAGGATGAAGGATGAAGGAAACAAGGACTTAAAAATCTGGTCACCAAATGATAACCCTATTCCGATTTTTCCACCCCACCACTTAAAGGACACTGTATACATGAGATTAAAGAATGAAAGCAGCTTAACAAAAATAAGCCTCTCGAGCTGCCTCAGGTCATTAATCTTTTCTCCAAGTCCAGTTCATCATCGCAACAAATAAGCAAATTTAACAAGGCCAAGGATAAGGGCCCTAGAGCTTCCTGCTCCCTAGCACTGCTGCTTCTCTGTCCCAGCCGCAGGAGGATAAGGCAGGACCACTGCTCCCTCCAGAGTTCTTGAAAGGGCTCCCCGGGGAGGCAATCCAGACTGTCTGCAATTTCCACTTCCCAGATCACGATTACTAACACCCATCTAAACTGGGGTAGGGAAAGGATATTACGCTCTCCTAAGAAAGGCTGATTTTCCAAAAATGATGGCAGGAAAAAATACTGCTTCTCCAAGACCTGAACTACTTTATATTTTGGTAGCCTGTTATAGTCCCCGCCTATGCTTCAATTCAATCCAGCAAATACTTACTGAGTGCCCATTTTATGTGGAGGCCGGAGGTACACAGCCCAGTTACAGAAAACAGTGAGACATGGACCTCACTCTCAAGTGTATTTATGCGTCTATCTGTGTTTGCAATATAACATGTCAGGGTAAGAATAACAAAGAGGAGGACATCAAGCTGGAATTTAAAAGATAAATGGTAAGAATGGGGTGCCTGGCTGGTTCAGTCAATGGAGCATGTGACTCTTTATCTCGGGTTGTGGGTTTGAGCCCCATGCTGGGTGTAGAGATAACTGGGGGGAAAAAAAAAGATAAATGGTAAGAAAACAAGACAAAAGGGTGTGGGGAAGGAGGAGAGGACACTCAGGGAGAAGAGCCAGCTGGGAAGGAGGAGAGGACACTCAGGGAGAAGAGCCAGCTGGCATGACATATTTAAAGAATGACAAGCAGTTTTGATAGAACTGAAACAGAACACAAGGAGGAGATGAGTATGGGGAGAGAGGCAGGAGTCATATTATGAAGGGCCTTTTATCATAAGCATATTAGATTTTACCCTGCAGATAAAGGTGATAAAGAGTTTTACAAAGGCTGTATTTTTTGGGTCATGAAGGCTAAAAGTGTGAACATCTTCTTGAACAAGATTAATCCTGGTGCATAAATTAATTTTAGGAACAGATTTACCTTTTTTCTTGAATAAGCCAATGTAGGAACCTCAGAAGAAGTTTTTCTGTGTGGTGTAAAATAACATTTCTTGGGAAATCAGTTTCTTCCATATAGGTAAAAACTTTTTTTTTTAAAAGATTTTATTTATTTATTTGGCAGACAGGGATCACAAGTAGGCAGAGAGGCAGGAAGAGAGAGACGGAGAAGCAGGCTTCCTGCTGAGCAGAGAGCCCGATGCTGGGCATCGATCCCAGGACCCTGGGATCATGACCTGAGCTGAAGGCAGAGGCTTTAACCCACTGAGCCACCCAGGCGCCCCCATATAGGTAAAAACTTCATTAATGTAAAGATCACCTCAATACATTGCAGTTGACCCCTCCAAGGTAATCAGACAATAGCATCAGTGTTCTCTTAGAGGTCTGACCATCAAACATAAAATATGGATAAGGGTGTGCTTCTTTTCTTCCAGGCCTCAATGTTAAAACCCTAAACAAAAAGGGAGTATCAATCTCAGATGAGTGTTTTTTCAAAAAAAAGCTCAGAAAAGAGTAAGACATGGACCATGTGAAAAGAAGTCACATCGATGCTTATCATTTTACAGACGTAACCTAGAAGCCTATCTGTAAGAAAACTCTGCAACTACGTGCAAAGATAAGACATAATTGGGGGTGCCTGGGTGGCTCAGTTGGTTAAGCATCTGCCTTCGGCGCAGGTCATCATCCCAGAGTCCTGGGATAGAGCCCTGCATTAGGCTCCCTGCTCAGTGGGGAGCTTGCTTCTCCCTCCCCCCGCCCAATCCCCACACTCATGCTAACTCTCTTGCGCAGGATCTCTCTCTCTCACAAATAAATACATAAATAAATAAAATAAAATCTAAAAAAAAAAAATACAAGTCATAACTGAGGATAAATTATTTTTGAGATTGGTACAGGTAAGGGATGGATGAAAAATCAGGACTCTCCTGGACTTGTTCAAGTCCTGCAATGTCTATTCATCTGGCCAAAAATCCACAGGCAGATTTAACAGCATTTGAGTTTAATAAGACAATACGCAAAACATTTTTCAGCAACTAAAATCAGCATGAAAACTTCCCAACTTAACAAAAACAAGTGCAAATGCAGTCAATTCTGAATCTTCACCTGTGAGTGGTTCAATCTGGGGATTGCCCATAGCCCATTACTCATTTTACCCACTGTGGGCTCACAATCTATTCTTTCTGAATGATGTACTTTTTTCTTATTCATAAAGGCAACCATGTTTATTGGAGAAAGTTTAGAAAATGAAAGTGATAGGGCGCCTGGGTGGCTCAGTGGGTTAAAGCCTCTGCCTTCGGCTCAGGTCGCAGTCTCAGGGTCCTGGAATCGAGCCCCGCATCAGGCTCTCTGCTCAGCAGGGAACCTGCTTCCTCCTCTCTCTCTCTCTGCTGCCTCTCTGCCTACTTGTAATCTCTGTCTATCAAATAAATAAATAAAATCTTAAAAAAAAAAGAAAATGTAAGTGATAATTACAGATGAAATTAAAAATTGAATTAGTGCATAATCTATAAAACAGTCTTACCCCCCCCCCCCCCCCAAAATTCTTGAACCTGAATCTAATCAAGTCTCTCGATCCAGTTATCAATGTACAGGAAATACAGAGCGTAGGGGTATCTGTGCATGGATGCAATAAGCGAAATCCAGTCTGTGGAATACTCTATAAGACAAACTGGTTTCTTCGACCAACAAATGGTAGAGGAAAAAAGACTGAAAAGGAACCAACAGAGTAAAAGAGATGTAAAAAACAGAATGATCAGTCACAATATATGGACTTCATTTGGATCCTACCCAAATAATTTTTTTTAAAGATTTATTTATTTATTTATTTGACAGAGATCACAAGTAGGCAGAGAAGCAGGCAGAGAGAGAGGAGGAAGCAGGCTCCCTGCTGAGCAGAGAGCCCGATGTGGGGCTCAATCCCAGGACCCTGGGATCATGACCTGAGCCAAAGGCAGAGGCTTTAACCCACTGAGCCACCCAGGCTCCCCAAATAATTTTTTTTTTAATTTTTCTTTTTTATTTGACAGAGAGAGATCACAAGTAGGCAGAGAGGTAGGCAGAGAGAGAGAGAGAGAGAGAGAGAGAGAGGAGGAAGCAGGCTCCCTGCTGAGCAGAGAGCCTGATGCAGGACTCGATCCCAGGACCCTGAGATCATGACCTGAGCTAAAGGCAGAGGCTTAACCCACTGAGCCACCCAGGCATCCCCAAACAATTTTATTTTTCTATTTTATTTATTTTTTTGGAGGGCAGAGGGGCAGAGAGAGAGAGAGAGCAATTCCCAAGCAGGCTCCACACCCCCCAGCACAGAACCCAACGCAGGGCTTGAACCCATGACCCTGAGATCATAATCTGAACCGAAATCAAGAGTTGGACGCCTGACTGAGCCACCCAGGTGCCCCCCAAACAAACTATTTTAAAAAAACAAATAATATTAAAAAATTTTTTGGGGGCGCCTGGGTGGCTCAGTGGGTTAAATAAGCCTCTGCCTTCGGCTCGGGTCATGATCTCAGGGTCCTGGGATCGAGCCCCACATCGGGCTCTCTGCTCAGTGGAGAGCCTGCTTCCCCCTCTCTCTCCGTCTGCCTCTCTGCCTCCTTGTGATCTCTGTCTGTCAAATAAATAAATAAAATCTTTAAAAAAAAAAATTTTTTTTAAAGTAAGCTCTACACCCAACGTGGGGCTTGAACTCACCAACCTGAGATCAAGAGTCATATATGCTCTGTCGACTAAGCCAGCAAACTGCCCCAAAACACAAATAATATTTATGAAAAAACTGGAAATTTGAACACTAACTAGAATCATTAATTTTTTACCGGTGATAATGGCACTGGTATTTTTTTTTTCAAGTCTTTATTTTTCAGAGACTCACATTCTAAAATACTTACAGATTACATTATAAGGCACCTGGGATTTGCCTCAAAACAATAAAGGAAGAAGTAAAAAAGAACTGAGGTACAGAAGACACAAAATTGGCCATGAACTGAAGAATTTTAAACCTGGGTACAAGGTGGTACATATTATTATTCTGTCTACTTATGTACTTATGTATATGTTTTAAACTTTCCATAAGAAAATGTTTTTTTGGGGCGCCTGGGTGGCTCAGTGGGTTAAAGCCTCTGCCTTCAGCTCGGGTCATGATCCCAGGGTCCTGGGATCGAGCCCCACATCGGGCTCTCTGCTCGGCAGGGAGCCTGCTTCCCCTCCTCTCTCTCTGCCTGCCTCTCTGCCTACTTGTGATCTCTGTCTGTCAAATAAATAAAAATAAATTTAAAAATATATATATTTAAAAGAAAATGTTTTTTTTTTTTAAATGGCCTTTTGAGGGCGCCTGCGTGGCTCAGTCGTTAAGCGTCTGCCTTCAGATCAGGTCATGATCCCACGGTCCTGGGATCGAGGTCCTAGGACTGAGCCCCACGTCTGGCTCCTTGCTCGGCAAGAAGTCTGCTTCTCCCTGTCCCACTCCCCCTGCTTATGTTCCCTCTCTTGCTGTCTCTCTCTCTCTCTAATAAATCAGGGTGGCTCAGTTGGTTGACTGTCCAACTCTTGGTTTTGGCTCAGATCATGATCTCAGGATGGTGAGATCAAGCCCTATGTTGGGCTCTACACTCATCGTGGAGTCTGCTTGAGATTCTCTCTCTTCCTCTCCCCTCTGTTCTCTCTCAAAAACCCTGAGAGATCATGACCTGAGGCGAAGGCAGAGGCTTAACCCACTGAGCCACCAAAGCGCCCCTCAAATAAGTAATCTTAAAAAAATAATTTTTCTAAAGATTTTTATTTGACAGAGAAATGCACAGTAAGAGAGGAAACACAAACGGGGGAGTAGAAAAGGGAGAAGCAGGTTTCCTACCGAGCAGGGAGCCTGATGCGGGGCTTAACCCCAGGACCCTGGGATCACGACCCAAGCCGAAGGCAGAGGCTTTAACTCACTGAGCCACCCAGGTGCCCCTTAAAACGTTTTTACATAAATAAAAAATAAACGAATAAGCAGAAATTAGTAACTCATTGCCATTTACTTTAAAATCTTTTACTACTACTGAGAGTGAAATATTATCTATCCATCAATTCATTTTCTGCCTTTTTCCCCCTGTCCTTTTGTAAACCTTCCAACCCCTTTATTAGGGGTTAAAATCCAATTATCAGTCTAAATAAAATATTCCTCGAAAAAACTGGTTTCCTGCAAAGTCATGAGAAAGTCCAAAACTAAACAATTTTTTGAGGTTAACTATACCATGGATCCTCATTATTAGTACAGGTAAATTAAGAGTTTGCTATAATCATAAAGTTTATGCTACAATCATAAAAAAATAAAGGGCATATGTCTATCTTCAATCAAAGAAGATACTATTTCTGGGTTCCTTTGTTATTAGAGTAAGCTTGTCTCACTGGCACTTCAGAACAAAGCCTCCCATCCTATAGGGACAAAAAGCCCATTATTGTACACCACTTGTGGCTGTCTGGTTAATGAGCCAGTCACTGGTAAATGAGAATGAAAAAAATCAACCCAACCCACATAATGTAGTGATCATTGTTGCTTACACAAAACCAGAAATGAAACCAGCTAGCTGCTAAACACCTATTTTATGTTAATGATTGTCCATTAACATAAAGTACCCAACCTTGCAATTAGGATAGATAAAAGCTGATGGTGAAAGGGAGACAAAAAAAAGTAAGCCAAGGCATTCTTGGGAGTCTCCCTGGCTACTAAAACCAACAAGAACCTTCCAGAGACTAGCATTAGAAACATGTGCTCAAAAGACTGCAACTGCGGGACGCCTGGGTGGCTCAGTTGGTTAAGCGGCTGCCTTCGGCTCAGGTCATGATCCCAGCGTCCTGGGATCGAGTC
The DNA here is from genome assembly GCF_002288905.1 of Enhydra lutris kenyoni. NCBI lineage: Eukaryota > Metazoa > Chordata > Mammalia > Carnivora > Mustelidae > Enhydra > Enhydra lutris. The sequence goes on from NW_019154110.1 coordinate 27,251,478, forward strand.
CCACATCGGGCTCCTTGTTCTGCGGGGAGCCTGCTTCTCCCTCTGCCTCTGCCTGCCACTCTGTCTGCCTGTGCTCTCTCTCTCTCTCTCTTTCTGACAAATAAATAAATAAAATCTTAAAAAAAAAAAAAAAGACTGCAACTGCAATTTGATTGTAAATTTTTCTCATAGAACAAATGTCTTTACTTAAACAGACCCTACCTTCCATCTCTTGTTCCTCACTATTGTTTTTCACTCATATTCTATCCGTTTAAATCAGGATTGTTGTACTCTTAATCACTTCTTGCTCATTTTTAAAAAAAATTTTTATTTATTTATTTGACAGACAGAGATCACAAGTAGGCAGAGAGGCGGGCAGAGAGAGATGGGGAAGCAGGCTCCCCGCTGAGCAGAGTCCGACAAGGGGCTTGATCCCAGGACCCGGAGATCACGACCCAAGCTGAAGACAGAGGCTTAACCCACTGAGCCACTCAGGCGCCCCTCTCGGTCATTTTTTTATTTGGGAGGCTTTGTGGGGGAGGGAACACCTGTATTTTTTTAATCATGGAAACAACAGATTCCATAATATCCCCTAGGGTAGAGTATAGGATGGTTAATTCAGACAAGTGAGCAGATCTCAACAGGGAATCAACTTGTGATTGCTCTAAAGCAGTATCCCTAATAGAGACTGTCTAGAATCCTAGAATGTTAAGAAGTGTAAAGGAGCTCCAGAGTCATCTAGCCCTTCTTGAATCATGCGCTACTCTTAAGAGAAGAGGAAGGGCTTAGAATGCATACACATCTCCAAGGCTCCTTGGTGCTCCCCTGATCTGCTAGGTCAGAGTTAAACCAGCAGGTTACTCTAACCTGTTTTTTTCTGATCCTGTGAGGATACACTCTTGCGGACTCAGATATTCTTCCCCCAAATCACTCATTTACAGGTGGCGTTGAGGCTAATGAAAACACAAGCTACTGGAAAGGAAGGGTTAACATTTCTGTTAATATCCTAGAGATAATAACATATCCGTGACCAGAAGCAATATAGATTTCTGACCTAATAGCTATAATTGCTCTGGAACCTGAAGGGAAAACAAAAAACAAACAAACAAAAAAAACAGAACAAAACATGAATGAAAGCCCTGAAATACTATATAGCAAGGCTATACATCTCTTTCTTTTGTGGTGTTGTTGTTGCTGTTTTTAATTAAGATGTAAGAGGGTACATTCACAGGCATAGAAAAACCCTGAGTGAGAATACATATCAATGAAAGTTAAGAGCTACCTACCTGAACTCTGATTTTTTTTATACTCCTATCCAATCTTCTAATACCTCAAAATGTATAAAACATCTCAGTTAATGATGTATCATTATTCAGAACAAAAAAGGAAAAAATGCCAATGATCCTCTTACATTTTCTAAACATTATTTATAAAGTCTGAAAACTAAACAGTTACTAACTGAAATGTCAATACACATATAAAATATGATGTTACTAGAATGTTAAGTCTAGTCTTCAATTTGAACCTCGAACTGCCTCCCAAGGAGGCTCATTTCCTAAAACAACAATCCTGTGAACTGCCTTACCAAACTACCTTAGCTGTCACTCTGTAACCTTCATGGGTATGAGTCCTCTCTCCACAAAGTGCCAGAGTCTCGAGTCACACCTTCCTTCTGCTGTAGCTCTTCACCTACATTGTGGAGAAGGATGGGAATGTAACAAGTAACCATGTTCTGGATACACAGTAGGCAAGCTACCAGGAAATGGCAGAGATAAAGACCAATCACAAGGCTTTAAGAGACCAAGATGTAAGAAAACAGGAGCTGAGTGAGATTCTAAATTTAGCCTGTTAGTAAACTTGAGCATACACTGCTGAGGGGCAAAATTAAAGCTAACTCCAACAGTAGGAGCAGCCATGTTCAGATCTCAACTCCACAACCTACTTCTAAAGTTTCTCATGCAAGAGGCATATGGAAAGTCCCCTGAGAAATAACAACAGACATGCTACTGATTCATTTGTATTAACACACCCTTGGTTTCATTATTCATTTAAATCCTGATGGAGTTTTTATGTATCAGACAATCACACTTGGATCCAAACCTTTTAATGAGGACCAATTTTTTCCCTAGGAGTACAATCTCAGTGTAGGTAAAAAAATGAAGTTTTGACTGGATGGTTTGGGGTTTAGGGCTGTGATGGGGGAGGTGGGGAAAGGAAGAGAAGATCATTTTGGAAAATGCTCTTGACTGATGTGCTCTAGTTAAAGGTTTCTGACAGAGTAGAAGAGGAAAGGAAGTAAGTACCTGGGCATCAAAGAAGCACTACCAAAAATAAATGAAGAATGCTGTAGGAAAACTTTATCACCAAGTTTGCTGAAGTCTCTGGAAGCAACTAGTGTCAGAGACTGCTGCAACACCTTTAATCTGAGTCTCCTTCAAACTGTGAGAAGTAATAGCTGAACATTGTACCTTTCGGTCAATGAATTTGAAATTGTGCTCCAGTTCACCAAAAATCTTTCAGACAAAAAAATAATAAATGTGCTGGTTTTAAAACCAAGAATTTTAGGAGAAAAAGTATTTTCAGCAAAAACATATTGTCTGGGATGCCTGGGTGTCTCAGTCTTTAAGCGTCTGTGTCCTGCTCAGGTCTTGATCTCAGGTCCTGGGATCGAGCCCCACATTGGGTTCCCTGCTCACTGGGAAGCCTGCTTTCCCTCTCCCACTCCCCCTGCTTGTGTTCCTGCTCTTGCTGTCTCTCTCTCTCTCTGTCAAATAAATAAATAAAATCTTAAAAACAAAACGACATTTTTTTTTTGGAAATGTTCCATTTCAGACTTATCCAGAATAGGTTTTTCATTCAGCTGTAGACCCCCTCCCCAATACTGCAGTTCCCTTGGAATTTGGTGGATAATCCTTTCTTAGTTATGAATAATTCCGAAGTATGCTCAGCAGATTGTATAAAGACCTATGTCCACCTTAGGTCATGACAACCAAGAAGCAGCAGTTCCATTTCACACAGCATGACACATAGACTCTTAGAGCATATATACAGTCTCACTTCGCCAGCTGAGTAAAACTCACACACGCTTTTAGGCATCCTCAATTTCCCTGCCTATAAACCATGCCTAAGGATGGATCTCTAATTCTTTGGGAGGAGTTGCAATCATAAGTGGCTTTGAAACGGGCGAAACCGCACTATCACTATTTCATAACTGTTCTTCAAAAGCTTGTAATTTTCTTTCAACTTGCAGCTTTGGAGGCTCTCACTGACGCTCAGACTTCACAAACTCCCTTAAGCAGGAGAAAGAAGACCTAACGTGCTAATTCTAATTCAGATCTCTTATCACACCTACGGAGACCTTTGCAACATCTCAAGTCTGACGCATCTAGCCCAGTAACAACTACTAAAATCAGAGCTCGGGGGGTGGTCTTCGAACCACATTTGAGCAAACAAGAGACGGGAAGTGATAGCCTTAAGTGACACAGCTTTCCCTAGCCAAAATGAGGCGCCCTCGCTCACTGCGAGCGGCTCAAGATGTTATCAGAAGCTCCTGCCACATGTACGGGGTGAGGCTGAGGGACAAGTAAAGCAGGGACGATGACTGGAAGGCCCTGGGGAGAACTGCGGTGCAAAGCCTGCAGGCGGGATGGAGTGGAAGGAGATGAGGCAAAATTAGACAGTTACTGTAAGGAGCCAATGCAGCGAAGAAAACAGGGAGGCGAGAGGTAGAGCCCTAGAAAAACCTGACGAATTCGCGCCTGGGAGGGTTTCCGAGGGCCCAGTTCTCTCACCAGAAAGCCGCGTTCAGCCCCAGGCACCACAGGGCGCTCCTGGCTGGCCGCTCCCACACCAGGGCTGCCTGCACCCGGCTCAGCAGAGGCTCGTAAGGCCCCAGCACCTCCACCAGGGCCCGCTGCGCCGCCTCAACCTGCTGGTCTCGCTCCCAGGAGCCTGACAGAGCGCGGCGGCCCCTGAAACTCGGCCCCGAGCCTGGGCCTGGGGCCGCGGCTGCGGCCACCCCCTCTGCCTCCGCCATCTCCCCCCCGGCAGCCACAACATCCGGGGCCGCGGCCCGACGGTCACAATAAACACCAACTGCGCAGATGCGCGTTTCGGCGGGGGAGGCCGCGATCTCCACAGTGCGCCTGCGCGCGGGCTCTAGTTCCCGTCCACCCAGAGGAAAGAACACTACGTCAAAGTACGTCCTCCGCGCCCAGGCGCAGAGGGCGACCCGGAGCTGCGCACGCGCAGTCTGCTCGACTGAAGCCGGATGAATAAGGACCTGCCATCGCCAGAACTCAGTTCTCATTGGAGCAGAGAAAGTTTGTGGGAGGAACAGGTTGTTTGGCGCCTGCGTCGTGCGGCTAGCGGCTTCAGAGCCGGGGCTTGGGTGGCGGGAGCGTCTGCAGCGCCGGTGCCTGAGGAGCGATGCCGAGGGAAATCATCACCCTACAGTTGGGCCAGTGCGGCAATCAGAGTGAGCGAACCTCCGGCCCCTCCACTACTTAGGTTCCTTAGATTCTGTGGGCTCTCGCTGTGATCCCGGACTCCATCTGCCCTTCCCAGAATCGTAGTTTTCCGAAGGCGGGACATGCCTGACCCAGTGTCCAGTTGCCCAACCCCGAGGGGCCCTCCCCTCCCAGTCGCTGGCATACAGCCCTTTCCTCCTACACGGGAGACTCCCGAGGCTTGACTTCCTACCTTCAAACCCAGACGCTCAGTCCCTCAGCTCCTAGTTGGAATCTGCCCAGACCCAGATATCCTCTTTCTCCCCCGTCTGCCCCTCTCCCCCAGTTGGGTTCGAGTTCTGGAAACAGCTGTGCGCCGAGCATGGTATCAGCCCCGAGGGCATCGTGGAGGAGTTCGCCACCGAGGGCACTGACCGCAAGGACGTCTTTTTCTACCAGGTGCCCCCAGCGACTTGGCCAGGGGGTCTGAGGGAAGGGCAGGGGCCTGGTACCGGGAGACCCGCTGGGCAGAGGAACCAGGGCGGGAGGCTTGAGGAGGGAGGGCAGGCAGGAGCCAGAGCTGGGAGGATGGAGGGCTGGGCCTTAGCTGATTGTGCCCCCTTGCTGGATGCCCCTTGGCAGGCAGACGATGAGCACTACATCCCCAGGGCGGTGCTGCTGGACCTGGAGCCCCGGGTGATCCACTCCATCCTCAACTCCCCCTATGCGAAGCTCTACAACCCAGAGAACATCTACCTGTCGGAGCATGGAGGAGGAGCTGGCAACAACTGGGCCAGTGGATTCTCGCAGGTCATTTGCTATTTCTCTGGCAGGACCCACAACTCCCTTCCTGTGTGAGGACAGGTTGTATGACTTGCCAGAGAGAGAAGAAACCAGATCAAGGATGTATGCGTAGTGGAGAGAGAGAGAGAGAGATGGCTGAGGAGAGTTCTTTTTTTTAAGTCTACTACATAATATGGTTAAGACTGCACTTGCCAGTGCTACGTACCAGGCTATACTAAATGCTTTACATATAACTTGCTTAAACCTCCCCAGAACTGTAGAGGTAGGTATTATAGGTTCATGGCCTCTTAACTGCTTTTTCAGATTCCAGAAAGCTGTGAAACCAAAAGATGATTTATAACTTATTTAGTAGCAAAACCAAATCTTGGGTGTCTGGCTGGCTCATTCAGTAGAGCATGTGATTCTTGATCTTGGGGGTTGTGAGTTCGAGACCCAGGCTGGGTGTAGAGATTATTTAAAAATAAAATCTTTAAGGGGCGCCTGGGCAGCTCAGTGGGTTAAAGCCTCTGCCTTTGGCTCAGGTCATGATCTCAGGGTCCTGGGATCGAGCCCCGCGTCCGGCTCTCTGCTCAGCAGGGAGCCTGCTTCCCTTCCTCTCTCTCTGCCTGCTTCTCTGCCTACCTGTGATCTCTGTCTGTTAAATAAATAAATAAAATATTTAAAAATAATAATAAAATAAAATCTTAAAAAAAAAATATCAGTGGAGATAAGCTATTTTAGCTTCTATCCAACTTGTCATTACTCATATGTGTCATTGCAGAAATATTAATATATTTAATATTAATATATTAATATATTTGATTAACACACATTAGACACCCACTGGTGTTTTACTTAACATACATCATATGTACCATAGTACCTTACTTGAACAGGAAAAATTTGAATCCCAAAACGTACCTGGCCCCAAGAATTTTAAATAAGGCATTGAAGAGTTGTATTATTCCCTTCGTTATACAGATGAGGAAACTGAGTAATCTGCCCAGAGTCACTTGGTTAAATAAAACTAGAACTGATACATGACCCGGATGTACCGTCTGCTCATACCCACTGTGCTTTACTGTCTCTCAGTACTAATGAAAAGCAGGGCTACTGTGCTCCACAAAAGGACTTTTATGGTTCTATAAAGAGAATCCAGGGTGGCTCTTCTGAGGTCAGAGTCTTTGTCCATGGTCCTGTCTCACTCTGACACTCCCCATGTCTGTACAGGGAGAGAAGATCCACGAGGACATTTTTGACATCATAGATCGGGAGGCAGATGGCAGTGACAGTCTAGAGGTGAGTGTCTTAGGAATGCTGGTGGGATTTGTCATAGGAAAGGCTTGACGACACCCTTTAGAAGCCACCCGTTAGGTATAAGACCTCCCCGTGTGCCTTTTCTACTGAACAAGCCACTGGGCTTTGTTGGACACAAGGCAGGGTCTCCTAAGCTGTAGGTGGGGGGGAGGGAAGTGGAGGAGAGGCCTCGGGAAGATAGGAGTCCTAGAAGTCGTAGGATGGGTCCAGTTTGCAATGCAATACCTAGACACTGACTGCCCCTTCCCCATGCAGGGCTTCGTGCTGTGTCACTCCATCGCTGGGGGCACAGGCTCTGGCCTGGGCTCCTACCTCTTAGAACGGCTGAATGACAGGTAAGTCTGTGTTTCATGAGGCTGGAAAACTTGGTTTCCCAAGAAGCTGGGAGGCCTTCCAGATACACCTTCCTATTTGCTGGAACAGAGAAAGAGGCCTTTTGTTCAGTCCTGTGGTTAGGAAAGGGAAGGTACAATGACCAAGAACCTGATCACACTCTGGGGATTTGGATCCGCAGCTTAGAATCTAGGCCCTAGATGAAGAGATGAAGGTTCAGGGAGCATGGCTGGTTTAGAGTTAGAACCCTAGGTCTGAAGATGTGTCTCTGCCATTCCTCCTTTGGGCTTGCGGACTTCCAAAAGTCAAGTCTCCTTTCTCTGTTGATCCTGTGTCCCACCCCAGTTTCCCCATCTAGGTTCAGCCACTTTCTGACTATCATGAGCCCCATGTTAACCAAATCTCCAGTCTCTTACCCTGACCCTCTTCTCTCAACCCCATTAGGTACCCCAAGAAGCTGGTGCAGACGTACTCAGTGTTCCCCAACCAGGACGAGATGAGCGATGTGGTGGTCCAGCCCTACAACTCACTGCTCACGCTCAAGAGGCTGACCCAGAACGCAGACTGTGTGGTGCGTCCTAGATTCTGCCATTCTCCCCTCCAGCACCTCTGTCTGCTTTCATCACCTTCCTGCACTTAAAAAGTCCATTTTGAGGGACGCCTGGGTGGCTCAGTTGGTTGAGCAGCTGCCTTCGGCTCGGGTCATGATCCCGGTGTCCTGGGATCGAGTCCCGCATCGGGCTCCTTGCTCGGCGGGGAGCCTGCTTCTCCCTCTGCCTCTGCCTGCCATTCTGTCTGCCTGTGCTCGCTCTCTCTCCCTCTCTCTCTCTGACAAATAAATAAATAAAATCTTTAAAAAAAAAAAGAAAAAAGTCCATTTTGAGCCCTTTTGTTCCTCAGTCCTGTGTCAGTGCCTTTTGGATGGGTCTTTTTGGCCACGAGGCACCAAAGAAGTTAAGTTTCAGAGCCCAGACTCAGGCAGAACTCCTATTCTTTCTGTCTCCATAAATTTGTCATTCTCTTCTGTCCCCCCCAGGTAGTGCTGGACAACACAGCCCTGAACCGGATCGCCACAGACCGCCTGCACATCCAGAACCCGTCCTTCTCCCAGATCAACCAGCTGGTGAGCCCCCACTCCCGGACTCTCTGGGCTGGAACCCCTCCTTGCTCTGCTCCACCTCAGGAAGGGAGCCCTCACCCCTCCTAGGGGCCAGGGCCCACAGCACACGCTCCCGTCCCCAGGTGTCCACCATCATGTCAGCCAGCACCACCACCCTGCGCTACCCCGGCTACATGAACAACGACCTCATCGGCCTCATCGCCTCGCTCATTCCCACTCCTCGACTCCATTTCCTCATGACGGGCTACACCCCGCTTACCACGGACCAGTCGGTAGGAGCAGTCGCGGCAGGCCCTGCCCTCACCTTTCTGTCCCCCTGCTGCCCCAGGAGCTGCCCCTTGCGGCCCCCAGAGGCTCTGTGCTCCAGGACCGGCATAGACCATCCAACTCCACGCTGACCCGCTCTCTTCTCCCCTGTGCCTCTGGCTCCCTCCCCGCAGGGCCCGGGCTCTGTGGGGTCTGCGAACGCTCCTGCACAGGGCCATGACCTTGCCGAGCTGAGGAGGACTCAGTCCCACAGCAGAGGCTCAGTGTAGACCTGGATCTCGAGACCCTTCCCCAAGAAACCACACTAGCCCGAGTCAGACAGGGCTGAGGTATTGGACGGTGGCCTGAGTGCGGGCCCGGGCCCTGTGGCCCACTGTCCCCTCAGGTGGCCAGCGTGAGGAAGACCACGGTCCTGGATGTCATGAGGCGGCTGCTGCAGCCCAAGAACGTGATGGTGTCCACGGGCCGGGATCGCCAGACCAATCACTGCTACATCGCCATCCTCAACATCATCCAGGGGGAGGTGGACCCCACCCAGGTAGGTGAGGCCCCTTCGTGCCACCCCCGGGCCCCGCAGGGGTAGAGGAGAGGCTACCACCACCACTGCTGTGTGCACCCCTCCCCCCAGGTCCACAAGAGTCTGCAGAGGATCCGGGAACGGAAGCTGGCCAACTTCATCCCCTGGGGCCCTGCCAGCATCCAGGTGGCCCTGTCAAGGAAGTCTCCCTACCTGCCTTCGGCCCACCGGGTCAGTGGGCTCATGATGGCCAACCACACCAGCATCTCCTCGGTGAGCCTAATCTCCTGGGCTTCACTGACCAGTCTGTTCCACTAGCCACTCTTATCATTCTGCCCCATTCCATTCCAGACCCTTATCTTGCACGGGTTCCCATCCTGGAGATTTCTATCTCTTTCAGCTCTTTGAAAGTTCCTGCCAGCAGTATGACAAGCTGCGGAAACGGGAGGCCTTCCTGGAGCAGTTCCGCAAGGAGGACATCTTCAAGGAGAACTTCGACGAGCTGGACACGTCCAGGGAGGTGGTGCAGGAACTCATCGACGAGTACCACGCAGCCACGCGGCCAGACTACATCTCCTGGGGCACTCAGGAGCAGTGACTTCCTTGCCACCACTTCCCCTGGACAGTAAGCACAGTCCCCATAATGCCTGGTCCCTGTGACATGGATTCCTCTCAGCTAAAACCTTTCTAGAATCATCTCCATCCCAGACGCTGGTCCTCCTTCCTCCCTTCTCTGCCCTGACCCTTGATATGCTTGTTATCTCTAATAAAGTGATAAAGCTTTGTTGTGCATATAGTCAGAGTGTGAATATGGGGGGATGACCCATGTTCCCTCCCAGTTCCCAGGCATGTGTCCTTTACCTGCTGTAGCTTCTTACCACTAATCCGGGTGTCAATGTGGTCACTGTTTCCATTGGCATACCTTGCCTAGAACCAGGCCACTCTACCTGAGTCAGCCCTGAGGGTTACTGAGGTCTGCCCTGTCCTCGGTGCCTGAGCTTCTGCCCCCGGGGTGGATCAGTACTGCCCCAGACTCTTCCACTCAGGGAGTAGGCTGTGGAGGCTAGTGAAGGAGGGCCTGCAGCATACTGAGCAGGTCAGGAAACCTGGGACTCTGGATTCCCAGCGCCCAAGGCTATCAGATCCCTAGGAACGCAACCCAATTCAACCTAGCTTGATAAAGCAGGAACAGAACTCAGGAGTAGGGCTGAGCCCATCCTGATAAGGCGTTTATCTGTGCCAGAGAAGCTCTTGGGTCTGATCCTGTCCCAAGCTTCTCTCCATTCCAGACCCAAAGCAGTAGGCACACCGACATGGACCCAACGAGGGCCCAGATGCTGGACACCGGGGTAGGAACTGGGTAGTGCCAGTCTTGATGACTCACTGCCTTCCGGCCTCAGGGACGCCAGGAGGCCACCCCTGTGCTGCTCAATGGAGAAGTGAGTGTGAGTAATTGCCAGCTTCCCAAACTGCCCTGTTGCCTGCCCCACCCAGCACCCTGTGGCAGCCTGCTGGCTAGGAGGAGGTTAAATCCAGAAGGTCAAGGAGGGTGGAGCTCTGTGGTGTCCAGACTCCCCTCAGTGCTGGTAAAAGCTCAGAGTGTGGGCGTCCCCAGGGGGGTGGAGCGCTGAGTTATGGGGCTCTAACTGGTCCCACCGACAACACTCCCACAGGAAGGGTTTGTGTAAATAAGGATTTTTTTCGCTTCTCTTCTACAAATAAATTAAGAAACAAACTAGAAAATCATCGGCACCCATTACAGCCCTTGGGTGTGGGGTGTGCCCTGTCCCTGCAGGGCCAAAAGGGTCCATGGTTCCCTCAAATCTCAGAGCAGTCCAGGTCCAGGCTGGAGGCAGAAGGGAGGTCGTGACCTCTTGGCAGGCTCAGTCCTGCAGCTGCCCTAAACAGCCAGACTGTCCCTGGGGCTCGTCCAGGCCCGGGTGCTGGCTGGGAGGGGAGGTGTCTGGCAGGTCTTGGCATGGAGGAGAAGGGCTGCTGCAAGGCCTCTCAGGGGAGGGATTGGGCAAGTAGGCATTCACCAGCTGCATGATCTCTTCCACCTAAGAGAGGGCAGAGGTCAAAGGGCGGTAGGGGTCACTGGGTTCTCCTTTGTCTCATCCTTTGCCCAGGCTCCTCACCAGGGCCTTCTGAGAGCTGCCCCCCTCCCCGCAACTTTTCCCTCCTCACCACCACGCTCTCCCTCACTATGTGCCAGTCACACTTGTGTCTTTCTGCTTCTCTAAATGCTGTTGTCCTCTCAGAGCCTTTCCACCTGTGATATCCTCTACCTGGGATGCTGTTTCCCCAGATCTTCCTGTGGCTAGCCTAAATGTCACTTCCAGTATCCCTTCCTGACTGTTCTACCTAATGTTATGACCCCTTCCAGTCACTTCGTGTCACACCACCCTTCCCTTGGTAGCATCTATTACTGTCTTAGATAGTTTCTGATTCCTTATTTAGTGTCTGACCTCCTGCCCTAATGTAAGTGCCTTGAGCTTATCTTTGATCACTGCTGGATCCCCAGTGACTAGACCTGTACCTGGCTCAGCATTAATAAAATGTTTCTTAACATCCTTTCCCTTCCTTCCTCCTTCC
>NW_019154110.1:27263236-27449506 GCF_002288905.1 Enhydra lutris kenyoni
TTACCACGGACCAGTCGGTAGGAGCAGTCGCGGCAGGCCCTGCCCTCGCCTTTCTGTCCCCCTGCTGCCCCAGGAGCTGCCCCTTGCGGCCCCCCAGAGGCTCTGTGCTCCGGGACCAGCATAGACCGTCTAACTCCACACTGATCCACTCTCCTCTCCCCTGTGCCTCTGGCTCCCTCCCCGCAGAGCCCAGGCCCTGTGGCATCTGCGGATGCTCCCGCACAGGGCCATGACCTTGCCGAGCTGAGGAGGACTCAGTCCCACAGCAGAGGCTCAGTGTAGACCTGGATCTCGAGACCCTTCCCTAAGAGACAGGGCTAAGGCATTGGACGGTGGCCTGAGTGCGGGCCCGGGCCCTGTGGCCCACTGTCCCCTCAGGTGGCCAGCGTGAGGAAGACCACGGTCCTGGATGTCATGAGGCGGCTGCTGCAGCCCAAGAACGTGATGGTGTCCACGGGCCGGGATCGCCAGACCAATCACTGCTACATCGCCATCCTCAACATCATCCAGGGGGAGGTGGACCCCACCCAGGTAGATGAGGCCCCTTCGTGCCACCCCCGGGCCCCGCAGGGGTAGAGGAGAGGCTACCACCACCACTGCTGTGTGCACCCCTCCCCCCAGGTCCACAAGAGTCTGCAGAGGATCCGGGAACGGAAGCTGGCCAACTTCATCCCCTGGGGCCCTGCCAGCATCCAGGTGGCCCTGTCAAGGAAGTCTCCCTACCTGCCTTCGGCCCACCGGGTCAGTGGGCTCATGATGGCCAACCACACCAGCATCTCCTCGGTGAGGCTCACTGTTTACACATGTCTTTCCATATTTGCTTCCCTGGTTGGGCCTCACCTGTCCACATCCCTGCTGCCCCTGCTTCTGGCTCTCTTAACATACGGATTGCCCAGCCTTACTTCCCTGGCTTTCTGGGCCATACTGCTGCTCTAAGTTCTTTGTGACCCCTGCTCTCTGCACACACTAAGCTCTTCGAGCGGACCTGTCGCCAGTATGACAAGCTGCGGAAACGGGAGGCCTTCCTGGAGCAGTTCCGCAAGGAGGACATCTTCAAGGAGAACTTCGACGAGCTGGACACATCCAGGGAGGTGGTGCAGCAGCTCATCGACGAGTACCACGCAGCCACGCGGCCAGACTACATCTCCTGGGGCGCCCAGGAGCAGTGAGGACCCCAGGACGGGGACCTCATCTGCCTTACTGATTGGCCCAGGCCCTGCCTGACCGGCCACGCCCTCAGAGTACCGATCAGGGACCTCACATATCTCTTCCTCATAAACACACACACACGCATATACACACACACACATTCTGTACTGGCCTGGGGACATGTTTATGTCTCCTCTTACGAGACTATTTATGTTAAATAAAGCACTGGACATAATAAATCAAGTCACTGGTCTCTTAAAGGCTTATAGATGTGCAGAAGGGGGATGCCTGTTCTCTCTCCATCACAGTGAAAGGGTCTTCCCCAACTTCCAGCCTCTTCAACGCTGAGCAAATGCCTCCCCTCACTTTTCCTTCCCCTTCCTCATTTTGGAGAACATGGGTGGGGTCCACTCGTGGGAGACATTTCTTTCCAGGGTAAAAAGGCCAACAGATACTGCCTTACTCTCTCATGACATTGTGGGCCCCAGGTTCCCCACCCCTTCCAAGCCCTCCATGGATCAGGTGACCCTTCCACCAGTTTCATGTTCCCACATCAGAGTGTCCTGTTAGTCCTCCCAGCAGCAGGCCTGCAGTCACCATCCCTACCGCCAGGCCCTGAGCAAGCAAGAGAGTTGGTCCAAGTGCCTTTCATCTTGTAAGCGAGTGTGCCAGAGAGCCGGTCCAAGAAGGCCACTGGTCAGGCAGCTGGAGTCCAGGACAAGCAGCTCAGGAGACCAAAGCCAAAACCTGGACTACATGCAGGGCCAAAGTGGGCCCATAGCTAAGGGTCCATGATTCTGTGAACAGGGGGTCTCCAGTTAAAGGGCCAGTGGCCTCCACTTCTGGTGGAAGATTGCAAGGAAGTAGTAAATATGTAGTGACCTAAATTCTCAGAATCACAAGAGCAAAGTAGGTTGTCCCTAGGTCATGGTGGATTGTCAGGGCCCCTCTTAGGTACTTATGCACCCCAAAGGTGAGGTTTGGGGGTAAGAACAACCACATATGTGGACATTATGCTAGGGTACTCACATTATTTTGTTCAGTTCTATGACGTGGTAGATTTTATAAATAAATAGATTTTATAAACAAGAAACTGAGACTAATTGTGCCTAATTTACCAGGTCTCAGACCTAGTAAATGACAGAGTGGGAGTTAAATCCTGATTGGACTGACTGGTATCAGTATTCCTAACCATTGCATGTCCTGCCTTTTGAGGTATCTTATGGGTTAGTGTAGAATCATCCCATTCCTGCGGTCTGGAGCCATTGGATGAGCCCGTGGTTGTCAGAGTGTGTGAAGACCTTGAACAGCTGTGTAGATAGGACAGGTGCAGTCCCCGGGTTGGACGGAGGGTCAGCCTCAACTGGCTTCAGGTAAGCCTGCAAAGTGTCCCCATCACCCAGGTCAGGGTAGCTGGGGACCTGTGCCTGCCTTCTCAGTGTCATGCCACACTGGCATGACCACAGGGATGTCTGGGGCCAAAGCCAGAGGGTCAGCCCAATGAATCAGGATTGGGGCTGGCGGAGCTTAGCACACAGGTGAAGGACCAGCTCCAGAAGGTATCTGTGAGTCCCTATGGAGGCTGAAGAGTACCCAGGAACCTTGGGCAAACTACGATTTTTTTCTCCTGCTTCACTGTTGACCTGAGGACATCTTTTTCCTTCCACGGACCCACTTATCTTTAATAAAGCCTTGAATATTAACAGTGAAAAACACTGAGGCCAGACCAAAGGGACTGACAGGCAGAGAATGGGCAGTCAGAGGCTGGGCCCTGGGCTTCCTGAGGGGTGGCAGGGAGGCCATTAGCCTGTCACCACCACAGTCAAAGCATGAACTTGTCACCTTCAGTTGCCAGGGCCCGCAGGAGGCTGACTCAGGAGAGCCAGCCTGGTCGGTGTCGAGCAGCCGCCTGTCGTCTCAGTATGGAGGATGACTTCAGGGGAAACCAGAGTGCACCTGGTGCCTTCAGGGCTCCACCTCGGGCCCCTGCACCACTGGGCACCTTGCCTGGCTCCTCTCCCTTGACTGCCTCTGCCCCGATGACCAACCTTTCATCACCTAGGGTAGCCGCATGAGCAACTGGTGCTGAGTGGGGGTCATGAGCACTGGCAGATGTGGCCACAAGCCCAGGGCCTTCTTTGCCAGACCCAGTTCTAGGGTGAGGAGCCCTAGGGGGAGGAAGCACCAGGCAGTCCAGAGGAAAAGTTGTGTGTGCTTAGGACTCCAGCCACCAATCCAAGCAGGGAATACCCTAGGCAGGTGGGCCTCTCTGGAAAGGAAGGCTGGGTCTGCAAAGACGCCTCTCTTTTCCCCACTGCTGAGGGCCAGGAACACAGACACACACCTCAGTACCAGCTTCAAGGCCAGGCCCCTCCCCCAAGTCTATTTCCAGATCACCCATCACCCCAGGCGGGCGTGGCCCCTCCCAGTTCTTGGCCAGTGGCAAACCCCTAAGTGTGTCAACTAGAGGGCTGCAAGGAGGCCAGGTGGACAGGGAGGAGGTCCTCTGGGAATCAAGACAGCGGGTGGTGCTGGTGGTGAAAAATCCGTGGTTCCAGAGACTGCAGGCCACTAAAGTAACTGTCCCGATGAGAGGTGAGGGCAGCTGCAGAGAAAAACGGCTCACGCCCAGAACAGGAACCTCTCTGACTAAACAAATAAGAAAATCAGCCACTTCAGGGTCATATTCCCAGGACCCCCGTGTGATGTGGCCCAGGGACAGAGCTCCTGGTATCAGGAAGCGCTTTGTAATAGAGAGTGGTGTAAGCGATCTGAAACTCACGAATGTCACTTTGGCAAGCATACCAGCACAAGGAGAAGAGGGGACCACCCCAAGGGTGGGTCGGGAGCTCACGATCAGTGCAGATGCCAGGCAGGGGTGGTGAGTCAGTCCACTTAGACTCATCTGTGGTCTCCACTGGTCACCCGTATGCTCCACCTCCCTGGAAAGAGGCTCTCTGCAGTGGAGAGTCAAATCCAACATCAGGACACCTTCCAGGAAGGCCCATCTCCACCACCTGCTCACCTTCCATCCCTCTTAGGTATCTTAAGCAGATAAGGGGTTGCTCTAAGAAAGTAACGGGAACATTTTAAATTGACAGTCTGATTTTCTAATCCATCATTTATAAGTTTTAATGAAATGCCCTAGGGCCTGATCACTGCCGTGTGAATTGGTAAAATCAAGTTTCTTGCAAAGCTGCAGGCTTGGTCAATCTCACCCCTGTGAGACCCAGCGGGAAATGTCCTCCTTGTATCTCTGGCGTTGCGATAGTAGTGACCTTGGCCATGGACTCCAGAGGTAGGCAGTTCATCCCTCCAGCCCTCAAATCCATTATGAATCATGAAAGCTCTGAGTCTCAAGAACCCTTCAGATCTGGTTTTAACTAAAATTCCCACATTCCCTCAGTCCTGAGAAAACCGGGATAGTTCGTTACTGTAAATGAAGAAACACCCCCGAGAACGATGAGAAAATCTTGAAGCAGCATATATGAATGATCAGGGCTCAATTAAGGTCTGATAAACAGTTGTTCATTTTGCTCATTAAATAAGCAAACATTCACTAAAAATAGAGACCAAGGGGCACCTGGGTGGCTCAGTCAGTTAAGCGTCTGCCTTCGGCTCAGGTCATGATCCCAGGGTCCTGGGATAGAGCCCCGCACTGGGCTCCCTGCTCATAGGGAATCCTGCTTCTCCCTCTCCCACTTCCCCTGCCCGTGTTCCCTCTCTTGCTGTGTCTCTCTCTGTCAAATAAATAAAATCTTAAAAAAAAAAAAAAAGGAGACCAAGTTGCCCATCAAGCTTCATAATGAACCCCACCTAAGGGGTTTTCCAATTTTATTGGGGGTAGGGAATATAATATATACTACAATTAAATGAAATAGGTATAATATATTAATATAACTTTTGTACATAATCATATATTATTCTGCTTTTGTTTTTAAACTACGTAAGCTGCCCAC
The DNA here is from genome assembly GCF_002288905.1 of Enhydra lutris kenyoni. NCBI lineage: Eukaryota > Metazoa > Chordata > Mammalia > Carnivora > Mustelidae > Enhydra > Enhydra lutris. The sequence continues at coordinate 27,268,345 of NW_019154110.1, forward strand.
CCAACATGGGGCTTAAACTCATGACCCTGAGATCAAGAGTCTAATGCTCTACCAAGGAGCCCCCGTTATTCTGTTTTCTTAATTAAATGTCTCAAAATATATGTTGCAAAATTTTAAGTGCTATAAGTAAAATAGTATATGAAATAATATTGAAATCATTACTGAGCATTTAATATATACCAACTACTGTTCTAAGCACTTTACATACATGAGCTCATTTAATTTTGACAGTAACTACATAGATAGGCACTGTCTTATCTGGATGTTTACAAACAAGGACACTGAAGCTCAGGGTCACACAGGGTGGGCAATGGTCTTACCTCCCCTGGAAAGAGAAAACTTAGGGACACCTTGGTGGCTCAGTCAGTTAAGCATCTGCCTTTGGCTCAGGTTGTGATCCCAGGGTCCTGGGATCGAGTCCTGAGTCAGGCTCCCTATGCAGTGGGAAGCCCGCTTCTTCCTCTGCCTGCTGCTCCCCCTGCTTGTGCTCTCTATCTCTCTGACAAATAAGTAAAATCTTAAAAAAAAAAAAAAAAAAAAGGAAACTTAGGAAGAGATGCAGTAACTGTCACATATATGGTGGGGTGTGGGCTGCAGGAGGGAAGGGCCTCTACCGTGACCCTCCAGGGAGCAGAACGGGGCCGGTGGAGGGAACTAAGAAGGGGCAGGTTGCAGCTCTGCGGGAGGAAGAACATCTACACGCTCGCTGCTGTCTTCAGGTGGCAGGAGCGACCACAGGGACTGCTAGTCCCCCCTTCACCGAACTCGGTCAAGCAAGTTCTGTGTGATGACTAGGCCAGAACGGTCGAGTCCTAGGACACAGATGAGGCAACCTTCAACATGTCTGCCAGCCTTAGAATTTAGGAATTTCTTGGAAACCAATTTCGTTTATAATAAAGCATATTCCTTTTTTATTTGTATTTATATTTCTCTTTTAACAAGGCTCCACGCCCAGCGTGAAGCCCAATGCGGGGCTTGAACTCACGACCCTGAGATCAAGACCTGAGCTGTGATCAACAGTCGGACACACTCAACCGACAGAGCCATCCAGGCACCCCCAGGAATTCATTTTTAAAACAAATATATTAAGGCCTACTGTATGCCTGAACCCTTTGCAGGAACTGGGGATTCTTAGGTGCATAAGCTAAGGTCTCGAATGTCAAGAAATTCTCACCCTGAGACACCCACGCAGCAAAGTGACAGTTAAGGTGGTAGGCGCGCACCAGCAGGATGGCCGCAGTGTGTTCTCGGTAAATATTTACTGAGTGTTAGCAAGAATGAAAGGCTATGCGAGGCCTGTGTGGAAGTCACACAGGGGAACGATCAGTTGACAGGGTCTTGAATTCTGAGGGAAGCTTTCCAAGCGGAGACGTACAGGAAGGTTGGGGGGGCTCGCATGTGCCCCCTCGCAGGGGGCTCTGCTGGCAGGGAAGCGAGAGATGGAGTTTACTTCTCCTCTGGGGCCCAGCCACCCCCTTCCTGTCAGCTGGGAAGGGGAAGCTCACACCAGGCAAATGAGGCCACTAGAGCCCACCTGGGGCTGAGGAAAGGCCAAAGGCAGAGAAAAGGAGTTATGGCCCAACCCAGGTATGATGAAAGGTTTCCCAGAGAGAAGCCAACAGGGCTTTGTGTGCAGGGGGGAGCGGTTAATGTGTTGACATCCAGAGGGAGAAACATGGTGGGCAAAGAGAAAAAAGGACCTGAGGGGGCTGGAAGGCCTAGAAACAGGACAAGGGGTTCCGGAAACTGCAAAAGCCCAGAGGTGCATTTGGGGGCGCAGCAGGAGACAAGGTCCAGTTGATATTCCAAAACCAGACAGGCCATGCAGGGTCTTTTATGCTATGTGGAGCTTGGACTTTATTCTCTGAGCAAAGGGGAATCCTTGAAGACCAGCTGGGAAGCTATAGCCACCAGCCTGCTCTTTCTGGACTTTTCACCTAAAATAACACAGCACCCCTGCTTTCTATGCCCTCCTGTTCCCTTAACTCTTCCTGCAAACCGGTGTTTGGCAGACTCTGATATCAGAACTCTAGCCTATGTCCTGTTGCTCCTTCCTAAAGGTGAATTCTTAGATACAGCTGCCCACGCCCGTGCTTCTCATCATTTTGTTCTCCGGTGCCACTGCCTGCTCTGCCCTGCTCTGAGCTGCCCCAGACCAGCTCTGCCCAGCAAACTGCCCCACTTTCTTCCCTCTCCCAAAGCCCTCACAGATCATTCCTGACCAGGCACACCCGGGGCCTCCTGCCACACTCAACCACAACAATCCCCTTTCTGTCTCCAGTCCACCCCACACATAATTTCACGTTATTTTGTTAGTCTTATAATTGTATTTTTGTCATGTAATTTCCTTTTCTAATACTCGCAAATACAACCCCATGTATTCTATAGACTGTTCAGGCATTCTGGCATGAATTAAGTTCCAATAAATACTAGATTTTAAAATATGTACCCTCAAAAAATTTTTGTTAAGGGGCACCTGGGTGGCTCAGTTAGTGAAGCGGCTGCCTTTGCATCAGATCATGATCCCAGGGTTCTGGGATTGAGTCCCTGGGATCAGGCTCCCTGCTCATCGGGGAGCCTGCTTCTCCCTCTCTCTCTGTCCTCTCCCTGCACTCATGCTCTCACTTGCTCGCTCTCTCTCTCTCTCTCAAATAAATAAATTCTTAAAAAGAAATTTTTAAAAAAGATTTTATTTATTTATTTGACAGAGAGACACAGTGAGAGAGGGAACACAAGCAGGGGAGTGAGAGAGGGAGAAGCAGGCTTCCTGCTGAGCAAGGAGCCTGATTCGGGGCTTGATCGGGACTCGATCGGGACTCGATCCCAGGACCCTGGGATCATGACCTGAGCCCAAGGCAGAAACTTAACGACTGAGCTACCCAGGCGTCCCCCCAAATTTTTTAATGAATACATTTCTTTGTTTTCTCAAAGCACTTAGGCAAATAAAACTTAAGATCCCTGGGAATTTGGGGGCTCCAATGTTTCAACTGATCTTGAGCCTAGAGTAGTTCCTCAGACACCTGACAGGATGCGTGTTCCCCCACCTGGAAGATGCTCTCTCAGGGAGAACTGGTCCCAATCCAACTCTGTGCCACACCTCTCCCTGGCTCCCTCCGCTCCTTCCATGTCTGGCTTCCCCCAGGTCCTTCAACTACTCACGCTCTGGTTTCCCAGCCTTCTCCACATGTCTCTTCCTCTGGGGTGTCTCCTCCTCACTCCACTTCCTTCACCTGGCTGGCTCCTTACTCATTCTCCACATCGCCTGTCACTTCCAGTGAAGGTTTCTGGTTTTTCCATAGACATTCCACCAGCACCCTCTACGTTCTTTGCCATAAATGTCACCACGCTTTATTATTTTATGTTTTTGGTTTTGTTTTTTTCTCCTTGAGGGCAAGGACTGACCTGTTCATCGCCATATCTCTAGAGTCTGATAGGGGGTGGGAATTCAGAAACATTCCTCAAAAGAATGTAAATATAAAGTAGAAAAAAAATGATAAAGAGGGCACTCTGGATAGCTAAGTTCACATGCTCAAGATTAGGTACTTCAGGGGCACCTGGGTGGCTCAGGGGGTTAAGCCTCTGCCTTCAGCTCAGGTCATGATCTCAGGGTCCTGGGATCAAGCCCCACATCTGGCTCTCTGCTCAGCAGGGAGCCTGCTTCCCCCTCTCTCTCTGCCTACCTCTCTGCCTACTTGTGATCTCTGTCTGTCAAATAAATAAATAAAATAAATACAATCTTAAAAAAAAAAAAAAGAAAGTGGAATCCCCTTTAAAAAAAAAAGATGACTGGGAGGGGAGGGGCTGGTGAGGACTGAGAGGACCCTCAGGGTATCGCGAAACTATAGCTGGGCCAAGGAGGAAAACACTGGGCCAAACGCCCCCAAATCTTGCCCAAGGCTTGAAAACAATCCATCTTCCTTTCCCTACCCCACAGTTCTCTCTGAGGACTCCCACTCACTTTATGACCTGTCCTTGCTTAGGATTTCTGAACCTAGAGGCAACTGCTCCCCAAGACCTTTCCTTGCCCACCTGGATTCTGGTTCTGGAAAAGGCACTGTTCTGAGTATCCCCTCAGCCTGGACCCCAAGGATGGAAATGAGTCACAGAGACCACTGCCTGAGAGGGATGGTATGAAAAAATACCAGGTTCTCTGAGGTTTATGAGGGTGAGTGGGGACAGACATAATAGTGTTTAGGGGCCCATGAAGGCCAGACTACTTCTGCTTCTAGGTCATAACCATAGGCAATACAGTTAAGGGAGTCCCCCCACCTAGAGCCAAAGAACAACCTTAATGGAAGCCTCCTGTGGCCCCTGGAAATCCTTGTGACCTGGCTCTCTTCTATAAACTGAATCAGTCCTAAAAGCACAGTAATACTCTGTCTGCTCTGGTGTCCAGTTGTGTTCAGGGATCTCCCCACAGTGACGGGTCTATTCCAACCAGCTGTGTTCCTTTGGACCCACAGTATTCATTTCTCCATAGGTACTGCAGGGGTCCCCTGTTCATTCAGCAGGTTTCTGACCACTACCCTCTAACCCATGTGTGTGGAGAGGCCTCTAGATAACTACAATTGTCAGGTGATACAACAGCTGTTAATTCATAGGCCCTGAGCCACCAAACTGATAATTACTGCACGGTCATACTCCATTCATTTATATCCCTCCCACGTGAATAAGGACCTTATAAATGCATGCATTCCTTCTGCTGTCCCCTACACCAATGGTTCTTCTTCTTCTTCTTTTTTTTTTTTTTTTAAGATTTTATTTATTTGACACAGAGAGAGAGACACATAGCAAGAGAGAGAACACAAGCAGGGGGAGTGGGAGAGGGAGAAGCAGGCTTCCTGCTGAGCAAGGAGCCCAATGGGGCGCTCGATCCCAGGACCCTGCAATCATGACCTGAGCCTAAGGCAGACACTTAATGACTGAGCCAGCAGTCGCCCCTACACCAATGGTTCTTAACCTTTGCTGATTCATGGAGCTCTCTGAGAATCTGCTATGAACCTCCCCAGAAAAAGAGTAGACATATGGACTTGAAAACAATTTCACAGACTTCTTGATTCGTAAAGCCCATCCTTCAGACCCCAAACCAATGCTAACAATTCTTGATAGCATGAAATGATGACATTTCTAAAGAGAGGTAGTTAGAAGGGAAGAGCTGCAGCCTAATTCTTCCCACTTGTTTTTCATAGGCATAAAGGCCTGCAAAGGATGTGGGAACACAACTTGGTCAACCTGATCTGTGAGGTCCAGCCAGGTGCTGTCCTCACCTGTCCACCTTGCCAAGGCAGCAGTCTCATAATGACCAACTAAGGCAGCAGCTCCTGTCTGAGACTGACCCAGGTCTCTCCCTTGTCCACACCAATATACTCCCACCTGAGTCTAGCCCAGACCTTACACAGCTTTCCCTAGTGCCATCCAGGCAAGCCAGGTGACTCTTATGCCTACCTTGTCACCTAGGAATAGTGGATGAAAAGGACCTCTATGGGGTCTGCTGCGCTACACCTTCTCTACACTTCCTTCTTCTCCCTTCATCTCTCTCTCTCACATGTACACACAGGAACACACACGCACTCCAGCCATCACTCAGAAGAGCCAGAGTCAGCATCTCGAAGGCTCCCTGTAGCAGAGCTCCCCAAGCATGCCTTCAGGTTGGACTTAGCCAAGTTTAAGGGTGACTGCTACCCAGCCACTGGCCAGATTACATTTTCTGGGTCACTCTGACCTCCTCAAAGGCCAAGTATTGTCGTCTGATATCTCATCTGATACTCCAAACCTCTATGCCTCAAATATAACAACAACAACAACAACAAAACACCCTTGATCTTCCCTTGATCTTGGGCACCTGGGCGGCTCAGTGGGTTAAAGCCTCTGCCTTCGGCTCAGGTCATGATCCCAGGGTCCTGGGATCGAGCCCCGAATCGGGCTCTCTGCTCAGCTGCTCTGCTCAGCTTCCCCCTCTCTCTGTCTCTGCCTACTTGTAATCTCTGTCAAGTAAATAAATAAAATCTTTAAAAAAATAATAACACCCTTGATCTTGATGCAAAACTAAGTGTTTACCACACACACATAGACACACACACACACACACTCAGGGTTGCCACCAGTCTTCCCCAACCTCTGCCAAAAATGATTACATATTTCTAACAAAGATTGACTGTGAATATAAACAAGGGTTTGTGGACCCCAGGGACCCCAGGTCTCCCCGCCCTTCCACAGACTGGGGACTTCTCCCACTCTAGCCTTTCCCAATCATGGGAAAGACAATCAAGGTGGCTTCCTCCTCACCACAAACATGTACCCATCATTCTAACTGAGAGTATGAGCAAGAAAAGCAAAACTCTAGGGGCGCCTGGGTGGCTTAGTGGTTAAAGCCTCTGCCTTCGGCTCAGGTCGTGATCCCAGGGTCCTGGGATCGAGCCCCGCATCAGGCTCTCTGCTCAGCAGGGAGCCTGCTTCCCCTTCTCTCTCTGCCTGCCTCTCTGCCTGCTTGTGATCTCTGTCTGTCAAATGAATAAATAAAATCTTTAAAAAAAAAAAAAAAAGAAAAGCAAAACTCTAAGGTACCAAAAACACCTCTTGATGGGGCACTTGGGTGGCTCAGTGGGTTAAGCCTCTGCCTTCAGCTCAGGTCATGTTCCCAGGGTCCTGGGATCCAGCCCCACATCGGGCTCTCTGCTCAGTGGGGAGCCTGCTTCCTCCTCTCTCTCTCTCTCTCTCTCTGCCTCTCTGCCTACGTGTGATCTCTATCTGTCAAAAAAATAAATAAAATCTTAAAAAAAAAACACCTCTTGAGATGGACCTCAGAGTCAACTCTTGATGCTGTAGACTATCAGATGAATTTCCAGTTCTGTGAATAACCAGTCACCAGAGTTTTATTCCAAGACCCAGCCCAGTTCTGGCCTCTCACTATGTGCTTTCAAGTAATGCAATGTGATTAAAGTGTTACCAGAACCTGCCTCTCAGAACATGACCAACTAGACTTGTTATCTTAGGCAGGTCACTTCCTGTCCCTGGGCCTTCATCATTCATTCACTCAACAAATATTTGTTTGTTGAGAAGCTCGTAAGTTCCAGGCACTGTGCTAAGTGCTCAAGACAACAAAGATGAGTGAGATACGGTCCAGCAGGCTGTGGTCTCACTCTATTGTTGATGTGTTAATGTCAATGACTCCTTATTTGCTGCATGATCAGGACAATAATGGAGGTTGGACAAGGTAGGAGAGGAAAGCTGGGAGGGGAGCACCTGTGTCTGATTAGGAGCATGGAGGTTTGTAAAAATAAGGGAGTTGGGACTTTTTAATCAAAGAGTCTGTTATTCTTAGATGGTGGTGCATTCCAAAAGGACACAGAAGCCATTTGGATATTCTGCTCCGGGGCCATGTGTGCAATCCCAGGCCTCCCCTAGCACAGATAAGGAGTTCACCATTGGCATTTGACCAGTTGGCCCTAACACCTCTTTCAGAGTTAGTAGAAGCCAGATTCTTTTTATCAGACTTCTGCACTATCCAATTCTAATGATCACCCTAGAAGGGTGATCATTGACACTTTGTCAAATCAAGTCCCTTCCAATTCAAAGTCAGCAAAGACATTAGGCATACTTGTGCCGTACATTTGCTTAACCAGCTGATGAAACAAACACGTCATTTGGGAGGGGAATATCCAAACCCAGACACGCACAGAATGAATCCCTCATAAGGTTTTCTTTCAAACAAAGCCAGAAATAAAACCTATTGATCTCTAATTGCCAGAAACTCAATGGTCACCCCAAGATGCTGTTAAACAGAGTCTGCTAATTGTGGCTTGTAATTAACTCATGCACCAGCTAATATTATTGAAGTCCTCAAATACTAAAAGGAACAGCATTATGAATTCCTAGAAAGTCAATATCAGTAATAACCAAAATAACCTTCTGGGTTATTTTTTCTTCTGCCTAACTATGTTTTCTGTATTTAGTACAAAAAAAATGTGTTTTGATGTTGTAATGTTTGAACCGGCTAGAGGTTATTATTTTACAGAGAATAAAATGTGTTCTCTCCCCTTAAAATATTTATTAGTGTTTTTCCTTTCTTGCCAAGATGGTGGGAATCTGATACTGCCACATGTGAACTGCCTAGTAAGTTCATTATACGTATAATTTAGTTCTTACATTTTGTTCTCTCTTGAAGTAGAAATGCAGGCAAAACACACCGGTTCCCCATTGCACTTTGAATTCATATATGTGTCATCTATATTTTGGTCAAAAATGTTATGTGTTGAGAAGCCATCTTGATGGTTGTACGTCAGTGTGAATGTACTTAATGCCACTTAACTGTTCACTTAAAAATGATTAAAATGAGGGGCACCTGGGTGGCTCAGTCATTAAGTGGCTGCTTTTGGCTCAGGTCATGATCCCAGGGTCCTGAGATGGAGTCCCACATCAGGCTCCCCGCTCAGCGGGAAGCCTGCTTCTCCCTCTTCCACACCCCCTGCTTATGTTCCCTCTCCCACTGTGTCTCTGTCAAATAAATAAAATCTCTTTTTTAAAAATTTTTAAAGATTTTATTTATTTATTTATTTGAGAGAGAGAGAGTGAGAGAGAGCATGAGAGGGAGAGATCAGAGGGAGAAGCAGACTCCCTGTGGAGCTGGGAGCCTGATGCGGGACTCGATCCCAGGACCCCAAGATCATGACCTGAGCTGAAGGCAGAGGCTTAACCTACTGAGCCACCCAGGAGCCCCAACATAGAGATTTCTTTCTTTAAAATTTTTTTTATTTTTTTATTAACATAAAATGTATTATTAGCCCCAGGGGTACAGGTCTGTGAATCTCCAGGTTTACACACTTCACAGCACTCACCATAGCCCAACGCAGAGATTTCTTAAAAATAAAATCTTTAAAAAAAAGAAAAAAGGCCTCTCTACACTAACAAAGTGAAGGCTACCAGAGTCTAAGGTTTTTTCTCTGTACCCTCAGACGCTTCATTAATACACCAGGGAGGAAGAAACCTGTCACACAGATGTCAACTCAGATTAGGGAAGATAAGATTTAAATTACTTTGATTCCAACATGAGAACAGTTTGAGAATGACTTGGCTTCAACCTGTGATTAACAGAAAACCACCTGAAGCCACACAAGGTTTCTGAGCTGTGGAGGAGAGGTGGCCCAGGGAGGTGGACACAGGTGGTTTCCAGGGCTCCTTGGTTCATTGGCTCCTTATTTGAGGACAGGGTTACTCAGCTGGGGAGAATTCACTGCTTCAGCCTGTTTGGTCTTGATCAATCCAGAAAACACACTCGCTGACGTCCTTCTATCACTAAGTCGTAGCCAGCGACAAAGCAAGTAGGGGAAGGGACTTTTCACTCGGGAATGCTCAGAACCGTCCCAGGACTGCCTTGAGAACCTGCACAAAGGGACAGCCTGAGACCTGCAGGCCCTCGGGTCAACAGCCAGTCTTGAACTGGAGAGGTGAGGAGCCAGAGGGGCGGGCTGGCCAGGACTAAGAATACAGGAACTCAGAAACAAGCAAACAAAAACTATTCATAAGAAGTCCCAGGAAACAAACTGAGGGTTACAGAGGGAAGGGGGGTGGAGGGAGGGGGTAGCCAGGTGATGGGCGCTAAGGAGGGCATGTGTTGTGATGAGCACTGGGTGTTACAACTAACGAGTCGCTGAATACTACATCAGAAACTAATGATGTTACTATATGCTGGCGAACTGAACATAGTAAAAAAAAGTTAAAAAAAAAAAACAACCAAAAACTGTTCATAAGAAGCACTAAAAGGTGAGAGGGTGCCTGGCTGGTGCAGTTGGTGGAACAGTCACCTCTTGATTTCGGGGTTGTGGGTTCAAGCCACAAGAGATTGGGGTAGAGATTATACGCACTGGGTGTATACACCTTAAAACTAAAAAAGTCCTTAAAGGTGAACACAGGTCTGGACCTTCCAGATTGCAATTAGACTGCTAAGTAGCTATCCTTAGAACTTTGTCATATTGATTTAACAAACCAACATAGAAAGCAGAAGACGAAAACCATGTCAAAAGTTAATTTTTAGGGGCCCCTGGGTGGCTCAGTTGGTTAAGCATCCAACTCTTGATTTCGGCTCAGGTCATGATCTCAGGGTTTTGGGATTGAGTCCTATGTCGGGCTCCCTGCTCAGCAGGGAGTCTCCTTCTCCCTCTATTGCACCACCCCGCAGCCCACTCGTGCTCTCTCTCTCTCAAGTAAATAAATAAAATCCCCTTTTAAAAAGTTAATTGTTAATAACCTCCTAAATAGTCTTATTTATATTTTTTTTAAATTTGAACATAGTTGACACAGTGTTCCATTAGTTTCAGGTTTATGACTTAGTGAGCATGATATCTCTGTATGTCATGCTGTGTCTAAATAGCTTTTTCGGGGTTTTAAGGTTTTTCTTTTTAAGGTTTTATTTATTTATTTGACAGAGAGAGAGTCAGTGAGAGAAGGAACATAAACGGGGAGCGGGAGAGGGAGAAGCAGGCTTCCTGCAGAGCAGGGAGCCCAACGCAGGGCTCGATTCCAGGACCCTGGGATCATGACCTGAGCCGAAGGCAGACCCTTAACACCCAGGCACCTCCTAAATAGTTTTAATTAGCCAAATACTGTAGCCTGACATAGCTGGAGGGATGTATTGATAGCACAGTGAACATCAGTAGAGACAAAATGGACCAAAAATTTCAAAATACACTGAACCACTGCGGTCAAGGAAAGGCTATTAGGTTGTGAGAGAGAAAACAAGGGTTTAGCCTCAGCTGTTGCTAACTGGCCCTATGACTCTATCAGGCAGAAATACATTCAGCGGCAGTTAAGAGAACATTCAGTTAGCAGTAAACTAAATAAATAATATAGTTTGTTTTTCTCACTTGGTAAATCCAGAGGTGGGCCATCCAGGGTTGGGGCATCTGTTAGGAAGCCACCCAGAACATCTGACCTGTCTATCTTTGTGTCCCACCATCACACATGTGTGGCCTTGGTGCTCATGGGTACAAGATGGCGGCTGGACCAAGTTCCAAGCAGAAGACTAGGAGCAGAGCAAAAGAGGCTGCGGCCTCCAGCTGCACTTGCCTTTTTAAAAAAGTTGCCCCAGGAGTCTTTCATTGAGAGGTGACTAGGGTGAGGGAGCGGATTTGCCAACCAACATTAATTACCACAGTGACCTCAGACATTCACACAGATCTTAATACAATATCAAGACTAGGGAAGCTCCAAAACCTACGTATACATCTCAGCTCTCTGAATCCTAGCCTCCTCATCCGTAGAGTGTATGGGATGCACTATGGGAATTCTGGGCAGGACGGTTCATTACTGTGGGGCTCTCCTGCAGACGGCAGGACACTTCGCATCTCTGATCTCCAGGTACCAAATGCCAGGATCCCCCCGCCCCCACAACTGTGATGAAACCAGATAGGCCTCTGCTGGTTTGCAGATGCCTCTGGGTTGGGGTGAGGCATGGGAGGGGACTATCTTGTGGGATTGGAAGCCACTGTCCTAGATCAGGTTTAGTCTACAACTGTCTGATTCTCTCTAGCCTTTTTCATAAAAGCGAGTTAGTTTTTGAAGATGTGGTTACCCCGCAGGAACATAGATCCCTATTTGCTACCTCATGGTGGGCTGGTATTCCTTTATATCCTCACTGCTACCTTTATTATTTTCCTTTTTTAAAAAATTAATATATAATGTATTATTGGCTTCGGGGGTACAGGTCTGTGATTTATTAGTCTTACGCAATTTACAGAGCTCACCACAGCACACACTCTCCCCAATGTCCATCACCCAATCACCCCAACCCTTGCACCACCCTCCAGTCCAGCAACCCACAATTTGTTTCCTGAGATTAAGAATCTCTTATGGTTTGTCTCCCTCTCTGGTTTCATCCCATTTCATTTTTTCCTCTCTTCCCCTATGATCCTCTGCCTTGTTTCTCAAATTCCACATATCAGCGAGATCATATGATAACTGTCCTTCTCTGATTGATTATTTCGCTTAGCATAATACCCTCTAGTTCCATCCATGTTGATGCAAGCGGCAAGATTTCATTTTTTGATGGCCGCATAATATTCCATTGTGTGTGTGTGTGTGTATAGATATACACATATACATATATATATGTCTATATATATGTATACATATATATACATATATATCTCTAGAGATATATATGTATATATATCTCTACCACATCTTCTTTGTCCATTCTTCTGTCAATGGACATCTAGGCTCTTTTCTTAGTTTGGCTACTGTGGACATTGCTTCTCTAAATCCTTATTGCCACTTTTAGACAATTACATTTTACCTTGCCGAAAGGCCCTCCTCCTCCTCTGAGGCCCATGTTATCTACCACCATCAGATTCTTCTCCCACTTGCTCCAATGATCCATCTATTTCCAGATCACTCCTCCATGTCCTCTAGACCTTCCACTCCAAGTTTTGCCTTCCTCCTAGGTGACTTTTAGACCCAGATGGATGGTCTTGCCTGGACTTGACCTCCTGACCTCTAATGCCCTTTACTCTTTCTTTCCTTGTCACCCACACAATGGATGGACCTCAGCACTTGCCATCCTGTGAACTACTTAAACTTAACCTTAAACTTGACCAGCTCCCTCTTGGACCACCGCTTTCAGTACTTCCATGTTCTCATTCCCTTTGTCCCATTCTTCCTCCTAATGTTGATATGTGGATTTAACTCCAATGTAGCACCCCATTCCTAGCTGCACACCTTCTCCACACAGCTTCTGGACAAGCTGGTCCATCCCTCCTGTATTCCCCTGATCTTCACCTCATCCTCCTGGTAAAACCCCAGCCCCAGCTCTAGCTGCCTTTCTGCCCTCTGACTCCTACACTTGAGCAGCTGAACACCCACGTGAAGTGTTGCCATGACAACCGGGTGGTGAGCCGCTGGTCCCTCTACTCGTCCTTGTCAGCCCTCTTCTGTTCCCTACCTTATCACCTCGCCTGTCATTCTCACTCTCAGCAGATAACTTCACTCCTACTTGACAGTGAAAATAGAAGCCATCAGTCAGAAGCCCCCTCAACTTCCTGTCCCCACTGCCACCCCACTAAAACACTTATTTTTATCTGCACTCATCCTTTCCTCCCTTTTATTGTGGGAAAAGTTTCCTTCCTGTAGTTAATCCCTCCACCTGAGCCCTGCATCCCGATAGCTCCAGCCTCCTCAGGGACCTTGGCTCTCGAAGTTTCCTGTGTGCTCCTACAGCATCGCCACGTGGAAAGCTCTCCCATGTTCTCAAACGCAGTGTTCTGCAGACCCCACGTTCCCATCTCCACTGTGCAAACTTCCCCTTCCCTCTTTTCCTTTGCAGTCGGAGTTCTCCGCCTTTTTCACACCATGGATGCCTTTGGCTGTCTGGTGGATAATGTTCTTGAAAGCCTGAAATATGCATGGAACTTACCATGAACACCAATGACTGCAAATGCAGTTGTTACAATAGATTTTAAAAATTTGTGACACTGTTATACATGCGCTGCTTTCTTTTGTTCTTGGCTATCCTTTGTTAATGCATTAAATAGCAAAATCTTGAAGTGGGTCTAAAAGAACTCCTGTATTTTTATGTAGTGATTATTATAAACACTATTTTGCAACATCTGTGTCAACTGTGATGTGAATTAAAAACAGCTGTGATTTTTACAGGTGACAAAGTCACAGTTACTACTAATACTACCGAAGATTGATGCCTGCAGTCATAATTGAAGAGGAGACGATAGTTTAATTAGAGGTAGGTGAAAAATCAAGGTGTAATTTTTTTCCCATCCAAGTTCGTGGGTCCCGTGAATTCTTTTCTTTTTTTTTTTTTATAGATTTTATTTATGTATTTGACAGACAGAGATCACAAGTAGGCAGAGAGAGAGGAAGGGAAGCAGGCTCCTCGCTGAGCAGAGAGCCTGATAGGGGAATCAATCCCAGGACCCTGGGATCATGACCTGAGCCGAAAGTAGAGGCTTTAACCCACTGAGCCACCCAGGTGCCCCGTCCTGTGAATTCTTTCCATAGATGCCTTGGAGGGGACCTGTGGGCACCAGATTAAAATGCTTGTTTTAAAGCCCATCTTCTCTGCTCACCTCCTTATCTTCCATTCGTGTCTCAATTTTATGATTCTCCAAATATCCATTAGTACCAATTATGTATAACAGTAAGTAATCTTTTGCAATCTGGTTTTCATGGCACAGGGTCATGGCCTCATGGACCGGGGTCAATATCCTCACCAAAGTCACCAATGGTCCCCTAAATGTGAAGGTACCTTTTCCATCTCCATATTACTCCAAATCATTTCCTCCGTGGAATTTTCTCCTTCCCTATGGCTGCACCTTGAGCTGCAGTTAAAAAACAGAATCCAAATCATATAGCTTAAACCATAAGGAAAAATATATTCTACATTTTTAAAAAAGATTTTATTTATTTATTTGGGCCGCAAAACAAGGTTTTATTGAGCAATAGGAAAGTATATTGAATGATAGTACAAAGCTCCAAAAGACAGAAGGGACCCGAGAGGGTTACCTATTTATTTATTTTTAAAAAGAGAGAGAGTTCATGCTTCTGTGAGCAGGGGGAGGGGCAGAAGGAGAGGGAGAGGAGAAGGCAAGGAGAGGGGAGGGAGAAGAAGAGGGAGAGAATCTCAAACAGGCTCTTGTGCTGAGTGAGGAGCCTGATGAGGGTCTCGATGAGTAGCTGGATCTCACGACCCTGAGATCATGACCTGAGCTGAAACCAAGAATCTGACACTTAAGTGACTGAGCCACCTAGGCGCCCCAAAATAAATCCTACCTTTTAAGAAGTCCAGCTACAAAGTTGCTCCAGGGCTGATCAATTTCATGGCTTAGCAATGTCATCCGGGACCCAGGTGCCTTCCATCTTTTTGCTCTCCCACCTCACCATGATGGCTTATCCTCAGAGATGTTCTCCTCTACATCTTAAAGAACAACTGTAGCAGTTCCAGGTACCATGCCCAAATGTGATAACATGCAGCTAAAGAACAGGGTGTGTCTCTTCCTGTATGTCTATTTCTAATCCGGGAGGAGACCTTCCCCAGGAGCCCCCAGAAGTCTTTCCTCACATCACATTGGCCTGAATTGCATCATATGTCCCTTCTTAAATCAGTCCCTGGCAAGGAAACTGTGATGACCATAACTGGCTTGGATTAATCAGGATTCACTGCCAAACCACTTGGAAGAAGGGTGGAATGCAGAACAAAACCAGGGGTCTGCCAGAAGTGAACAGGCAATCCAACCTCATTGATACACACTAGTTTTTCTTCTGCTTTTTGCTGGCTCCTTCCTTTTGTCTTTGCAATGCACTCCTCCTTCCCACCCTGTTAAGTGTTGTATTGTGTCAGGTTCCCTTCCTGTCCTTTTCCAGTCTGGGACCATCCCACCCCACAAATTCTTGCTAAACGATCCTATTTACCCCTATGGCTTGAACTGCCACTTGGGTATGCCTCACTCTCTACCTAGAATTCGCTCCTTAGCTCGAGACCCGTGAATTCTCTGTCACCTCCTGGGACCCTAGCTCCATCTGGATATTCCCAGGCCTCTCAAACTCAACCTGTGCATCCACGTTCTTCCTGAATTCCCTGTGTTTCAGTCATCACCCTGGGACTGAAATCTGTCTGCTTATACTCCTTTCTCTCCTTTACCCCCATTGCAGAATCCATCATCTTAAACTCCTACAGAGTCTCCCCACTCAGTGTCTCTAGACTCGGTCCCCTCTTCTCCAAACTTGGGCAGGGACCTGCTCCTTTCAGGGCTGTGTGGTAACCTTGCCCCTTGCTTTATTCCAGAATACCTGTGTCACTGATACCGGAGGAATCCTTCTCTAGCCCAATTCAGCAACCTTCATCAGCTTCCTGTTTTGCAAGGCACATCTCGTCTGGTCCTGACTGAATTCTCCATTTCACTACCTGACACTTTCCTCCTTCACCCTAAACTCAACATGCCACCTCTCACATCCAGCCCGCATACATGCTGCTGCTTCCCCACCATCGGACCCCTCAACTCGTGTACATGCACGTACACACACACACACACACACACACACATCTTTTTTTCCTCCGTGTGCACTCCAAAATACTTTCATTTTTTTTGACAAAACTTATTTTTGTCACCTACCATGTGTTAGCCACCTTACCATGCTGATGACAGCTCTATCTTATCTTTCTTAAAAATGGCTCCCTTGGAGTGTGTGGGTGGCTCAGTTGGTTAAGCAACCGCCTTTGGCTCAGGTCATGATCCTGGAGTCCCAAGATCGAGTCCCACATGAGGCTCCCTGCTTGGTGGGGAGTCTGCTTCTCCCTCTGACCTCTCCCCTCTCAGGCTCTCTCTTTCAAATAAATAAATAAATAAAATCTTTTAAAAAAAATGACTCCTTTGTGTTCCTTAATAAGGATCGCTGTAAGTTTATTTAAACCCACCCCTCTGGATGGATACATGGATAGCCAGGTTGCTTTCCAGCATTATAAACCCCTTGTAGCACCCATCCCTATACATACATCTTTGTGCATATGTCCCAGCATGCGTGCCTAGCTATCAGGGACTCGGGTGATTCCTGGAAGTAGAATTGCCAGTCAAAAGTTATGTGATTTTACATATCAAGAGAATAGCCAGTTTACCCTCCAGAATGTATCCATTTAAACTACCACCAATATAAAAATACTGTATTAAAGCATCCATTTCTCAGAACCTTCATCAACACTAAATATCTTTAAATTTTTGCTTATCTAATATTTTGCCTTAAATTTGAATTTTTCTGATTAATAGTGAGACTGAGCATCATTTTACATTTTTATTTATCATGAACCCTTTATTTTTTACCTATTTTTTTTTTGACTATTCATTCTCCTCCTCCTCCTTCTTCTGCCTCTCCTTCTCCTTCTTCTTCTTCTTTTTTATTAAGAAACCCTCCCCCAGGATGCCTGGGTGGCTTACTTGGTTGCCTTTGGCTCAGGTCATGATCCCAGGGTCCTCGGATCGAGTCCCACATCAGGCTCCCTGCTCCGCAAGGGAGTCTGCTTTTCCCTCTACCCTTCCCCTGCTTGTGATCTCTCTCTCTCTCATTCTCTCTCTCTCTCTCTCAAATAAATAAAATCTTAAAAACAAAAAACAAGAGCTCCAACTCACAACCCTGAGATCAAGAGTCAAATGCTCTACCAACTGAGTCAGTCAGGTGCCCCCTTGTTTGTTCTCTTCTTCGTTTGTATCCTTCTCCATTTTCTTCACCTGGCCCGTTCCTACTAAACATTCAAGGCTCAGGCCAGGCACCACCTCTTTCAAAATAGGTTTCTCCAATTCTCCAATTCTCTGGCCTCTCCCTGCACCCACCCCCAACATAAGACCCCTGCTCTGCACTCTGTGCTGACTTTGCTCTGTGTTTATCTCCTCCACAAGGCCATGGACACAGGGGTCTGTTACCTCTGCTTCCCCTATTCATATTAGTGTGCCCTGGTGTTGTATAGATACATAACAAAAGAATGAAACAATGAGCAAACGATCCACAAACAGGATCACTTTTAGGGTTATTTCTTTTTTGCTATTCCTTGAGAAAACAATACAGAATTAAATAGCCTATTTTGTTTGTTTCCTAAGGAAGATGAATTTCACGTAACTCCATACAAAAAGCTTCAGCTCTTCACCTTCATTGTTTTAATTTTCTCTTGGCTTCATTTTGAAGGTTAACCCCCCTGGGGTAATGGGATCCCAGTCTCAGGGCTCTAACTAGCTGTCTTCGTCCTTGTCCCTGACACACCCTCCTTTCCCCGCCTCATACCTCTGCCTCTTTGCTTCCCCAACATAACTGTGCTCCAGGAGGCCAAGTGTCCAGGAAAGGCCAGAAAGGAAGGTGCAGCCAAAGTAATGTTTTTCTCAACCTGGAATATCAAATACAAGCTTAGGACATTTAACAGATTTGGTAGTTTACAAATGTTGCATTTATTATCCAAGGCAAACCAAAGCCTCAAAGGAATGCCACATCCCACTTCATTATTATCTCCTGCATCAGAGAACATGGAGCCAAGCAAACTGAACTCAGTACTCAATGATCAAGCCATGGGTGATGACCTTGAGAGCCTGAATCTGAAACCCATGAGAAAGACCTTGAACCTGATCCTTTTGCTCAATCTCAGTAGAAGGGAGATCCGAAACTGAATCTGTAGGATGGTGACAAATAATCCAGGTTTTAATTTTTTGAAATTTATCCGAAGCAACTACTCATTTTGCTTTTACCCTGAATAAGATCTTTCATCTGTAGCAACAGCTAAGCTATCCTTCAGTTCTGACTACGCCTAGGGGTGATCATAACAGCGGCTGGTGCGTGTTGGATGTTTTCTATGAGCCTGGCACTGTGGTAGATGCTCCTGTATCATCTCTTGGAACCAACAACGTGCACGGGTCAGTTCTCAGCAGAAATGGGAATAACCTGCCCATAACTGGGAAGATTTACGTTCAGCTCTGCCCACACGCGTGTCTCCAGCCCATTTCTACAGGTAAGAAGGAGCCTCTGGCTGGCCAGAGATGGCTTCTTCGAGGAAACCCACCTTTGCAATTTCCCCAACTCAGATCAAGTCACGAGTTCTAACCTGTTTGCCTGTAAACTAGGATTTGAAGGAAGTTTTCCCACTTCTGGGAGACTAGGACCTGAGCCGAAGGCAGTGGCTTAACCCACTGAGCCACCCGGGCATCCCTATTTTTTAATTTTTAAACAAGATTTTATTTCTTGTTTTGACAGAGAGAGGTGGAGCGAGAATGGGAACAAAGCAGGGGGAGCAGCAGAGGGAGAGGGAGAAGCAGGCTTCCCACTGAGCAGGGAGTCCCATGCGGGGCTCGATCCCAGGACCCTGGGATAACGACTTGAGCCTGAGCAACCTAGGCGCCCTGACAGCTTATTATGTTAAAGGAAGCAGACAGTCGTTCCAGACTCACAAGGCGGGAGGGCTGGCAAGTTTGCTCTTATCCTTAAAGCCTTCCTCTTCACCTGGGCACTTTGGGAGGGCCTAGCAGAGCCTCTGAAGACAGCCAGCCCTTAGGAACAGCTCTGATAGGGGAAGGGAGCCCCATGGAGGAGCTCAGACTTCAAAGGGAGCACCTAGACCCTCCCTGAAAGGGTGAGGCTGCCAGTCCGCCTGGGGGACACCCCAACAGCCCAAATGGAGAAAGTGGGCTGGGAGGCTGGGGTGGGGTGAGGGGAGGGAAAGTGAGCAGAAGCCTGGGAGGGGACGGGCATGGGGCAAGCCAGAGTCTTCTAAAGAAGCCCAGAGGATTCTTGGCAGCCAGGGCTGGAAGGTGGCCGAGTTCTCATAAAAAAAGAGAAAGTGAGAGAGAAAAGAAAACAAAAAACTTCGTCTGAGCATGACTCTTGGCCGTGGTGCCTTTGCCAGGGCCTCTGCAGCAGCTCCCAGAGAGAGCCTGCCAGACAGGGACAGACAGACAGCCCAATGGAGCAGAAGAACAGCCAGAAGCCAGCCCCGCACCAGAGTGGGGACTTAGAAAGTTCTGGGGGTGAGGGGCGCTGCACCCACTCTTCAGCAATTGGCTTGGAGACCACTGGCCATCCATATGGAAGGGATAAAGTGGATCCCTATCTTACAGCAGGTCTCCAAATAAGTTCCAGATGAGCTAAAGACCTACAGGATGTTTTGTTCAGGACCAATTATGCTCAGAGACTAAGTTTGTCTTTGCCAATAATTTATTTAACACAGGTCCACTATAACAATTATAACTTATAGTAATAATATTTCACAAGCCAAGCATACAGTATATTATCTCTTAATACACCAATAAAGAAATAACATATTCCAAACCAATGATGGATTGGTTACATTATTTTTCCAGGCAAAGGGGAGACGAAAGCAATAAAGACCAATATTAGTTGGGGTGTACCTTTCTACGAGTTGGCTCTGGGTAGTGTCAGTCCTTCCAACTAAAAGCTGGATATCAGCTACCTGCTTAGGTCCCTCGCTGCTGGGGCACGTAGCTAGCGGGAGTGTTGGTGCCAGTGTTGACAGGCAAGGTGGCGACTCTGAAGACTGTTACTGCAGGGTCTGCCACACAGCTTGTACCACCACTGCCTAGGAAGGATAGCCTCACTAAGAAGCAGATGTCCCTTCTCTTCCTGAGACCGCCGCGTGGTTTAACACCACAGCTGACCAAGGTAGCCTGGCCACACAGGAGTAAGTATCTCACGATCTCCAGAGAACTATTTAGATCAGCAAAGAGTAGCCTTGTCCAGACCAAACACTTTTGAATGGCTGGTCATACCTCTTGGTTTTTAAAGTTTAAATGACCGTGTGGTGGACAACACGGCCTCCCGTTACCATGGTGTCTAGAGTTCGATAAAAAAGCGCTAATATCCAGCTTCAAAACAATTTCACGAAAACAAGTTCAAACCACAAACAACTTTGTCCAAAGCAAGTTTTCAAAAACATGGATTTGAAATCGCAACAAGTCAGTACACAACACAGGGAAGAAACAAAACTACTATGGGGCATTTGGGAGAAAACATAAAAGGAAAGGTTTATGATACTGGGAAAGGGGAAGATTTCTTTAACAAGGTATAAAACGCACCAAGCAGAAAGGAATAATAGAATAACTGTCTACATTAAAATCTTCTCTATCCCAAAAGACACCAGATGCAAAATATAAAGACAAGCCATAGGGGCACCTGGGTGGCTCAGTTGGTTAATTGTCTGCCTTTGGCTTGGGTCATGACCCTGGGGTCCTGGGATCAAGCCCCATATCAGACTGCTTGGTTGGTGGGGAGCTTGCTTCTCCCTCTCCCTCTGCCTGCTGCTCCCCCTGCTTGTGCTCTCTCTCTCTCTCTCTTGCTATCTTTCTCCATGTCAAATAAATAAAATCTTAAAAAAAAAAAAGACAAGCCATATCTGTGACTCATACAACCAAGAAAAAAAAATCGTAGAATATCTTATTATGTCTAAAAAAAAAAAGCCCAATAGAAAAATGTGCAAAGGATATGAATAGGCAAATCTGAAAGGTCTAACAACCATAACAAATCAAATCAACCTCCTTTGTGACCAGATTGTGTGGAAATTACAGTCATGAGATCCCACTGAGCAGCCATGGGATGGACAAAAATTAAGATCTGATAACCCAAATGTGGATGCAGGTGTAAGGAAATGGAAACTCCTTCGCCGGTAAGAGTGTAAACTGGTACATCCATCTAGGAAAAAAATATGTGAAAACGTGTAAAGCCTTCTAAAGAAGATGCATATGCCAGTGGTAGAGATAGTCTCCTTCATGTTCAGAAGTGACTGATCCTGTATTCATTCTACGTAACAGGGGATAAGTAGAAACAATCTAATCACCCCTGTGTGGGAAAGCTATTTCATTTGTCCAATGAAATACTATAAAGCAGTTAAAAATGATGAAAAAAATCTACATGTATCAACATTGCTGAATCACAAAAATCTAACATAGGATGAAAAAAAGCAGGTTACAAAAGGCTAGTATACTCTGATAGCATTTACATACATTTTTAAAACAAAAAAGTATACAATAAAAATATAAAATCAATATAAAATATTTTATATAAAATATAAAAAATTTATGTTTTAAACTTTAATATTTTATTTATTTATTTGTCGGAGACAGAGCGAGCACATAAGCAGGGGGAGCAGCAGACTGAGGGAGAAGCAGCCTCCCCGCTGAGCAAGGAGTCTCATGCGGGGCTCAATCCCAGGACACTGGGATCATGACCTGAGCCAAAGGCAGATGTTTAATGGACTGAGCCACCCAGGCCTTCCAAAACTTATCTGTAACTTAAAATAAAACAGAGGGGCACCTGGGTGGCTCAGTGGGTTAAGCGTTCAGCTCTTGATTTTGGCTGAGGTCTTGATCTCAGGGCCATGGGATCCAGCCCTATTTTGGGCTCTGCACTCATTAGGGAGTCTGCTTGAGATTCTCTCTCTCCCTCGCTCTCTGCTCCTCCCGGTCCTGCTCTCTCTCTCTCTCAAATAAATAATCTTTAAGAGAATTTAAAAAAATAAAACCACAATGAGATACCACTTCACACTCGTTAAGATAGCTATTATAAAACAAAACAAAACAAAAAAAATAGAAAGTAACAAGTGTTGGCAAGGATGTGGAGAACTTAGAACCTTATGCACTGCGGGTGGGAAAGCAAAATAGTGCTGCCACTATAGAAAATGGTGCAGCAATTCCTCAAAAACGTAAACATAGAATCACCATATCATCCAGCAATTCTGCTCTTGGGTGTCTACTCAGAATAATGAACAACTGAAAGCAGGGACTCAAACTTATTTGCACAACCATGTTCATGGCAGAATTATTCACAATAGCCAATAGGTGGAAGCAACCCTGGGGCTTCTACATTCATCTACAGATAAATGGATAAACACAAAACGTGGTATATACATGCGATGGAATATTATACATCCTTTAAAAAGGAATGAAATTCTGACACTGCTACAACACGAAGTTACCCCGAGAACATTATGCTAAGTGAAATAAGCTAGACACGAAATGGCAAATACTATAAAATACCACTTATAAAAGATGCCTGGTCAAAATCACAGAGACAGAAAGTAGGCTGTTGATGGGAATGAGGATGGAGAGTTACTATTTAATGGTACAGGGTTTCAGTTTGGGAGGGTGACAAGGTTCTGGGGATGAAGGACAGTGACGGTGGCAGAACAGTCGTTATGCCACAGAACTGTACACTTGAAGATGATTAAAATAAATTTTGTGTTAGGTATATTTAACTTAAAAATAGACATTGAAAAAAGACTGGCTTGAATCCAGCCCCTCTGTCCAAAAGAGCCACCAGCCGACTCACCTACCGGCGACGCCCAGCTGACTGGGTCCTCCTGAACCGCCCCTCCCCGCCCCCACACCCGGGTCATCGCCCCCGCAGCCCCAGCGAGTCTCACCGCGCAGGCGCGGAGCTGGGGTGGGCGAGCAGAAGGGGGCGTGGCCTCACACTGCGCCTGTGCCGAATTCCAGCTGTAAGTGCTGTGGGGGAAATGATGTTCAGGTTGGGCTCCCCGGCCCGGCGGCAGCGGGGAGGCCTGCACTGCACACGCGCAGACCGAGCAGTCGCGTCAAAAGACGAAGAGAGCGCGCGCTCCGCACGTCCTGCGAGCCCGGCTGCCAGGCGTTCGTCTCCGCCGTGACTCCCGCGGGGCAGGGCTGGCGCGCCCACGTCTGAAGAGCCATGCCCCGGGAGATCATCACTTTGCAGCTGGGCCAGTGCGGCAACCAGAGTGAGCGAGCGAGCACCGGGACCCTCCAGTTTCCGGTTTTGCCCCTTCGGGTCCTTCCCAGTGCTTGGCATCCTCCAGTCCCCCTTTCCCTGCCATGAACCCCGTGCCCTATTGCGCATGACAAACACGCCCCAGCTGGAGAGCCGCACCTGGGCTGTGACAGCTCCCAGACCAGGTGTCTTGGGTGCAGCCTCTGAGTGTGACAGCCTCTGAGCCTGACTCTGGGCGCCTGAGGCCTTACGACTAGTGACTCAGGCATCTCTCCCCACCCCCAGTTGGGTTCGAGTTCTGGAAACAGCTGTGCGCCGAGCATGGTATCAGCCCCGAGGGCATCGTGGAGGAGTTCGCCACCGAGGGCACTGACCGCAAGGACGTCTTTTTCTACCAGGTGCCCCCAGCGACTTGGCCAGGGGGTCTGAGGGAAGGGCAGGGGCCTGGTACCGGGAAACCCGCTGGGCAGAGGAACCAGGGCGGGAGGCTTGAGGAGGGAGGGCAGGCAGGAGCCAGAGCTGGGAGGATGGAGGGCTGGGCCTTAGCTGATTGTACCCCCTTGCTGGATGCCCCTTGGCAGGCAGACGATGAGCACTACATCCCCAGGGCGGTGCTGCTGGACCTGGAGCCCCGGGTGATCCACTCCATCCTCAACTCCCCCTATGCGAAGCTCTACAACCCAGAGAACATCTACCTGTCGGAGCATGGAGGAGGAGCTGGCAACAACTGGGCCAGTGGATTCTCGCAGGTATCTGGGTGACCATCCCCTAAACCCCCGATGTTCCCTCCCCAGGGCAAGGCAGGCTCAGGCATCCTGGGGATTTGACTAGATCAGACTGACAATAAATAAGAGACAGCGGAATAACCTGACAAGAGGGACAGCCAGGGAAAGGTTTAGGCAGATGCAAGTCATTTGCAAAGTAGCTTTTTTGGGGTTGAGGGTCATGGCTGAGACTCTGCTTGAGGGTGGCAGTGGTGTCCCAGGGTAGAGTTCTTGGTGCTGAAAAGAGATACTCCCCAGAACCCTCATCCTCACCCTTCCTCTCATGTCTTTCTCTACAGGGTGAGAAAATCCATGAAGACATTTTTGACATCATAGACCGAGAAGCAGATGGAAGTGACAGCTTAGAGGTGAGGCTCCGCCCCCGCTGAATGGAAAACAAGGCTGAAAAGTGCTGGGAAAGGTCAGGATGTTCCTGAACAGGTGGTGTGATGGGGGCAATTCTATTAAAAACTAATCTTTTGAGTATCCTATGGGAGGTATCAAGGTAAATAAGGTACAGTACTTGTCCTCAAGGAGATCCTCATCTGGATGGCATCAGCTCCTTAGGCATGAGTCTTCCTTCCCAAGGAGTGTCAGCCTGGATAGACACAGAAGAAGCCTTGAGACATGAGTATGTTGGGAGTTGGGAATGAGACAAGCCTGGAGCCTCTGCCCCACATCCCTGGAGACTGCCTCTCCATCCCTTCCCATGCAGGGCTTTGTGCTGTGTCACTCCATTGCTGGGGGGACGGGTTCTGGCCTGGGATCCTACCTTCTCGAACGACTGAATGACAGGTAAGCCTGTGTTGGGGGACAGGGCATTAGCCCTGGTTCCGTGGGTAGGGTCTTTCCTTTTTATTGATTTTTTTCTCTTGGACTGGAAAGTCTGGCACTGTCACTTTGAGTCATTGGTAGGAACGGAGCCTGGCCATCCAGGGAATGTCTTGGAAGGAAGAACTCCCAGGAAGGGGTTTGCCTAGGGAGAAGAGGGACCTTAAGGGTTTGATGGGTTTGATGCTTTAGGTTTATTCTTTTTGGCTCCCGGGCTCTGACCACTCAATTCTGCCCTTGCCCCCCTTTTGTACCAAGGGCTTGGTGGCACTTGGAAAGGAATGGTCGTGTAAGCTCTAGAGAAGACCAAGATGGGCAGTGATGGGAGTCCTTCCAGTTCACTGTGTCACATTCCCCTTTCCCTCTTTGCCCCCAGGTACCCCAAGAAGCTGGTGCAAACGTATTCAGTGTTTCCCAACCAGGATGAGATGAGCGATGTGGTGGTCCAGCCCTACAACTCACTGCTCACACTCAAGAGGTTGACCCAGAATGCAGATTGTGTGGTGAGCACTGGAAAAGGGAGTGGGGGGCTCTGGTCCACCTCTTCAAACCTGTGAGACATGGACACCCTGCCCTTCCCAAGTCCCTGCCTAGAGAACAGAGGACCAACAAAGCCATTCCCAGTGGCCCAAATTATGAAATGAGTTGACTCCAAGTTGGTTATAGTCCCTTTAGGCAGCAGGACTCTCAAGAACATGTATACTGCCTGATATATGTCCCCATTTAGCCTGTTTAATGCCTACTCATGCTTAAATTCTCAGCCCAAGGGTAACTTTTGGAGTCAGACTTCCCCTGACCACCCATTCACGATCAAATTCCTTTGTGCATATTTCAGGCTGTAACTATACTTTTCTGTGAGGAGGACAGACCATGCCTGTTTTATCCCCCATGGTATCTACAGAGCCAGGCACGTGCATGGCATGTGGGGATAATCACATTTGTTTACTGGATGATAGAAAAGTTTCTGGTGATGCCCCTGAGACAGTAGTTTCCTTTTTTTTTTTTTTTTACAGACAGATCACAAGTAGGTAGAGAGGCAGGCAGAGAGAGACAGGAGGAGGAGGCAGGCTCCCTGCTGAGCAGAGAGCCCGATGCGGGACTCGATCCCAGGACCCTGAGATCATGACCTGAGCCGAAGGCAGAGGCTTTAACCACTGAGCCACCCAGGCGCCCCAGTAGTTTCCTTTTTTATGTCAACACACCTACACCCTGGTTTTGGAGTTTAGAGGGGGCTAAGCTAATAACTTTTTTTTTTAAAGATTTTATTTATTTATTTATTTGACAGAGAGAGATCACAAGTAGGCAGAGAGGTGGGCAGAGAGAGAGGGGAGAAGCGGGCTCCCTACTGAGCAGAGAGCCTGATGTGGGGCTTGATCCCAGGACCCTGAGATCATGACCTGAGCCGAAGGCAGAGGCTTAACCCACTGAGCCATCCAGACGCCCCGCTAAGCTAATAACTTATCTCCCTGCCCCCTTTTTCCTCAAAAAGGTGCTGTGACCCTCTTCTGTCCCCCCCAGGTGGTGTTGGACAACACAGCCCTGAACCGGATCGCCACAGACCGCCTGCACATCCAGAACCCATCCTTCTCCCAGATCAACCAGCTGGTGAGCCCCCACTCCTGGACTCTCTGGGCTGGAACCCCTCCTTGCTGGGGTCTGCCTTGGGAAGGGAACCCCATCCCTCCATGGGGCCAAGGCCCACGGCACACACTCCTATCCCCAGGTGTCCACCATCATGTCAGCCAGCACCACCACCCTGCGCTTACCCCGGCTACATGAACAACGACCTCATCGGCCTCATCGCCTCGCTCATTCCCACTCCTCGACTCCATTTCCTCATGACGGGCTACACCCCGCTTACCACGGACCAGTCGGTAGGAGCAGTCGCGGCAGGCCCTGCCCTCACCTTTCTGTCCCCCTGCTGCCCCAGGAGCTGCCCCTTGCGGCCCCCAGAGGCTCTGTGCTCCAGGACCGGCATAGACCATCCAACTCCACGCTGACCCGCTCTCTTCTCCCCTGTGCCTCTGGCTCCCTCCCCGCAGGGCCCGGGCTCTGTGGGGTCTGCGAACGCTCCTGCACAGGGCCATGACCTTGCCGAGCTGAGGAGGACTCAGTCCCACAGCAGAGGCTCAGTGTAGACCTGGATCTCGAGACCCTTCCCCAAGAAACCACACTAGCCCGAGTCAGACAGGGCTGAGGTATTGGACGGTGGCCTGAGTGCGGGCCCGGGCCCTGTGGCCCACTGTCCCCTCAGGTGGCCAGCGTGAGGAAGACCACGGTCCTGGATGTCATGAGGCGGCTGCTGCAGCCCAAGAACGTGATGGTGTCCACGGGCCGGGATCGCCAGACCAATCACTGCTACATCGCCATCCTCAACATCATCCAGGGGGAGGTGGACCCCACCCAGGTAGGTGAGGCCCCTTCGTGCCACCCCCGGGCCCCGCAGGGGTAGAGGAGAGGCTACCACCACCACTGCTGTGTGCACCCCTCCCCCCAGGTCCACAAGAGTCTGCAGAGGATCCGGGAACGGAAGCTGGCCAACTTCATCCCCTGGGGCCCTGCCAGCATCCAGGTGGCCCTGTCAAGGAAGTCTCCCTACCTGCCTTCGGCCCACCGGGTCAGTGGGCTCATGATGGCCAACCACACCAGCATCTCCTCGGTGAGCCTAATCTCCTGGGCTTCACTGACCAGTCTGTTCCACTAGCCACTCTTATCATTCTGCCCCATTCCATTCCAGACCCTTATCTTGCACGGGTTCCCATCCTGGAGATTTCTATCTCTTTCAGCTCTTTGAAAGTTCCTGCCAGCAGTATGACAAGCTGCGGAAACGGGAGGCCTTCCTGGAGCAGTTCCGCAAGGAGGACATCTTCAAGGAGAACTTCGACGAGCTGGACACGTCCAGGGAGGTGGTGCAGGAACTCATCGACGAGTACCACGCAGCCACGCGGCCAGACTACATCTCCTGGGGCACTCAGGAGCAGTGACTTCCTTGCCACCACTTCCCCTGGACAGTAAGCACAGTCCCCATAATGCCTGGTCCCTGTGACATGGATTCCTCTCAGCTAAAACCTTTCTAGAATCATCTCCATCCCAGACGCTGGTCCTCCTTCCTCCCTTCTCTGCCCTGACCCTTGATATGCTTGTTATCTCTAATAAAGTGATAAAGCTTTGTTGTGCATATAGTCAGAGTGTGAATATGGGGGGATGACCCATGTTCCCTCCCAGTTCCCAGGCATGTGTCCTTTACCTGCTGTAGCTTCTTACCACTAATCCGGGTGTCAATGTGGTCACTGTTTCCATTGGCATACCTTGCCTAGAACCAGGCCACTCTACCTGAGTCAGCCCTGAGGGTTACTGAGGTCTGCCCTGTCCTCGGTGCCTGAGCTTCTGCCCCCGGGGTGGATCAGTACTGCCCCAGACTCTTCCACTCAGGGAGTAGGCTGTGGAGGCTAGTGAAGGAGGGCCTGCAGCATACTGAGCAGGTCAGGAAACCTGGGACTCTGGATTCCCAGCGCCCAAGGCTATCAGATCCCTAGGAACGCAACCCAATTCAACCTAGCTTGATAAAGCAGGAACAGAACTCAGGAGTAGGGCTGAGCCCATCCTGATAAGGCGTTTATCTGTGCCAGAGAAGCTCTTGGGTCTGATCCTGTCCCAAGCTTCTCTCCATTCCAGACCCAAAGCAGTAGGCACACCGACATGGACCCAACGAGGGCCCAGATGCTGGACACCGGGGTAGGAACTGGGTAGTGCCAGTCTTGATGACTCACTGCCTTCCGGCCTCAGGGACGCCAGGAGGCCACCCCTGTGCTGCTCAATGGAGAAGTGAGTGTGAGTAATTGCCAGCTTCCCAAACTGCCCTGTTGCCTGCCCCACCCAGCACCCTGTGGCAGCCTGCTGGCTAGGAGGAGGTTAAATCCAGAAGGTCAAGGAGGGTGGAGCTCTGTGGTGTCCAGACTCCCCTCAGTGCTGGTAAAAGCTCAGAGTGTGGGCGTCCCCAGGGGGGTGGAGCGCTGAGTTATGGGGCTCTAACTGGTCCCACCGACAACACTCCCACAGGAAGGGTTTGTGTAAATAAGGATTTTTTTCGCTTCTCTTCTACAAATAAATTAAGAAACAAACTAGAAAATCATCGGCACCCATTACAGCCCTTGGGTGTGGGGTGTGCCCTGTCCCTGCAGGGCCAAAAGGGTCCATGGTTCCCTCAAATCTCAGAGCAGTCCAGGTCCAGGCTGGAGGCAGAAGGGAGGTCGTGACCTCTTGGCAGGCTCAGTCCTGCAGCTGCCCTAAACAGCCAGACTGTCCCTGGGGCTCGTCCAGGCCCGGGTGCTGGCTGGGAGGGGAGGTGTCTGGCAGGTCTTGGCATGGAGGAGAAGGGCTGCTGCAAGGCCTCTCAGGGGAGGGATTGGGCAAGTAGGCATTCACCAGCTGCATGATCTCTTCCACCTAAGAGAGGGCAGAGGTCAAAGGGCGGTAGGGGT
Organism: Enhydra lutris kenyoni; assembly: GCF_002288905.1. Classification (NCBI taxonomy): domain Eukaryota; kingdom Metazoa; phylum Chordata; class Mammalia; order Carnivora; family Mustelidae; genus Enhydra; species Enhydra lutris. The sequence continues at coordinate 27,297,647 of NW_019154110.1, forward strand.
CACTGGGTTCTCCTTTGTCTCATCCTTTGCCCAGGCTCCTCACCAGGGCCTTCTGAGAGCTGCCCCCCTCCCCGCAACTTTTCCCTCCTCACCACCACGCTCTCCCTCACTATGTGCCAGTCACACTTGTGTCTTTCTGCTTCTCTAAATGCTGTTGTCCTCTCAGAGCCTTTCCACCTGTGATATCCTCTACCTGGGATGCTGTTTCCCCAGATCTTCCTGTGGCTAGCCTAAATGTCACTTCCAGTATCCCTTCCTGACTGTTCTACCTAATGTTATGACCCCTTCCAGTCACTTCGTGTCACACCACCCTTCCCTTGGTAGCATCTATTACTGTCTTAGATAGTTTCTGATTCCTTATTTAGTGTCTGACCTCCTGCCCTAATGTAAGTGCCTTGAGCTTATCTTTGATCACTGCTGGATCCCCAGTGACTAGACCTGTACCTGGCTCAGCATTAATAAAATGTTTCTTAACATCCTTTCCCTTCCTTCCTCCTTCCACACCCTCTTCCCACTCACCTGGGGACTCTGCAGGACGAGCTGGCTCTCTCCCACCCTCAGTGCTAGGGTGTGGGGGCCCATTAGCTGGCAGGCGGCCACGTGGCCATAGCTGACACTGTGGATGGGCTCTGTCTCACCCGGCCGGGAGAAGGACATGGCCTTGGCTCCCAAGCCCAGGCATAGCTTCTGTGGAGTGCCCCCACCAGGCTCCTAGGGACAGATGGGTAGAGTCAGGGTGGACGTAGGGGACCCTGCAGCATTATTTTTGGTGTGGGGAGACAGCTGTGAGCAGGAGTGTCCTGGTCCCCTCTGTGATTCACACGGCATGTGTGGAAGGGCTGACGCCTCTGGAGAGGGGAGACCCCAAGGGCCAGTGACTCCTGGGGTTTGAGAGGGTCAGCTGTGCTGGGTGTGGGGAGTGAGATGACCCACAGTGGGGCCTGTGGCTCTGGGGCAGAGGTGTAGGGCTTGGGCCGCCAGAGTCCCCTCTCCCTTCTCCCCCTCACCGTGCTCAGCTCCAGAACGTCATACCGAGCAGCGCCGAACCCTGGACACTGCGCCGCCAGGGCCAGGTAGGCAGCCATGGCCTCAGCTCGGCCCATGCCCCGTAGCCGCTTCCAGCTGCCCAGCACAGCAGCCGCCGTGCCCGCGCCACCTCCTCCCTCGCGGGCCGCGCTTCCCGCCGGGCCGCCTGCCCCGCCGCCGCGCCGGGTCCGCTCCGCCCGCCTCTTGGCCAGGCCCGGGCTCCAGATCGCCCCGGCCAGCAGGGCGGCGGAGGGGGGAGGCCGGGGGACGGGGCGGGGAGGGTCGTCCCGCGGCGGGGCAGAGGGCGGCAGCAGGCGATCCAGGCGCGGCAGGGGCGCCCTCGGGGAGAAGTCTCGGTGCAGGCTCTGCAGACGCAGCGCCGCCAGGGCGCGCAGCGTGTCGTCGGGCGGGGGCGGCCGGCCGCGCAGTAGCAGAGCGTGAGCCTAGGAGGAGGCACGGGGTGTCAGCGCGGGAGTGGCGGCGAGCACACCAGGGGGTGCAAAGTCTGACGTCTGGGTTCGAGTAAAGCCTCCCGCGAGGTTGCCATAACGGTTAAATGTGACGGCCCGGAAAGCGAGGGGTCCAGGCTGGGGGGGGGGTGTCTTTTGGGGGGGGGCAGTGAACGCTGGAGATGCTCACCTGCTCAAAGAGGAAAGGCAGTTCGTGACCGTCTGGGGACAGACCCTCAGGGTGCAGGGGCCCGTGAAGACGCAGACACAGTCTCCAACCAGAGTCCGGGGAGTCGTCCAGCCCGGCTTCCTCCACCGCCAAACTGCAGAAGAGAGGAGGACTCGATGCCACGCAGAAGAGAGACCCCCTCCAAGGCGTCCGCCACGGCGGGCGGGGGTGGGGGGAGCGGGGCCATGCTGGGGGCGGGGCCAGACGTTTGGGACGCCTGGAAATCTGACAGCGAACCGCCCGCGGTCAGGGCCCCTCTGTGCAGATGGGTTACCGGAGAGCGGGGCTGGGGCTGGACATTTACTTCTCAAACCTGGTGAGCACGTCGGCCACGAGAGTACCCCCGGCCAGGGCTCGCTCCTGGGCCCCTCGCTGCTCATACAGCGCGAAAGCGTTGCGGCTCCGGGCCAAGCCCAGCCGTCCCACCAGCTCTCGAGCAACCTGGAGGGGAGGAGGCATGAGGGGGAAATCACACCGCGCTGGGGTCTTGCCAACTGGCGAACTCTTTCAGGTCTCCCGGTCCCGCCACACACACGCCTTACGCAAATGATGGATCTTAGACGTGGGCAAACCTAGGGCCCAGGCACCAGGACGGCCGGGCATGGGAAGCTGGGAGGACGGGTTGAGGTTTCAGGGGTCTTTTCTGGCCGTACCTCGCCCGCCGTGGTGTGGGAGTCTATGGCCACAGGACAGGCACCAGCCCCGGGACAGTGCACGGTGCATAAGAGCTCCTGCCGTTGGCTCAGCGCCGAAATCTCTGCCAGCGAAGGCACCAGCTCGCGGCCGCGCGTCCGGCCCAGCGCTTTCCTGATGAAGCGCGCGTACTCCGCCAGTTCCGTGTCCGGGAGCGCCTGCTCCGTCCTGGGTTAGAGAAAACCCGAGGGTTAGTGCTCAGAGAGCTTTCCTTCTCCCCATCCCTCTCGCCTTCTTGTTGTATCGTTTCTTTCCTCTCACGGATTCCCACCCCTCCAACTCTAAGTTGCTTGGACCTAACGACCCGCTCTCTACCCTTGGAGCACTGCGTGGAGCTCAATTACTTTCTAAGGCTCCTACAGCTCTCTCCTAACCGCGTCCTCCCGCTTGCCAAAGTCTCTCCATGATCTTCTGCGCTGAAATCCAAAATCCAGCCCCATTCCGCTCTGCAACTTAGAAGCGCTGGCTAGACTGCCTCAGCCCAGAGGAAAAGCAGCCCTTAGCAATTCCTCTGCCTCAAGGGGGGCGCCTTTTGCAATCCTTCTGCCGGAAAGTGGGATTTGATCTCGTAATTCCCACAAAGACCCTGAGCATATTAGCAGCGTTCAAGTCTCTTTCTCTCTCTGGGTCTAAGTTCTCCAACCGCCAGTTTGGCAAGGCCTGCCATTCTCTCCCGGGCCTGCAGCTCCCTTGCCTTGTCCTTACCCCAGCCCTCCCCTCTCACCTCTCCAGATGCCCCAGAAGGTGCCCGCGGACAGCTCCCCCCGGCCGGAAGGTGCAGCTCATACAGGTGAGGAGCTGCCAGTACCGAAGGGCCGCAGGGTCTTGGGTAGCTGGGGGCCCGGGAGGGCCTGCGGGGCCCGAGGTCTGCTTAGCCAGCTGCAGGAAGAGCTCGTCGCGGAGCGCGGGCAGGTCCCGGCAGGTTTGGAGCACACCCTGCATCAGGGGCCCGGGGCGCCGCGCCCCCTCCAGCGCCTGCAGCGCCAGGAACAGCCGCACCGCCTCCTCGCGCAAGGGTGCGTAGCCCGGACCTGCGGGGAGGGTGGGGGTGGAGGGACGGTTTGGAGAGGGGACACAGAGCTGGGCCCTGAAAGGAAGGCATGAACCAGGGAAAGGTCAGAGGGAGTGTAAAGGGACAGGGGGTGGCAAGGAGGGGAGAGTACGAACGACAGGAAGAGTGAAGGGAAAGCAGTGGTCCCCACAGAGCCTCCCAGGCACCTCCCCCGGGGGAGCCACTAGGGCTGCTCTCTGAGTTAGTGAGCTCCAGGGGTTGACTAAAGGACACAGGTTCAAACCCCAGATTCTGCAACTGGGCACTAAAAGCCCATCACCATGGGCCAGAAAGCAGGCTGGACTGGGAGTCAGAAAACAAGGGCTCTTCTCCCAGCTCCCCTTAATCTTCTACTTTTAGGACCTGGACTCTCACTATTCCTTTTAGGGAAGAGGTATAGCCGGATGAGGCCAGCCCATTCCCCACAGTGCTGGCTTTTCCAGCAGTTGAAAACATAGTATGCCGGGGTCTAAAGAGCATAAAGAAAAATAGAGTGTAAAAACTCATGAAGGAATACCAGTAGTCAGAAGGAGATCCACAGACAAGGTGGTCAAAGGGGGCATTTTTTCCTGTGCTGGCTTCCCTCTCCTCCACCCTAGGTATCAATCCAGCCAGCGTCCATTCTCAGCCCTTTGATAAGTGAGGGGCTCAGGCCCCTTTGGACTTCTAAGTCCCTGTCAAGTGAGGCATTCAGATTCCCCATCCAAAGGACTGGAGCCATGCCACCACTCACCTGGGGCGCTGACCCCGTAGGGCAGGGGCAGGAGTGGAGCATACAAGGCCCCACTGGTGTGCCTCAGGATTGGATTCCGTCGGTAAATAAGGGCCACGGCTTCCGGGTCCCCACAACTCTCCTAGAATCAGGGAAGGAGTCACAAGGATGGAAAAAGGGGCTCCCCACAAACTCAGGAGGCTTCTGGGTCCGCCACCCTTCTCTTTCTCCATGAAGTCCTCTCTGTCACACCTGAATGTCCCTCAGCAGCAGCTGGGTAGGGGTCTCCAGGGGCGCCTTGGAGGCGATCACTTCTCGCAGCGCCAGACCCCAGCGTTCCGCCTCTGCCTGGCGCGGGGAGCAAAGCCGGACGCTGTGCTTCCGGCCAGACACGGTGACTGACCACAGACCTGGGGAAAGAGAGGCCATGGAGGGCAATCAGGGCCGGACGGGGCGATAGCAGGGAGGTACAAGAACCCCCTGTGAAGCCTCACCGGTCTCCTTGGGACGGCGCTCCGGGCCGGTCACCGAGCACAAGCTGGTGAGCACGAGGCTCCTGAGGCGCCGCGCCCCCTTCCCGCTGCTACTGAATTGGTCCAGAGAGTCCCGGGTGAGCACGAACCAGGCCCGGCGCGGGGGCAACCAGGGCCGAGCCCCTCCTCCGCGAGGCTCTCCGTACAGCCAACCTGGGGGGAGGGGAGGGAGAAAAAGGGGATGAGCAAGAGAAGACGTTATCCCCTGGAGGGTTGGGATTGGGACTTCCAGAGTGCTTGAGGTGGGTCCCCACCTTTCACGACGACGTCTGGGTCCTCCTCGGGCGGCCCCTTCTCCGGGATGAGGCTCCGCGTCTCCTCCCAGCTCTGCAGCCTGGGCCAGAGGGGAGGGAGGATTGGGCGAGGCTGTCGGTCCAGCACCCCGCCTCCAGGGGGCTCTTCAGTCGGGGCTCCCCAGACCGCGAGGGGAGGCTGCTCCGGGCCTGGACACCCCTCCCCCAGGCTGTGGGAACCGCTGGGCCGTTCTGACCTCGCACCAGAAATAGCCCAGACCCCCCCTTTCTCCCCGCGCCCCCAGTCGGACCGCCCCCCCCCGGGACCCCGGCCAAACCACAGCGTCCGGCGTAAGGCCTCTCCCTTATTGCACAACTGCGGGAGGGCAGACTGCGAGGATTGGGGTCCGGGGAACAGGCTTGGGGGGGGACTTCATATCCTAAGACGCAGGGGCCGAGCTCACCTGTCTGAGACCTGCGCACTCCTCACCGGCTGAGTCAGCGTCACGTCCAGGGGGCCCTGGGGAAACAGAGAAGCAGCCCTCAGGATCAGAGCCGTCATCGCGGGATGCCCGTGGCTTCTGCCCCCAGGAGAGAGCTGCTCGGGGGAATTGAGGGATCAAGGAGTAGGGTCGTGATCATGGGAAAGAGCTGATGCCACGAGGAAGCCCCTTCTGCCAGTCTCTACAGAACAGCCCCAGCTAAGAAGTCAAGGCTCCCGCGTTGTCTCTGTTTCCCTTTGAAGATTTAAATCAGGGCGGGATAGCTGGAAAGAGCACTGTGCAGGGAGTCCAGTGGGGAGACCTGGATTCTAGTAACAGTCTGACCACTAACTCGAATCACTGGCTGTGGAACCTTCACAGATCCTCTCAGTCTTTGGGCCCTAGCTTCCCCATCTTTGAAAAGGAAGAGGTGGACGAAACTCCTTTTTGTTGGAAGTCACCCCCTCCTCCTCATTTCCCCTTCATTGGCTGGCACACAGGCAGGTGGTGGGCACAGAGCTGGATGAAGGGAAGTGGGACTTTTTCAGTATAGGGCTTTCTTCAAGAACTTCTTATGCCCTCCCACAGACACTCCTGAGACTTAATGGTAAGCAGAGACCCTCCCCCTTTGCTGGGGCTCTGGAAGAGCACGCAGAAAAATGGCACACGCTCTCCAGGAGAGGTACAGTTCAGGATTTTGCCCTTCTACCTCCTGCCCTGGAACTTCAACAGGAGAATGGGGCCTGAGAGAGGCCAAAATCCCGTCCAGGAGCCTGGTCAGGCAGGAACTATGCCATCGTCCCATTGCGCCCAGACTGCTAAAGCCAGGAGGGGGAGGTGGGGGAGGGGGCAGGGACACCTGTCCCCAAGCTCGGGGGAGGGGAGTGGAGGTGGAGCATGAGGGAGGCAATGGCGTGGTTCACAGAGCCGTGGTTCACAGAACTGACCCAGCCCAGGCTGGAAGCTTGGGGATGCCTGGGTCCTGTGCCTTCCTGGGACGCAGACCCACCTTTCTGGATGGTCCAAGAGGAGTTCTTAGCCACACCGCCGTGGGGGCAGGTGCTGACCACTCTCTTAGTCCAACTCTCCTAATCGCAGTCCCCTGCTTCCCTCCCTCCACCCCCCTCTATATTTATCCGCCCTCCGCCTCCGCCAGGTGCTGGCGCCGGCCCCAGCGGCGCAGCCCGCCCCACCCGGGCACCGAGCCAGGGCCTGCTGGGGACCCCTGAGCGGGGGATGGGAGCTGACCCAAGCCATAGCACACGGGAGTCTGGTTGCCGGTGTGCAGGGGACTCCGGAGGGGACCTCAGGGTATGGAGGTCTTCCAGACCAATCGAGCCTCAGTTTCCCCACGGGGAGAGTCCACAAAACCTAGGAGCCAAGTGTCCCTCACCATCCCCTCAGGGATTCCCCAGGAGCCTCACCAGGGAGGGCCGAGAGTTCTGTCTTGAGTGGTAGGGTAATGACGAGGGGTCCTCGAAGAGTTGTGGCCCCCAGCTCCCTCTCCGTGGGGTCCCTGCCACGGACCCCAATCTGAGGATGCCTTCTCCCCCTCTCCCAGGTCCCCGCGACGGGAGCTCCGGCATCTGGCCCCAGCACTCAGCGCTCACGAACTGGGAGCGGAGCGGACCCAGGCGTCCGAGCCGCCCAGCCGGCCTCGCCACATTCCTCGGCGCTGGCGGAGGCGGAAGGAGACGGGATGGGACGCGGGCCCGGCGGGGAAGGGAGAGGCAGGGCCAGGTTGGGCCACGCGTGACGCCTCCCCTGCCTCAGGGCCCCTAGCAGGTGGACAGCGCCCAGCATGCGGCGCGAGGCCCACAGGCACATCCCGAGTAGGGCTGCTCCTTGAGCTCCCAGGGGCTCCTGGCCCCCCAGGCAAAAACCTCTCCCACGTCCCCGTCTGCCCAGAGCATGGCGTTTGGCTGGAGTCTGGAGCAGGATCAGACGTGACGGCCGCTTGTAGTGAGAGGGATTGAGACAAGGCTCCAAACCCCCAGGGACTTACCCTCCCGCCGCCCGCTGGACTCGGGGTCCGCAGCTCAAAGGTCTCCTCGTCCTCGTCCTCGTCCCCGTCCCCGCTAAGCTCGCCGTCCCCGTAGTCCCGGTGCAGAAGAGTAAAGCCTCGACGGCAGCAGAGGAGCCACCACAATCCCCCGGGGAGAGGCATCCGGGCGAGCAGCCGGGGGATGGGGGCGCGGGCAGCCGGGCCGAGCTGCAGGGGGTCGGAGAAACTGGCGGGGCTCCGACCCCAGCGGGGGAATGATGCGGCGGGAGGAGGGGAAGGGAGAGGGGGACTAGGAGGAGGCAGTGTCTGGCGCTGGGCTGCAAGGGGTCGCTTGCTAGAGCCTGCGGGGGGCTCGGTGTCTGGGCCCCCGGAGGGGGAGGGGGAAAGCGTCCAAGGCTGGGTGGGGGGGAGCAATGTCCGGAGCTGGGAAGTAGTGTCCGTTGTAGTGTCCAGCCCTGTGGGGGGCAGTGTCCGGTGCAATGTCCGAGGTGGGCAGTTGTCCAAGCTCCAGGGAGGGTCGTGTCCGGTAGGGTGTCCGGTGGCCGGGGCCCGGGCCGCGCGCGCTGCGCTCCCTGCAGCCCCGGGACTGGCGCGCTAGGGGCGCGAGCACAGCGCCGGGACCCCGCCTCCCCAGCCCCCTCCCCTCCGAGGGCCCCCCCCCCCCTTTCCCTCTCTTTCTCTCCTCCCTTCTTTACAGGGCAGGGTGCAGTTTTCGTCACAGTCTCCCCTGCCCAATCCCTGTGCCTGGCGCCGGGCGCGGCCACCAATCAGGCCACTGAAACCGCGGCGGGTTGCATCATGTGCCCCTGGCTTGGTGACAGCGGGGAGGAGCTGAGGAATAAAGAGGGAGGGGGCGGTGCGATGTCAGCCACGCCCCCGTCCCCGAGGTCGGACGCGGAGTGCTGGTGATGTCACGGAAGCCCGCCTTCATGCCCTTGTTTTAACTCTTGGCTCACCAACCAGCAGATTGAAAACCCTCTCGAGAGGGAGCATTGGAGAACGAAGGGCATGGGGCATAGAGGAAGGCCCCGACTGCGGCTCTCTGAACCCCTGTCTCGTCTCGGGGTCCCTGAGAAAGGAACGATCTTTAGCTACCTGCGCCAGGCACAGCCCTGGAGGCGGCCCTCCGCCCCTGGATGGAGTAGTCCAATTCTTTGGTCTACAGTCACCTCCTTTTTAAGGTGCAGAAGCTGAGGCAGAGTCGGGGAAGTGCAGACCCAGGTCGGAAATTAAACCTAATTTCGAGCGCACAGCTCACTGAACTTCAGTGGGGAGAGTGATTTAAGATTCAAGGGAATTCTACGGTCTTCGAAGAGAGTGGAGGCCTCTCGGGGACTATAGCCTGAGGTCCTGTGTCTGAAGGGGTTAAGCGAGGCGCTAAACCGACCGGGCGGGGCGGGGCCGCGGACGGGGCGGGGCCAGGGCGACAGCGGGCGCGCGCGTGCGTTGCTGACTCAGCGGCGATTCCCGCGGTCTCCGGTGGAGGGTTCCAGGTTGGCCCCCAGTGGCTGGCTTGTAGGACCTTTGGAGGATCGGCGCCATCTCCGGGCCTTCCCTGGATTCTGTCCCCTGGTGGCGGTGGCTTTTGGTCTCTACCGCAGGAGGCTCTAGGAAGGAAAGCTAGCCAGCGCTGGGCGGGGCGGGACAGGGCGGGGACGTCGGGCCAGCGCCTCCCTTGAGACCTCCCCGCCACGCCCCGCCCTTCTTGCTCGGGGTCCCCAGACTCCAGGCTGGAGTGGTCCGGGCAGCTTTGCTGACCGGATATTAAACTGCAAGAGTTGTCGCACGTGAACACCATCCTGCCTACCGTGCTTGTGTAAAACAAAGACCAGGAATCCATGCGACCGTCAGAGGCCGTCCCGGCCTTGCCCTCGCCCCAGATGACAGTGGCCAGCACTGAGATTTCCTCGAGACGGAGACATTCGAACCATATACTCTCTTCCCTGTCTGGATCCCAGGCCCTTGCCTGCAGGAAAGTTCTTTCCGATGTCTAACCTCTCTCTTTCCGGCAGGCTCAGCACATTTCCTCTGACCCTGTCCCCAGGGAAGATGGAGAACAGCAGTCACCCCCACCCCCACCACGCCCATGATAACGACTCTGGAAATTTTCAAATTGGCATTCTCTCCTTGTTTTTTCTCCAAGGTGAAAAACTCCAACTCAACTTTTTAAATTACCTTTTTTCCTTTTTTTTTTCCCGCCACAGAATCTTAGAAGAGATTGTAAAGTGATAATCTAATCCAAGACCCTATCCAAAACTGGAATCTCCTGGGCATTGTCAATACCTATCACCACACCATGCACAGGCACGCACAGTCCCCAACAGCCTTGGCCTGAACATTCCGGAGGCCAGGAACTCCGTACTTGCTAAGGCAGCCATTACTGGATAGCACTGTAGTTGTTAGAAAGCTCTTCCTTGGGCTACTTTAAGAGGAACCCCAGCCCTCCCCTCCTTGGCAGCTTTCCCACCTCACATCTTGTTCGAAGAGACCAGGTGAAGGTGGAGGGAGTGACAGTGCCTAGAGCTTCAGGCTCAGCAGCTCTGCACACCCCCACCCAGACTCTCAGCGCCTTCCACTCGGAACCAAGCGAGTTGAAAGGGGAGGGGGAACGCACCAGTTCTGCCCTGCTACAAATCACTTCCAAGTTGGTGACTCAAAAATAGTAACAGTTGTTGGGTTGCATCTCATTTCCATGTTATCAATTTAATGTGGCAAAGTACAGAAGCAATTCCTTTAGGTCCCTACCTCCGTCTCAGTACCCCCCCCCCGCCACTCCCCTTTCCCACTACCCTCCCTGGAATCCCGTCCTCCCCTCCTTGATTCGCAGCCCTAGTCGCCCCAGGAGGAGACACTGTGGGTCTCAGTAGGAGCCGAACAGGAAGAGAGGCGGGGCCGGCGGGGGCAGCGGCCGCGGGGGTGAGGCCCTGGGCTGCAGCTCCCACCCCGCAGCAGCCTCCGCAGGTCCTGGCGGAAGCGCAGGCCCAAAAAGGCGTAGAGCACGGGGTTGAGGCCGCAGCGGGCCAGGGCCAGCCCTCCGGTGACCAGCAGCGCCAGGTCCTTGCGCTTGCTGGCAGGGCAGCTCCGCTCGCGGGCAGCTAACAGGTCCGCCGTATCGAGGAGCAGGGCGAGGCTGTAGGGCAGCTGCAGCACCACGAAGGCCGCCACCAGGGCCACAACGACGCGCAGCGCACGCCGGCGCTCCGGCCCCCTGGCGGCCAGCAGCGTGCGGCCCAGGAGCGCGTAGCAGGCGGCCATGACGCCCAGCGGCAGCGCGAAGCCCAGGACCACCTGCGCCACGGCGCTTGCCCCCTTCACCGTCTGCGTGAGACCCTCGGGGAAGACGAGCCGGCAGCGCCGCTGGCCTTCCCGCTGCCCGTCCTGGCTGAAAAGGAGAGCAGGCAACGCCAGGAGCAGCGACAGCAGCCACACGATGGCTGAGACCATGTGCGCGCGGCCCGGAGCAGAGGGCCTCGGTCCTGCGGGGAGAGCCCGCGTGATGGCCACGTAGCGGTCGGCGCTGATACAGGCCAGGAACAGGAAGCCGGCGTGGAAGGAGGCTGAGTAGAGGCCGGAGATGGCGCGGCAGGTGGCACTTCCCAGACTCCAGCCCTGCAGAGCCCCTGCTGCAGCGAAGGGCAGGGTTAGGGCCAGCAAAAGGTCGGCCAGGGCCAGCTGGAGCAGGTGGGCGGAGGTGGGCGATCGGACAGCCCGACGGGCGGCCAGGTGCGTGGCCAAGACCAGGCCATTGCCAGCCAGACCCAGTGCAGCCACCACCAGGGAGACACTGGGTTGGAAGGCCCTACTGAAGGCCTGGACATCCGCCTTGTAGCAGAGCTCTGGCAACGGTTCCGCAGAGTATGCCTCCTCATCCTCCCCAGAGTAGGGGCCCCAGGAGACCTGGGGAGGTCAGAATGAGAGGGACCTTATGAGACATCTTCCCACACACCTCCCCCTCCCACACATACCTTCCAAGCTGGGGGCTGCTGTGTGACAACAGTACAGAGGGAGAAGATACAAACTGTTCTCTGAACTCTTCCTAACACACCCTCCAACAGGCCTCGGCTTCCACTGCACCCCTCCTGTCTCTGCATCCAGCTTTCTGGATGACCTTGACTTTCTGGATTTCAGTTGCCTAATATACAATGTGGAGATTAGAAATCCTGACCAGCCCAAGTGGCAAAGTTGTTTGAAATAAGGAAGATAATGGATGTGAAGCATTTGTGCTCTCCTTAGGTCAGGGTTTCTATTATCAATAAATCTGGAGGTTCCGGTCTGTTTGCAGCGCCCTCTCCTGGAAGAACACCCACATGCAGGCTTTGCCTCAGAGCTGGTCCCTCCCTGGACTCCAGGCATGGTGTGGAGAGGGTCGCAAAGTCTTTTCCTTTCTCCCCTGCCGACCCCACCTCTAACCTCCAGTACAGGTGCACTGAACTGCTCATGACAGGGGGAATCTCAAGGGTTGGGCCTCAGGTTTCCTGGTCCCTGTTGCAACATCAGACCCCCAGGTTCAGCTCACCCTTCCCCTCAGCCCAGTCCCATTCCCCAACTTCAGCCTCACATCACCAGCCCCATCTATCTGGAAGGTCCCAGGTCCCAGATGGCTCCAGATAACCTGGATAGGTCAAAGCATGGCAGAAGCTTGTTACCAGGTGGAGAATCCCATCCCTTTGCCTTACCCTCCCTCTCTATGACCCTTCCCCCCAACCCCCACTCCCACCTGCTCTGCGGGTTGCGTCCCCATCTCTGGCTACACAGGTTTCTGAGGTATAGCCACTGGGGAGAGAAGTTAAACTAGTGGGACAGGAAGGAAGGGGCGGGGAGAGGGACCAAGAGGGCGGTGGGGATTAGGGTCTGTGGGCTCTCTTTACCAGACTTTCCCATTTCACCCCCTAATTTTTTTTTCCTCTCTCTTTCTTTACCCTGCCAGTAGAAAAAGAATGGGTTTGGGAATATCATCATTTGCTAGCTACCTGTGTGATCTCGAGTAAGTTTACCTCTTTGAGCCTCAGGTTTTTCATTTGCAAAGTGGAGTAAGGTAAAAATGTCGAATTCACAGGGTTATGAGGGTGCCTAGGATAGGTGCCTGAAGCATAATTTGCCTTCAGAAAATGTTAGATTCTTTTACTTACTCTTCTCTCAATCTCCAGATAGCCAACCCCCGCTTTTCTTGGATTTTTCGGGACGCTCCACTGGCATTATCTTCCTTCCCCCACCCCTGTGGCCACAGTCCCTGCCAGCCTCGGGTTATTCGGGGTATTTCCCGGCGGCTGGAGGCTCTCTACCCCCGCCCTTTCGCAGCAGGGCTGAGGCGTGCGCTTGCGCGGGGTCCGGGAAAGCTGCGCGTGCCGGGAGAGAGAGGCTGGGGAAGGGGGAGGTGAGAGGAGAGAGGGTGGGAAGGAGAGAGAGAGCAGCAGAGAACCTGGAACGACAGAGAGAGAGAGAAGGAAGAAGGGTTGGGGGAGAGAGAGGATAGAGGGAGGGGTGGGTTAGGAAGAGAGACAGCGATCCGCTGCGAACCCCAGGAGGAGAACTGGGAGCCCGAAGTGGACCTGGAGCCCTAGCCGGAGCCGGGCCCTGGGAGGCGGCCGCCGAGACCCGTCAGCCCTGCACCATGTGTCTTCGGCTCCTCTGCATCCTGCTCGCCGTGGTCTCGGGAGCCCGAGGCTGGGGCTACTGTGAGTGCCGGGCTCAGGTGCAAGCAGGGTGGGACCCGGGAGTCCGAAGCCTGCAGGGCGGGTCCAGCCGCAATGCGGCTAGGTGGTCGCGGGTCCCTTCCCCGCCCGGCGCGCGCTTGCTCGTTTCCATCATTTTCTGCCTCTCCCCCGCGCTCCGCAATGCAGCTCCGAGGCTGGCGCGCGCTCCCGGGCCGGTGCTGGGCTCCGAGGAGCCAAGGATTCAGTTGGCTCCGGGGAGGGATTTGGGACTAGGATCCAAGCAGGAGCTGGTGCCTGGGCTTGAGGGTTGGGGATAAGGGTGGTACTGGTGATCCCAGCTGGGGTTAAGGTTTTGCCAGGATGTGGGGCTGGGCTTGGAGCTGGCCCAGGGGCTAGGGTTTGGGGCTGGGGCTGGATTTTAAGGCTGGGATCCAAGCAGGAGTTGGTGTCTCTGATTGCTGCGAAGGTTGGACATGGAGCTGGTGATGCTGGTATGACTGGCTGGGTTTGGGACCAAGGCCTGGATTTGGGGTTGGTGAGGGTTGGGGGTGCTGATGAGTGGGATCCATGATAAGGCTGGGGCTGGATTGGTGCCTTGGGCTGACTCAGGTTTTGAAAGATGCTAAGGTTGTGTTTGGGGGAGTACTAAGCCTGAGCTGGTAGGAGGGCAGTCACAGACCTGGGGAAGATCCGGCTTAGGGGTCCCCCCAGAAGAAGAAGGCAGCCCCCCTGAGTGTGCAGCTGTTGCTGTAGCCCAGGTTGAGTAGATGGCTTAAGTTAGTGCTGGGGTGCCTGCTGGGGAACAGAGAAGGAGGAGCTCCAGTTGCTCAGTGTGCCTGGTGTTTGGAAGGACCTGGGAGGGGCTCCACGACCAAAATGTCTGTTTCCCCAACCCAGATGGCTGTGATGAGGAGCTGGTCGGGCCTCTGTACGCACGCTCCCTGGGTGCCTCCTCCTACTATGGGCTCTTCACTGCGCCGAGATTTGCCCGGCTGCACGGTGAGCCAGGCACCGCCCCAAGGTGTGGTGGGGGCCCTGGAGGGCCAGGCACAACAGGAGAGCCAGGGGTAAAAGCCCTTGCCTCTTCTATAGGCATAAGCGGATGGTCTCCCCGAATCGGGGACCCGAATCCTTGGCTCCAGATTGACTTAATGAAGAAGCACCGGATCCGAGCTGTGGCCACCCAGGGCTCATTTAACTCATGGGACTGGGTCACACGCTACATGCTGCTCTATGGGGACCGAGTGGACAGCTGGACACCATTCTACCAGCAAGGGCACAATGCGGTATTCCAGGCCCCCCTGTGCACGCACTTGGAGAACCCCCTCAGTTCTGCAACCTGCTCTGGGCACTGGCTTGGGGGAGATGAAGGAGGAGGAGATGGGGACACGTGTGAGGAACAGCGGCTTCCCGTGTGGGGATTCAGTCCAGAGGGACGGTCCACTCACCGTGGGTGCAAGACTTTCTCAGATGACAGGGTTTCACATACTTTAGGGTCAAATCTGGGAGAGCTTCTTGAATGAGGTGACATCTGAGTTGAGCTCGGAGGAGATAATAGGATGGCGGGAGAGGACACGCTACGCTAGGTCATCTGTTTTTCTAAAGCCACGAGGGTCCAAGGAGATCAAGGAGAGCCTGCTTTCTGGAAGCTGATATTGGCTGGGTGTGACGACTGCGGGCTGGGCTGGGAGGCTGTGGAGAAATAAAGCAGAAGGTGGGGACCTGATCTCCCCTCTGCCCTTCCCCCTCAGACCTTCTTCGGGAACGTGAACGAGTCGGCGATAGTGCGCCACGACCTGCACTACCACTTCACCGCGCGCTACATCCGCATCGTGCCCCTGGCTTGGAACCCGCGTGGCAAGATCGGCCTGAGGCTCGGCCTCTACGGCTGCCCTTACAGTAAGACTGCGGGAGTCGTGGGGGTGGGGGTGGGGGCGGAGGGCTCGGGAATCAGTCTTCCGGGTCCTCGGCCCACCTGCTGGCCTTCGCGCAGAGTCCGACGTGCTCTATTTCGACGGCGATGATGCCATCTCGTACCGCTTCCCGCGAGGGGTCAGCCGGAGTCTGTGGGACGTGTTCGCCTTCAGCTTCAAGACGGAAGAGAAGGACGGGCTCCTGCTGCATGCGGAGGGGGTCCAGGGCGACTACGTGACACTGGAGCTGCAGGGGGCGCACTTGCTGCTGCACATGAGCCTGGGTGAGCTCCACCGTCGCGGGTAAGACCCCAGCGGCTTGGCTGCCACGCCCCTCGCGGCCCCGCCTCCGCGAAGCCGCACCCACTCCGGATCTTGCCATTCCTTACTGTTTGGACCCGCTTGCCTTTTCTGTGCACGGTCTGGCGCTAACAAAACACTGGACTCCGAGTCAGAAGATCTGGATGCCAGTCTCAGCTCCACCTACCAGTGGTGTGACCTTGGACAAGGAACCTCTCCAGTCTGTTTCCTCATTGTGGAAACCTTATATACATTACGTGTACATACACATACAAGCCCAAAGAGTTGTTATTTTGTATCTCATTAGCTTTTCATAACAACCATAGGATGAAGTAGAAGCAGCTATTGTAAAACAGGGGCCCCAGAGGGGTTAAACGACGTACCCTAAGTCACATACTCCCCAGTGGGCACCACTCCATCCCAAGCTGAAGATATCCAATCTCTGTATACCTCCTCCCCCCCCCCCCCAGGCTGCCCTGGGCCCTGTGCCAACCCTTCTCTGTGCTCCTGGATGCTGCTGCACCTGGGGGCTAGGCCTCTCTGGGGCTCTCCAGGTTGTAGGTCTGACCCTGCTCCTCCGTTCCCCCAGGCAGCAGCCCCATCCAGCCCAGGCCCGGTCACACCACTGTGAGCGCTGGTGGTGTCCTCAACGACCAGCACTGGCATTACGTGCGGGTGGACCGATTTGGCCGGGACGCAAACCTCACCCTGGACGGCTATGTACAGCGCTTTGTGCTCAACGGTGACTTTGAGAGGCTGAACTTGGACAATGAGGTGAGCAGAGTGGTTCATTTAGTCGAGTTGGGGTGCTGGGGGGTCCGTGGGAGGACAGCGCTCTCCAGTTCCTGAATCTCCTAGCAGCTCTTGGCAAACTTGTGGTTCACAGGCCTGGGTTGTTGTGGTTGTTGGTGTTGTTAGAAGGCAGATTTCCTGGGCACACCCCCCCCCCCCCACACACACACACAACAACGGACATGGGATCTGGAAATCTGGGTTTTGGGGATCAGATGAGATGAGAAAATTGCCCCATTGAATTGCCCAACTCTGTGGCCCTGATCTGCAGATAAAGAATCCCAGACATGTTAATTGACCTACCCAAGGGCATGCACCCAATCTGTGGTGGAGTCAGGGCCAGCACCCAAGCCTGGGGAGGCCCAGCAAGCTTCCAGCTTGAATAGCGATGCTGGGGAAATGTGTATTTCAAGTCTTATATAAAGCCAGGCTGGGAGCCTGGGAAAGCCTGGGGAGGAGGAGAGAGAGAGGGGCATGAGCTTGTACTGGCATCCAGGGAACCTAACCCCTTTGCCCCGCCCGCAGATGTACATTGGGGGTCTGGTGGGCGCTGCGCAGAAGAACCTCGCTTATCGGCATAATTTCCGAGGCTGCATAGAAAACATAATCTTCAACCGAGTCAACATCGCAGACCTGGCTGTGCGGCGCCATTCCAGGATCACCTTCGAGGCCAGTGGGCAGGGCGTTCAGGGAGGGCGGGACATCAGAGCTGCTCCGAAAGCAAAGAGAATCAGATAAAAGCTGAGGATTCCTCTCTCCCTAGCCAAATGCTCAAGTGGGTGGAGGGCGCCATCACAGACTCACAGGAGGTGCAAAGGCCACCCCTCCCTAACCCCCAGCTGAGAAGCTGTGGTCTGGTCTAACCACATCCTCAATTAATGTTTGAGGAAAATAAGATGCAGAGACCGGGAGTGGCTTGGCCAGGGATCACCGAGTTGTACGGTGGTTGAGTCCGATCTTGAACCCAGGTCTGTTCTGGTGTGGTCCCCGTCCGCCACCCCACCCCACCCCACCCCAGCTCAGCAGCGAGTGTTCTAGTGCCTTCCAGGAAGCCAGGCGGAAGTTGCCTCTCCAGGCTGGGAGGAAGGGAAGGAGGGAGCGGCGGCCCATGGAGATGGTGTAAAGAAGTCACAGCCAGCAGAGAGTCCCCCAGGGCCGCTTGGTTGGAGACCCCCTCCACAGCTGGTTATGGTTGTGGGGAGTGGGGATGGTCAGAATGGGAGGTCTCCCCGCACACACTCCGAGGCAGTGTGGGGAGGAAGGTCCGAGACCACTATGGAAACTGAATTCCCCAGGGAGGCAGGCGGCTTCATTCTCTTGGGTGCTGATGGAGCCTCACCTTCATCCTCAGGGTAAGGTGGCCTTCCGTTGCCTGGACCCGGTTCCTCACCCGGTCAACTTCGGAGGGCCTCACAACTTCGTGCAGGTGCCTGGCTTCCCGCGCCGAGGCCGCTTTGCGGTCTCCTTCCGCTTCCGCACCTGGGATCTCACGGGGCTGCTGCTTTTCTCCCGCCTGGGGGACGGGCTGGGCCACGTGGAGCTGATGCTCAGTGAAGGGCAGGTCAACGTGTCCATCGCGCAGACTGGCCGAAAGAAGCTTCAGTTCGCTGCTGGTGAGGGGTGGAAAGTTGCCGGGGGTGGGGGGTGGGTAGGGGAGGAGGAGACCCCAGCAGGAGCCGGTGTGGGCCAGCACTGAGGAGAGGGGGGGGGGGGGGGGGGGGGGGGGGGGGGGGGGGGGGGGGGGGCGGCTGGGAAAAGCAGGGAGTGGCCAGAGGCTCAGAGTCAGAGCTGAGGGTCTAAGGGCGCTGGGAGCGGCAGGAAGGCCGAGAGTCCTGGTACACTCTAGCTCCAGGGGGCTCCAGAAGTGTTTGTTACTTGTTTGTGGCTTTGCAGACTCTGCCTCAGCTGCTAGGGTCAGGGAAGACAGTCAAAGATGTCAGCACGCAGTGGGAGCAGTGTAATGGCGGGGGTGGTGCCTGGGGGTGCTCAGTCAGTTCAGTTAGGCATCTGACCCTTGATTTGGGCTCAAGTCTTTATCCCAGGGTGATGAGTCCCTTGTTGAACTTCATGCTCAGCGGGGAGTCAGCTTGAGATTCTTTCTCTCTCCCTCTGGACCCCACCCTCCCCCACAGGCACTCTCCACTCTCCTCTGTCTCTCTCAAATAAATAAATCTTTAATATATATTATACACCATTTATTTATTTATTTATTTTAAAAAGATTTTATTTATCTATTTGACACACAGAGAGAGATTACAAGTAGGCAGATAAGCAGGCGGCGGGGAGGTGGGGGAGCAGGCTCCCCGCTGAGCAGATAGCCGGATGCAGGGCTCGATCCCAGGACCCTGAGATCAGGACCTGAGCCGAAGGCAGAAGCTTAACCCACTGAGCCACCCAGGCATGCCATGTTTTATATACTATTTATATGTTTAATGTGTGATGTGTTTTGTATATTATATATCATACACACACACACACACACACACACATACATATATATATATATATATATATATAGTGTAATGGAGGGCACATAGGACCGAATGAGGTCGCTGCCTCTGGGCTCCAGACACCCTTCTCTCAGAATGTGGTGCTTCCCACACACTCACTCCATCCTTTCCTCCTGCCCAGGGTACCGCCTGAACGATGGCTTTTGGCACGAGGTGAATTTTGCGGCCCAGGAGAACCATGCCGTCATCAGCATCGATGATGTGGAGGGGGCAGAGGTCAGGGTCTCATACCCACTGCTGATCCGCACCGGCACCTCATACTTCTTTGGGGGTAAGTGGGAGCCAACCCGGCCAGACCCCTGTCTCTGGGTGGGAAGGCACCACCAAACTCCCCTCAGATGGGGCTGCCTGGAGAGTTTGGTAGGGATAAATCCCCATCTCCCCTCTGGAGCCTTGGGGACTGGAAAGTCACTGCCATGGTCTCTTGGCCCCCTTCCTTCCTTCATGTCTGGCTTTCCTTTGGCATCTCCCTGGGGGAGGGTCTCTGGGGTCTCCCCTGGGGAGGGCCTCACAGGGGTGGTTGCTCCAGGTTGTCCCAAACCAGCCAGTCGATCGGGCTGCCACTCCAACCAGACGGCGTTCCATGGCTGCATGGAGCTGCTCAAGGTGGACGGTCAGCTGGTCAACCTGACTCTGGTGGAGGGCCGGCGGCTGGGATACTATGCTGAGGTCCTCTTTGACACATGTGGCATCACTGATAGGTATCCGGAAGCCCCTCTCCCTGCAAGAGGTGACCCCTCCAAAGCCCTCTTCGGTGGTCTCCTGATGGGATTGGCCTTTCTCAATAATCTCCCCCCTCCCACTCCCAGCTCCTCCGTGTCCCACCTGGAGATGATTCCTCCTTGGCCTCTCATCTCACCCTCTTGTCCTTCTTTACCTAGCTCTTCCGTTAAAGCGACACACGCGCAGAATGGAAACGAAGCCTCTGCTCTTGGTCCTAGAGGGTTTTCTTCTGTGGGGGAGGAGAAGGAGGGGGTGGGTACACAGTAGTCCTTGAGCCCTGAGGCCTGCCTTAATGTGCCAGCACTTAGGCATATACCTGGCTTGTTCCTCGGGGTCCTGGTGCTCTCAGGAGCCGGAAGTGAAGCCTGTAGGAATCAGACCCCACGCTCACGCTCTCGCTCACAGTAAGGCGCCTTCCCTTGGTGCTGACCCTCTTCTCTAGGTGTAGCCCTAACATATGTGAGCATGATGGACGCTGCTACCAGTCCTGGGATGACTTCATCTGCTACTGTGAACTGACAGGCTACAAGGGGGAGACCTGTCACCAACGTAAGCCGAATGGGGGAGGGGGCCGCTCAGGGACAGGGAGGCCAGGAGGTTGCTGGGGATCATGAGGCTGCTGGAGCCGGTAGGACTGGCCCTCCTCGCCCTCTGACCCCCTAACTGCTTTCTCCACCCCACAACCTACCAGCTCTGTATAAGGAATCTTGTGAGGCTTATCGGCTCAGTGGGAAAACTTCTGGAAACTTCACCATTGATCCTGATGGCAGTGGCCCTCTGAAGCCATTTGTAGTGTACTGTGATATCCGAGGTAAGTGACTCTGATGGGTGGTGAAGGGGCAGCTGACAAGGCTATGAGGGGGTGTTGGGGAAACATGGGGTTAAGGGGGGGGCAGGGGCTAGCAAGACTGAACTGTGGTGTGGGGGGTGTAAAGGATGGCAGAGGGGAAAGGGGACACTCAGGAATTTGTAATCTAGCCTTGCAGATAAATTCTAGCTTCCTGATCCAGTCCAGCCTCACATCTAGCCTCAACAATGTCGAGGGCCCAGAGCTAGGCTGGAACGGAGCTGCTTGGCCAACTTTATTGGCTCTGAGGAGCAGCAGTGGTGGTGGACATCGGCAGGGAGATGGGTAGAGAATGGCCATCTCGAGCCAAAACTCTGTCTCTTCCACTCCCCCAGAGAACCGGGCATGGACAGTTGTGCGGCATGACAGGCTGTGGACAACTCGGGTGACAGGTTCTAGCATGGAGCGGCCGTTCCTGGGGGCCATCCAGTACTGGAATGCCTCCTGGGAGGAAGTCAGTGCCCTGGCCAATGCTTCCCAGCACTGCGAACAGTGGATCGAGTTCTCCTGCTACAATTCCCGGCTGCTCAACACTGCTGGTGAGGGCCTGGGCTGCCGTGGGCGGGGTGCAGAGCTGGAGGTGAGCCCTGGTTGCAGGGGGCGGGGGGGGGGGGCTGGGAGGAGGGAACCAGAGAGGTCAGCTGGAGTTCTTGAACACTCGAGCAAGGATCTGGGCTGGTTGGAAAGGGGAGAGAGGAGCCCACGGGCTAATGGAGGGATGGGGCCTGCCAATGGCCCCCACATCTTCCCCAGGAGGCTACCCCTACAGCTTCTGGATTGGGCGAAATGAGGAGCAGCACTTCTACTGGGGAGGCTCGCAGCCCGGGATCCAGCGCTGTGCCTGTGGTCTGGACCGGAGCTGCGTGGACCCCGCTCTGCACTGTAACTGTGATGCCGACCAGCCCCAGTGGTGAGGGGCCGAGGGCCAGGGCGCTCAGGATTCCAGGGGCAGCGGAGCAGCAGGGGCTGAACCGCTGCGTCCTGCCCCCACAGGAGAACCGACAAGGGACTGCTGACCTTTGTGGACCATTTGCCCGTCACTCAGGTGGTGGTGGGGGACACGAACCGCTCCAATTCTGAGGCCCAGTTCTTCCTGAGGCCTCTGCGCTGCTATGGCGATCGTGAGTGGCAGAACCCTTTTGTGTGCCCTCCCCAGGGTTGGCTCTCCAGTTTCCAAAATTTAGACCACCTGACCCACTGCAGGTCTCTCGGACATCCTGCCAGACACCCAGCTCCTGCCGGGATGGGACCCCTTCTGTGTGGTTCCCCTGCTGCTCATTCTCTTTCATTAGACCCCCTTCTTCCCCCCTCGGTTCCCCCTAACTGTTCTCCTTGCCCCATCTTTCCCCACCCCACCGGGGGCTCCCTTATTTCTCTACCCTCTGACCTCCCTGACCAGGCTTTCCTCCTGGTTTTGCAGGAAATTCCTGGAACACCATCTCCTTCCACACCGGGGCTGCCCTGCGCTTTCCCCCGATCCGTGCCAACCACAGCCTTGATGTCTCCTTCTACTTCAGGACCTCGGCTCCCTCGGGAGTCTTCCTAGAGAATATGGGGGGCCATTACTACCAGTGGCGCCGGCCTTACGTGCGGGTGGAACTCAACAGTGAGCAGGCAGATGCTGGGAGGGACATGGGCTGGACGGAGATCTCTGGCGGGAGGTGGGGTAGGCAGAGGCTGGGGGAAGGGGCAAAGGCAGGCGCCAGCACGGAAAGGGCTTTAGAGAACGGTAGGTTCTAGAGCCGGGTCTGTCTTGGTAGCAGCTTTGTGAACTTGGGCACTCGCTTCAGCAATCTGGGCCTCAGGCCCCTCACCTTCAAGAAGGTACTTGGACTCCTGAGGTGTTTTCTGCCTGACCAGTTACACTTCTAACCTCAGCAGTGGGGCTGGGAGGCTGGCTCCGGGGATCTGCAAATTTGGGAGAGACCCGGAGTGTAAGGTTTTAAGGAGTTTATGGGTTTTGTCCCAGGCTGAGGAGAACTAGAGGGACGTTCAAGGAACTCTGAGGAGTGAAGAGGAGAGGTTGTATGGAGTGAGGAACCAGTGGGGTCTGAGTCCTTTCTCCCCACCCCCTGCGTTGTCCAGCCTCCCGGGACGTGGTCTTTGCCTTCGATGTGGGGAATGGGGATGAGAACCTGACAGTACACTCGGATGACTTTGAATTCAATGACGACGAGTGGCACCTGGTCCGGGCGGAAATCAACGTGAAGCAGGCCCGGCTCCGTGTGGACCACCGGCCCTGGGTGCTACGGCCCATGCCCCTGCAGACCTACATCTGGCTGGAGTACGACCAGCCCCTTTACGTCGGTGAGCTGCAGCCCTGCGCCAGGTCTGAGGCCTCCTGCCCCTTCCCACCCTCTCACCGCAGCTCTCCTTGCTTCCAGGAGCCCTGTGTCTGAGGTCCCGACGCCCTCTGCTGCGGAGTGGGCCAAGAGCTCACCTCTCCTGTCTAGGCCATGGATTTTATTCCATGCTCTCACCCCCCTTGGCTCCCTTCCCAGCCCCAATACTTACCCCTGCCTCTGGCTCTAAACCCATTTCTTGACCTGCCCGCCCTTCCCAGGATCTGCAGAGCTAAAGAGGCGTCCCTTCGTGGGTTGCCTGAGGGCGATGCGTCTGAATGGAGTAACTCTGAACCTGGAGGGCCGTGCCAATGCCTCGGAGGGTACCTCACCCAACTGCACAGGCCATTGCGCCCACCCCCGGTTCCCCTGTTTCCACGGAGGCCGCTGTGTGGAGCGCTACAGCTACTACACGTGTGACTGTGACCTCACGGCATTTGATGGGCCATACTGCAACCACGGTCAGTGCAGCCGTTTATGGGAGACCCAGGAGCCACAGGGCGCAGAGGGGTATTGGGAGGGCAAGGGAAGGATGGTGGGTGCAGGGTCAGCACCAGGGAAAACTAGAGTTGTCCCTGGATTCCTGAGCTCTGAGCTGGGACCGTCTCTGAGCCAGGACTGCTGAAGGTGATGGGCGACTCCAAGCCATAAAGAGGCGCGAGGAGGGGATGATGCAGCGGGTGTTACTGAAAGAACTCAAAAGCAACCGCCAGATAACTTACCCATCTTCCCACTGTCACCAAGATATCACAGGCTCCCCCCCACCCCTGCAAGCATACCCAGCTCAGGTGGTGCAATGCGCTCCCATGCCATTTCCTAGTTGATAATCGCTGAGCTCCTAAACAGGTGTCTACAGCCTGGTTCCTGGTTAAGGCAAGCCTGGACATTCACCTTAGCAAGATTCTGCACGTGCCCCCAGACCACATCCTTCCTAAGGCTGGTCTAGGAGGACGCCCGTGCAGGAGCGTTCATGGTGGGAGAAGTCTCCCGGAGCAGGGACTTGCAGGGACTCAGGGACCAGCGGAGGACCTTGGGTCTTGGTTTGGGGGTGAGTAGTGGAGACTGTACCAGAGAGGATCATGAGACTTCGATTCTTTTTTTTTTTTTTTTTTTAGATTCTATTTATTTATTTGCGAGAGAGAGGGAGCAGGAGGAGGGGCAGAGGGAGAAACAGACTCCCTACTGAGCAGGGAGCCCGACACAGGCTCGATCTCAGGACCCTGGGAGCATGACCCGAGCCCAAAGCAGACGCTTAATTGACTGAGCCACCCAGGCATCCCCATGATACCTCGATTCTAATCATGGCTCTCTGCATACGGCATATCCTTATGGAAGTCACTAGCCACTTCCGAGACTCGGTTTCCCCCATCTGTAAAAGGCATAGGTCGTATTGGATGATCTTTTCCATTTCTCATGGTTTTAAGACTCCATTCTGGGACCTAGAGGCTCCAGGGGACCTGACAGTGAGTGAAGGCAGGCTGTGATAGTGGCAGAACGTGAGGCTGAGGTCCAGGGTGCATGGGTGGGTGGGTGACCTACAATGTCTGAAGCCAGGAGCAGCAGTGCTGATCCCCCTCCATGTGCCCTCAGATATCGGCGGATTCTTCGAGCCCGGCACCTGGATGCGCTACAACCTGCAGTCTGCTCTGCGCTCGGCGGCCCGGGAGTTCTCACACATGCTGAGCCGCCCGGTGCCGGGCTATGAGCCGGGTTATGTCCCTGGCTATGACACTCCGGGCTACGTGCCCGGTTACCACGGGCCCGGGTACCGTCTGCCTGAGTACCCCCGGCCCGGCCGGCCGGTGCCCGGGTACCGAGGGCCAGTCTACAATGTCACTGGAGAGGAGGTGTCCTTCAGCTTCAGCACGGACTCCGCCCCCGCGGTCCTGCTCTATGTCAGCTCCTTCGTGCGTGACTACATGGCCGTGCTCATCAAGGAAGATGGTAAGGTCCCACAGGGCCCCCAGCCCCAGCTTCCTGCAGGGCGCCCTTCACTGTCGCAGCTGCTGGTCCACTGGGACAACCCCCACCCCGACCCGGAGCTCTCAGAAGAGGGGGCTGTGGGTACTGAGTGGATACGCCGTTTCTCCCCCTGCCCCACCCCCATCCCGCAGGGACCCTGCAGCTGCGGTACCAGCTGGGCACCAGCCCCTACGTGTACCAGCTGACCACGAGGCCGGTCACGGACGGCCAGCCGCACAGCGTCAACATCACCCGCGTCTACCGCAACCTCTTCATCCAGGTGCGCTGAGGGACAGGGACCCCCTCAGGATGCACCCAGGCAGTGGCCCCAGGGACGTGTCCAATAGCACAGGGAAAGTGCATCCCAGTTTACAGAGGAGCCTCAGGGGTCTTGCGTGTTGCTCTGGGAGGTGATCTGGGGAGGTGGATGTTCTCATGTCTGTTCCATAAGGCAGTGAATGGGCTCGGGGCGTCTCGGGGTTCCCCACCAAGGCAGGCCACCAGCAGCTGCCACGACGGGGCTCAGAACGAGGCTGCCGGGTTGTTCACACTGAATCCTTCAGTGGGTGGCTGTCCACCTGCGGCTGAGCGAGGGCTCCCCAGCAGCACGGGAGTCCCCACGTGGGCCTGGTTTGGTCAGTCTCTGGTTCTCCCTCCCTCCGCGCCTCTCCCCTGCCCCTCAGGTGGACTACTTCCCACTGACGGAGCAGAAGTTCTCGCTGTTGGTGGACAGCCAGCTGGACTCACCCAAGGCCTTGTATTTGGGGCGTGTTATGGGTGAGCTGAGGGTGCCAGCGTGTTTGGGGCGAGGAGCATGGGGGTGGAGGCGCGAGGGAGCCCTGGAGGACGAGGGAGCCCCAGAGGATGAGGGAGCCAGGGTGGCTGCGAAGGCAGCAGTAAGGAGGGGCCGGAAACCCGCTGGTAGTGAGTGGGGCAAGGCTGGGGGGGCCCAGCCCCTCTCCCTCTGGGCCTGCCTCTCCCTCAGAGACCGGCGTAATCGACCCAGAGATCCAGCGCTACAACACCCCGGGGTTTTCGGGGTGCCTGTCTGGCGTTCGATTCAACAACGTGGCTCCCCTCAAGACCCACTTCCGGGCCCCTCGGCCCATGACAGCGGAGCTGGCCGAGGCCCTCCGCGTTCAGGGGGAGCTGTCCGAATCTAACTGCGGAGCCATGCCGCGCCTTGTCGCAGAGGTGCCGCCCGAGCTGGACCCCTGGTATCTGCCCCCAGGTGGGTCTGGGGGACACACAGAGGAGGGAGGGTCGACAGGGAAGGGCAGCGGTTCTTAACACGGAGGAGGCTTCGCCTCACCGGTGCCTTTCCCCTCCAGACTTCCCGTACTACCACGATGAAGGATGGGTTGCCATACTTCTCGGCTGTAAGTAACAGGAGCACTACCTTGACCTCATTCCGCCCTCTGTGGGCATCCCCTCCCTGTCCCGGACCCCCGGGCTGAGGGCGGCGAAGGCATAAGGCGAGGGAGCACACACACGGATGAGCCAGGCTGTGTGGACGGCAGCAGAGCCGTGAGCTGCCGAGTCCTCCGTGTCTGAGGACACCACGGACTCTGAACTATTAACATGGGGCTCTAGCAAAGGGATGAGGAGAAAGAGGGTGCAGCAGTTTCTAGAGAGGTGAGAAACTGGGGTAAGCCCAGGGGTGTGGAAAGAGAATACGGGAAACCGAAGACAGCAGCGGGGTGAGCCCGGAATTCAGACCTGCAGGACACTTGGGACTGGCTTGACACGCGCGAACTGCAGACGGACACGCACGTACCCTTTTGGCCAAAAGCATCCATGTGTGTCTGCGGAGAAACCCCCAAGATCGGCCCTGAACTCTTTTTTCCCTTGCAGTTTTGGTGGCCTTCCTGCTGCTGGGGCTGGTGGGGATGTTGGTGCTCTTCTATCTGCAAAATCATCGCTACAAGGGCTCCTACCACACCAATGAGCCCAAGGCCACCCATGATTACCACCCTGGCAGCAAACCTCCCCTCCCTGCTTCAGGCGCTGCCCCGGTCCCAGCCCCTACGGCAGCTTCCACCCCAGCCCCAGCCCCAGCCCCAGCCCCAGCCCCAGCCCCAACCCCAGCCCCAGCCCCTGGTCCCCGGGACCAAAATCTCCCCCAGATCCTGGAGGAGTCCAGGTCTGAGTGAATCAGGAGAAGGGCTCTAGGGACCAAGTCCATCTCCTCTGAATCCCCCAATTCCCACCTCTCCCCACCCTGTCAGGGACATTTGGCTCCTCTTAGCTGGTTCCGCTCATGCAGAGAGGCCCCTCCTGCCAAGTCTGGTAGGCCGAGCTACAGATGGGACCAAAGGGAGTGGCCAGCCTCACTGCCTAAACCAATGCCCTCCCCGTCCCCATTTCCCCAGGCTCCTGGTTGTTTGCCTGCCCCAAAGGAGAAGCTCCATGGGGTTGAGACAGGCCCCCTCTGCCATCCCTGTCCCAGCTGCTGCAGGGATTAACAACAGAGTGCAGGGGAGATTAACCGCTTCCCTTCCAATATTCAGTCTCAGCAGGGACAGATGTGTGGGATTGCCCGGATGCACAGGGTATGGGGGGAGGAGGCTGCTAAATCATATCCCCTAGCCTCCCCCCTGCCCCGCAGAACATCTTCCATCTGCTTCCACTCAGTTGGGGGTTAGGGAAGACTTTGTTGCTGTTCCCCACCTTCTCATTTTTGTTTTGTACAGAGACCGAGAGGCCTCGCTTTTAGCACCTTAGTACCTCCGCTGCTTCACATGCTTTAGCCAAAGCCATAAAAAAAAACTTGCAATGTAGAGAGAAAAATGCAGACACACCAACTAGCCAGCCCTCTGTTCTTCCTCCCTCTCCCAATATGCCTTGGTGCCTGTCCAAAGGCTTGGCCCCCTCTCCAGTGCATGAGGAGTCTTCTTTCCTCCGCTCAGAGATGCTGCTTTGTTTGCCCAGGAGGTCATATTCTTTATATATATTTTTTGTTGCAAAGTCTCTCTCCAGAGAAACTCTATATATTACTCTAATTTTATAATTATCAGTTTATATATAAAAGAAAAATCAATCGACTGTCCTGTGCTGTGCCCACGGTCTGTAGTTTTTGCTTCTCCCGTGTTGGAAGTCTTGTGAGGTCTGCTGGCCACTCACCCAGCCCGACCCAGCCTCCACTCTCAAGCCGTGCACTCAGAGCCAGAGCCGTCCTAATAAAGCAGAGTGGCAGAGCCCCAGTCTGTGCGTGGTAGCTGGCGTCATGGCGAGGGGATAAGTGGGATGCTTTTAAGGGACCTCATCTGAGGGCTCAGGAATTTCTACGAAGAGCCCTCCGGATCCTTGCATCACTGACCAGGAGCCTGACTGGCTCTTGCCAACCCCCTTGCCCCCCCAACCCCAGACCTCAGTGGAAAGTGGGCGTTAGAATGCTAACACTTCAGTCCGAGCTCCCCCCATACTGGTGTCCCTTGATTCGTCCAGCTCCAAAGTACACAATACACAATTTGCCAAAATGGATCCTACCACTTTATTCAGATAAGAGGTCACAAGCCACAGGACTTTAAAGTGCGTGAGATTCACTGGCAATAAAGCCGCACATATACCAGCCTCCCCCAGTCCCCACCACCTTGCTCCATCCGTCATTCCATGGTCTGGGGGGAGGGGTTGAGACCCGTCATTTAAGGTGTGGGGGTGGGGGGCAGCGAGGGGAAGAGGATGGGAATGCTGGTGGAACAGGAGTCCCAGTGGTCTGAAACTGGCAAGGAAGGGATTCTGCACACTGAGGGAAGACGGGGGTTGGTCTTGCCTCTCAATGGCTGGATGTCACTTGCTGCCCATCTCTCCCCACAGCCAGCTCCATCTCAGACAGACCTAACTCCGCCTCCTTCATTTGTCTCTGGTTTTTCCCTGTCCTTTACGAGGACTCCGGAGCCCACAGTCAGCTAGAGAGTGTCTCCAGTACAATGAACACAAACCGCTGCTTCTGGAGATTTCAGAATCATGGCAGGGCTGGTCAGTCAGGTGGGAAGAGGCCTCTGTCAGGAGCCGGCTGGGCGTGTGCTGAGGGCTGAGTGTACGTGTGCCCACAAGTGTGGTGTGTGAGGGCATGTGAGTGTGTGTGCACGTCCCACCAAAATCCCTATATGACAGTCTGGCCAGAGGGAACCCCACTCCTTGCTTCATGGGACAGACAGTGGGGTTGGAGAAAGGGAGTGGTCAGTATAGACTAGAAAAGAAAGGCTTGGGTTCCCTAGAGGAGAGAAACCAGCTCCCTACTCCAGTATTCCCTGGGCCAGCCTGTCCCTGCGCACATCCTTTTACCCAGCACAATGCCCCTTATTCCCCAGCGGCTCAGCACGGCAGCCACAGACACAGGGGCAGCTCCCCGAGCCAGCCCCATGCTCATTTACATCGTGTGTGGCAAGGAGGCTCCTCCTTACTCCTCCAGGAGCTGAGACTGGAGGGGTATCTTCCAACCCCTGGCCTTCCCCTCCCCTTAGGAATGGGATCTGGGCAGGGGCCCCAGAGACCTCAGCTCAACTCCACCTCAATCTGTAGACCTCCTCAAAGAAATAAAGTGCTTGGCTCTTCATGACTCCCAGAGAGAATGGCAGCATGGACAGGCACGGGGGTTGGCCTGCTACTTCTCAACACTTCAAGTAACCCCCGCCAGTGTGCATGGCTAGCGCGATGGTGTCCTAAACACATGGAACTTGGGAGCCCCTCACCCACTTCCAAACTCTGTCAACTCACCCTTTCCAACAGCAGGTGCATCAGACAGGAAAATAAATCACCTTCACAACCTCCCCCTTTCCAGCCCAGGCCTTCGCCTATCTGCCCAGAAGAGAGAAGCAACAGAGGCCCTGTGGGCGTGGGCTCTAATGGGAATGAGAGGCCTGAAAACAACTCCACAGCCTGGAACCAGAGTGCTCACACCCAGCACTGCACACCCCCCGTGCCTCTTCGGGAGCAGCACGCCGCCGCCCGCCTGCAGTCACCAAGCCGCAGCTCTGGAGGCTGCACACTGGCACCTGCTTTCAGGAATCTGAAAATGTATCCCCCCATCTCCAGAGTATAGAGAAGGCTTCTCAGAGCCTATAGGGCCCCAAGCTTAGCAGTTTAACTACGGTCATCAGGATGGCTCTGGCTCTCTATGGAAGAATGGCACTTAGCTCTCCTTCTCCCAGTGCTGAAGACCTGTACTCAGAACCCACACTCTGAATTTGAACCCTGCCAGGAGGGAAGAGGTAGTTTAGGTGACCGTCTCCCCCTCTGAAGTCAGTCTGTACCACCGCCAGGCTTGCCTTTGACCCAGGCCACTCGTAAGTTCCAGGTACCAAACTTCATTTAGCCAGTCCTCTCCAGGTCCCGTGACCAGAGAGAGGTGCCGGCGACCAAATTACACAAGGACCCTTGACTTGGAAAGTTAGAATTACAGGACAATGTTTGTGAGGAACTGCCCAGGTTGACTGCCGAGGCTCACAGCCTACATGGCAGACAAGAAACCACGCTGAGTCACCCACCCCCAGCCTGTGCTCTCTTCCTCTGAGGCCTAAGACTCGGTCTCGCACTTCTGCAACTCTCTCTTCTGGGGGCCCAAGCCCTAGCTGCCTCTGTCTCCCCTCTCACTGAGACAGCTTGTCCCCACTGGACACAGCCAAGGCCTCGCTGCAGAGGGAATGGGTGGGGGGATTCTCGGTGTGGGAGACACGTAGTGCAGGAAACTCGAGCAGTGGTGGTGTGTGCGTGAAGCAAAGACAGTGCTGCTACCATACGCGCTGGCGTGGGGCCCAGGAGGGCTAAAGGACATCAGTCTCCCTCTCAATGCCCACGTACTTGAGAGCATCAGCTTGGCTGTACCTGTCCCGGAGCAGGAGGAACCAGGTTACTATCAAGGCTTTTGTGAGCGAACAGGTAGACTCCCCTCCATTCTGCTCCCTCTCCTCCTCCCTCAGAGCGGTTTACAATTGCTCCCACTTCTGATGCAAGGCACCCGAGAGCAGAACAAAGAGAAAGACATGACCACCAAGACTTGACCACTGTCTGCTTCCTCCATATCACCCACCGTAAGCCCCCAAATCAATTCTAACAGCCACCCTTCTGTCCCTGGAACCACCTCCCAAACATTTCTGGCCCCCTCACCTGTAATCAAAGAAGAGCTCTTCACCAGCTTGAATTGCCCTTTTAGCAAAGATCCCAATGCGATGATCCCCATTCACCATGACCACTGCGGACAGGACAAAGCTAAGGCTAGGTTCCTGCTCAGCTCCACGCCAATGATGGGTGGTGCTGGGCTGATTTTCTCCCAATTCCAATTGAAAACATAAATGAAGTGGAATTAAAAAGCAGTCGGTGATGACTGTTGCCTCTGTGCTTTTAGAGCTGTTGTTCTGACTGGTGATATAGGAAGAGTATTATCTTTAAGAGATTCTTGTTTGTGGGAAAATGGTTATAATGTATTCAGTGAAGAAAGCCAATTACAAAACAAAGACTCAAAATGATACCAGATGTTAAATCATGACTGCCTTTGGACAAAAAATAACTCAGCAATGAAAAAAGTTACATAATGGATAGAAATCATAGTAAATAAAGCATCCATCATCCACCCTCCCTCCCACACTACTGAGAGCTCACCTTTGGCATAACAGTTGGGGTTCACTGAATGGTTTGCAAATCGAATTTTGTTTCCTTTCCGCGTAGCATCTACTACAAAATCTATACAAAGAAAGACCATGAGCTCACCAGACAAATCCACAGCTTCTTGAACCTGATTTCAAAATCAATTAAATGCAACAGAAATAATCCAGCGGGAATTCTGAAGGCCAGCAGCACACAGCATAAGAATATGGCCTCATGTGAGTGTGCTCCCTTTGGATCCCCCCATTTTGCTAGAATTATGGATCTCCTCTTCCCAACTACTGGGTGGGGAGATTTCTGAGGTGGAAGTGCTCAGGGTTCCGATTAAAACACATCCCAGAAATGGGGGTTCTCCCAAAGCAAGTGAACCGAGACTCATGGCGTCTTGAAGTTCAACCTCCCCACCTCGCTCTGTGCACCTGCTGGAGAAATCACAGCTGATCTGAACGTGGGCTATCGTAAGGGCAATCTGGTAGAAAGACCCACCCGAGACCACCCTGGGGCAAGAGGAAGAGACTCCATACCATTGTTGAGGTTGAAGAGGAAGCTGGACATGTATTTGTCATAGACCTTCCCCCGTCGATCAGCCTCATCCTGAGAGATCAGCTGCAGAGACAGACAAGGAACAAACGGGGGGGTCGGGCTGCCCACTCAGGGCATAGTCACCTGCCCACAGAAAGGGCTGGGCGGGCGTGGTGTCACATGGGGGTGCTTGCTAAGTATCATGATGAGAATCACAGGAGACAGAGCTCAAGTTAGTTCATTCCAATCCCCACCAACCGTGACCAGTATGAAGCCTGAAGAGAGTTCCCTGCCTTCCCCCACCTTGTGTAGCAAAGAATTTCAGAAGAGTGGTTTATCTCAGGATTGCAAACACTTCTGTGGGATCCCCCAAGAGGCCACACAAGAACTCAGTTGAGTTATTTAGAGAGTTAAGTCATAGAGGTCTGGCCCACAGAAAATCAGAGTTTCTCATCAGTATCTCCCCAGATAGGAATGTGGTCCAAACTGATAGCACTCACCTCACCACAGTATTCAGAAATGAATTCGTTCTTTTGCACAGACTCCTTAATGAAGGTGCCCCATCCGGCCACATCTGAGGGGGCCAGCAGCAGGTGCTGAGGAAGAGGAGTCAAACCTCAGACTACAGGGCATGTGTGAGCAGGCGGGGTGTGTGCTAGATGTGCACGTGTGCCGGGGGTGGGCAGGGTGGAGAGAACAAGCAACTGTTAAGAGGATCTGAAAACAGAAAAAGGTCTCAGCCATTCTGTTCTGGGGAGAGGAAAAACAAAGAAGGGAGGCGGCAAAAGGAAATGTAACACCTCCTCCTCTAGGCCTGGGGGCCTCCTGGAGCCGAGTCTCGAGGAGCTCAGCTCACTGCTGCGAGTCAAGCAGAAACAGACAACATCCTCGATGGGTCCTGTGTCCCTCCTCTCTGCTCCTCTCAGGCTGGCCAGTTCAGGGGTCACGCTTCTAACTCCTCCCCAGGACAGACAACTTCAAAATTCAAGAACTTAGGATTTGCCGAGCCCTTTTACGTAGAAGCCCTCCAAGGGGCTGGCGGAAAGAGGTCGCTGGGGCCAAGTCCATCTTTCCCCCTCCATCATGCAGCCTGCAGGCCCATAAAAAGCCTCACCTTCTTGAGGCCTCGCTGGATGCTGCAGTTTTTGCAGGAAACCACCTTGCAGTCCCAGTGCTCGGAGGCCCCACAGGTGAGGCACAGGTCGGGATCGCACTCTCGCACTGCCAGGTAGCAGGGACACTGCTTGGTGTTGCACTGGGTCTTACAGCGACAGCCAGGGAAGCGATTCTGACCTGGGCGGGGCGGGGGGGGGGGGACACAGGGGAGGGTTAGGAACCGGGGCAGGCTAATGCTGGGGCTCAGGTCTGCCTCGAGGGTCAGCAAGGAAGTAAATGTGATATGTTCCGGGAAAGTCAGCAAAATAGAGGAGAAACTCTCTGGCCAATAAGCATCTAGTCAAGTTTCTTTCCAGAGAACATGGAGTGCCTTCCAACATTCATGCCTGGGAATCAAAAAAGCAGGTTTGCCTATGGAGAGGTGTTTCCTAGAGATTCCTCAGCAATGCTCTCCCTCCCCCTTGTTGGTGGAATTTGGAAGGGAGGTGGTGAGTGGCCTACAGAAAATGAAATCAGTGCTTTTCACTGCTAAATCATCACCATCAAAACAAGAATCATTTTGAGAACAGAATGCATCCGTTCTAAGCTACCCTCCTCCACCCACTGCCCTCCCCAGCACAAGTGTCCCTCCGCTGTGGCTAAGATTGATATCTGCTATGGGTTAGAAGGGATTTCCAGCACATCTGCCCAGGCACCAAGTTCTGCAGGCTCTGGAGGCCGTTATCAAACTGCTCAGCCTTGAGCGGGGAAGGGCGCGGAGAGATAAGAAGTGAGGGAGAAGCACGTCTAGCCTCTGTCCTACTTCTCCTGACATCCAGACGGGACAGATATGAAAACTCCCAAGTAGTAAACTAAAATAGCCACATACAGACTCATAACTGGGTATATGTCGTGACACAACATCCTAGAAAGGGAGGCAGTGACTGCACCAGAAGGAAAACGATTCCCAGGTTTATTTCTTCCCTGAAAGGTAAAGATGGGAACATTTCTGTTCCTGTGTAATTGCTGCTTTTAGAATCAAACACCTACAGATTTTTAAAAAATTACTTTTCCAGATCTTAAGTACTTGTTTCCTCTGTAAAATGCTTAAAACACAGCAGAGAGAACATCAGAAGGCCCGAGGCAGCAAGGGCCACAGGCTGGAGGGAAAGGTGGGCTGCACCAGGGCCAGCTGTCTGGGAGGACTACCGGGGAAAGCAGAGAACTCTTACAGTCCGGGTTGCACTGGCAGAACTTCTCACAGAAATTCTGCGTCATGATGCAGGGGCAGGTGCTGTCACAGGGGCGGTCTGGATGGTCGCAGGGCTGGTAGTTGTACACTTGTGTGGAGGAGTTATCTAGGGGAGAAAAGAACAGACCACAACATTGCTGTGCCCACGCCCCCAGCTGTCCTCACACCCAACTGTCCAATGGCCCGCACTAGGGGAGGCTGCCCTGCGCCCCCCCTTGGATGCGCATTTAGCACCCAAAGTGAGAAGCAGTCAGAGGTGATGTTTGTTTGGCAGCCGCCATGGGGGGGATTTCTTTGTGGGGAGAGTGTGGAAATGGCCTGGGACTGCAGGAGAGCCATTCCGAACAGTAAATGAAGACCGGAACCTGGCAAAGGGCTCGCTATGCAAGTCAGAGGCCCAGGGCTCACAACTCTGCCTTCGGAGAGGTGTTCTCAGCGGCAGTGAGAAGCTGAGCTGTTCTCAGCTGCTGCAGACAATTCTGCAGCCTGCGGAAGCGGTGCAGGGTCAAGGAGTGCAGCTCAGGTGGGGCAGGCGGGGGACCACAGTCCTGCGACCCTGGGCTGAACTGCCCGAGAGCACTCTGCTGCAACTTACCTTTCTTCAGCTGAATTTTCCTGCAGTGTGCAGCCCACAACCTGAAAAAGAGAGACGGATGGGCCTGGGTCACGGCTCCGGGGAACTCTGCAGATTTGAGTAAATAACGACGTGACCTGCTGTGAGGGACTCTGGTGATGACTGGGGAGCACCTCCCCCAGTCCCTTCACAGGAGGCCTCTACCCTGGTGGGGGCTGCTGGAGTCCGTCTGGAGTCCAGCTGCTCTATGCTTTGAGATTTAGATATAAACAACAAAGATGCCTAAAAAACAAACACAAAACCCTACCCTCTGTGTCTATTATAATGCTATTGTTTCTCCCTCACCCTCTCCTCCTCCACTCCTTCCTTCTCTTTGGGGAAGGGGGGGATGTGGGGGAACTGCAGGATGGGGAGGTGGGAAGACTTTTTAGGAATCTGCTGAGTGAAGGAACTGAGAGGGAGCAGAAGCTACGGGGACTTCCTTCTCTATCCAGAACTGGTGTCCGTTCCTTCCTTCCGTAGGTGATAGCCATTAGGGAACCAAGGCAAGCAGAATGTTGAATTAAAAACAAACAAACAAACAAACAAACAAACAAACAAAAAACCCTTCCAACCCTAAGCAAAAGCTATCTAAAAGACAGTGTTATTACGCAACTTAGAAAAACAATACAAGTGCCAAAAGAAGAAACTCTGGTCAGAGTTGAGAAGTGCAAACAAGTGGTCACTAACCACCCAACAAGGAGAAATGGCCTCAGGGTGGAGCCATGAGGCTAGTTCTGGTCCCACTGGCCAGGAGCTTAAAGGGAAAGCAGACACTTATCTCCTGGTCCATAGCATCTAGGGACGGGTGAGAAGGGCTGGTCCAAGGCACGAACCCACAAGGAGCACGGAGAAGGCTGGCCCTTTAGTTGTGCAATGCTACACTCAAGAGGGAGGCGGCTGGGGAGTCCAAGGGGAGGTCAGAGCACAGGGAACAGAAAGTCCTTTGTCCAACACTTGCCTGTGCTTTCTTTTCTTCTTCTGCGACGGGTTCATGAGCTCATCTGTTGGCAGCTTCAGGATAAGCGATTCTTTGACTGCAAACTGAAAGACCTGGAAGAGAAATCCAAAGGGACCTGTCACTCCTTCTTGAGCCAGGTGGTCAGATAAGTGAGCCAACCAGGGGCTGGGCGTGGGAGCATTCTGGAGAGCTCCAAGGTGGCTGACTGAGCATCTCTTCACTCAGAGAGAGACAGAGTGGCACTGGGATATGGCATCAGTAGCCCAAGTTAATTAACTACCAAGCCTGACTCTAGAAAAGAGAAATACTGAGCACAGTTACAACTTTCCTGGTCAGTTGCTTTCATCGACAGCTTTGCCCACCAAGCCTTGAGTGGGATGATTCTGACAAACACTATCTATCTCTTCTTAAGAAGGGCGACTTTGGGTACTTCTGTGTAACTGAGTGAAACAGAAGACACAAGCAGCACCACTTGGCTAGCCACTAGCTCCCCCTGCTGGTACGAAAAGGGCAGAGCTTTGTCTATTTCAGGAGCTTCTAACATCCATTTTTTTTGCTGTTTCGTTTCCTTTTTGGCTATGGACCCTCTTGAGATTCTGTGAAGAATACAAATATTCTTCTTGGGAAAATACACACAAAATTGCGTTATACATGATTCTGCAGATGTTTAGTTTAAGAATCTGGGCCTCAGGGAAATAGGTGTGAGCTCCAAAATGAAAGCAAAGTGCACTTCTCCTTATGGTTCTATTGCTTGTTCCAAGGATAGGCATCATGAGGAGGCCAGAGAGACTCCTCCAGAAGTCAGGGAGCTGAGCAGCATGGCACAGTTCTGGTGTTTCTTTCCTGTTGCCCAGACCGGCCCTAACACCCGGTGACTCCCTGTCCCTGCTCTTCAGTCTGTCCTCTCACTGCAGTCGGAAAGAGATGGAGGGACACTGGGACATCAAGTCCCACTGCCTCCAGAGCATCAGCAGATGCTACCAGACTGTGCTTCCGGTGACAGCATGAATGAGAAGGGTGCAGTCCAGGCCCAGCTATGGGGGGTGGCAATCAGAAGAGCTAGCGAGAGACCATCTGGAGCAAAAAGCAACTGAGGAGACTGACGGAGGGGATGGGAGTGGCAGCTGCTGGAGAAGGAGCACGCCAGATAAGAAGGTCCCCTGAAAGACTTGGGAGCCCCTTCTGGGAAAGGGGTACACATTTAGAAAGAAAAGTAGGAGCCAAAAACAAAGAACAAAGACCAAAAAAAGCTAAAAGAGTGTGGAAACATCCAGGAGAGTCAAATAGTGGCTAGAGGAAGAAATAAGAATTCAGCAAGGAGGAGAGCAGGTCCCCACGTGCTGTGAGGCCTGGCATCTGCAGAAGGTCCCATGTTTGGGGAACCCACCTTGTGGCCCAGAAGCACCCCCTCAAGCACCCCCTTGAGACGGGCAGCCACACAAGATGGCAAAAGGACTGACAGAGCAGGGACACACAGGTTCCTCCTTTCATCCCCTGCTCTGTCAGTCCTTTTGCCTGGAGGCAAGGAGGGCCCTGTGTGTCCCTGCTCTTCTCTGACAGTACCTGCTTGCATGTCTTAGTGCCCAGAAGTCTGGCTATTGAGCAGAAGTTGTTGAAGTAGGTGCCATGAAAGACTCGAAAAAGGGATTCCTCAGCCCCAGTCCATTCCACAGGCTCCGAGGGTGCCTCCACTACACAGAGCTGAGGTGGGGCCGGACTAGCCTTCTGCTTCGTGGGGGTCTGACAGCGAGAGTTGGCCTCTAAGAGAGGAGGAGATAAGAGAAACAGGAGACGAGAGAATGCAATTATCAGGAGTTTGCCACAGACTCTAAAGGACGTCATGCTACTTTTAGGAACCAAAATATCCTGTCTCTACTGCCCATAGCAGAAGCTGTAGAAAGAATTTTTAAAAGGTAATAACTTTTAAGTGTTAGGCACTGATCCCGCATTTACCAGAGGCCTTGTGTTGAAAGAAAAGATCGCTTTCTGTTCCGTGTACCTGAAGAACTGGAGGCCCAGTCATTGCCTGTATCCCTGTCACTGTCCCCTTCTTTAGTCTCAGCCACAGCAGAGGCTGAAGTGTTGGAGCAGGAAGCACTGACCATGTGGTGCCTTCGCCGGCGGCGACCGGAACACTTGGAGCGAGGGTTGTGAAGCATGGCGTACTCCTTTGCTCCTTCCTGCAGAGGACACAGTACAGGTGGGAAATGGGAACAGGCCCAGAGTCACTATCCTGAGCCCAACCTCACAAACCACCTTCTTCAACACCTGTGCTTACAGGCTTCCCCCCAAATCAGTATATTATCTTGCTCTGTACCATGTCAGTGTGACCATATAAAAGCTGCTTAACAAACATTCCAGGGGGGCCTGGGTGGCTCAGTTGGGTGAGCATCTAACTCTTGATCTCAGCTCAGGTCTTGATCTCATGGTTGTGAGTACAAGCCCCACACTGGGCTCCACGTGGGGTGTGAAGTCTACTTAAAAAAAAAATTCTAAAACTTATAAATTTATACCTCTCCACAGAAGAGCTGTCCTATAATCTTAAAAAAAGATAGAATATATGCATCTTTAACTTTCCAGTGAGTTGTATCTAAAACTCATTTGCATGTCAGCTATATAGAATTTGAGAACACATTCTCCTGTATATGAAGGAATGAGGTTCAGAGAGGGAAAGGGACCGGCTTCTCTTACACTATATATACCATGTATTAGTATATACACTAATAGAATATACTATATAGTATACAATATACAGTATAGTACTAATATAATAAATGTTATGTATATAGTACAGATACTAATATATTATACCATAGATACATATCATATATTAGTATATAGCTCATTGTTCCAGAATAGGAACAAGAATCAGGAATCCCTGTCCCCAGGCCATGTTGCTCTTTTTATTCTACTGCATTGCTTATGTTTCAATAATAAAATATGTAGTCCTTCAATTTGTACAATATCACTACTTACTTCTAGAACTTCCCTCCAAATCAGTATATTAAACTTGGAAGGACTACTTCATTACTTCATAGCTGTGCTTTCTTTAAAAAAAAAAAAAAAAAAAAAAAAAAAAAAAAACCAAATAACTATCATTCAGCTTGATCATCTATCTTCGCCTCAGACTTGGTTCCCAAACACTTCTAGCTGTTTCTGAAAACCAAATCTACATGTAAAGGATAAATGTTTGCTATTACTAAGGATATCCAGATTAATATCCCGTAGGCCTTAAAGGAAATTCTAAAAGAGAATTTTTCAAGTTAACTGAATCCGACATCATGTGCCCGTGCTTACCATGTGCACACACAGCAGCACTTAACAGCTATTCGAACATCATTAAGCCTGCAGAGCTAATTTTAGCTCATGGGAAACAGGGGGTAGAGAAACAAGTTACATAACACTAGGAGAAAACCACAAACAAAATCCAGAATATGGGACAGTATCCTACAAGACAATGAGCCTGGATTTTTCAAAAAGAAAAAAAAAAATGGTGTGATGATTTGAGATTAAAGGAGACTGAAAAGACGTAATAACCCAACAGCACGTATGTATGGCTGGATGACCTTGGTTTAGAGAAAACCCCAAACCCAGCTGCTCTTGGTACAGCTGAAAAAAATTTAAATATGGAATGAATATGGAATGGACAGATGATATGATGAAATTCTTGTGAATTTTCTCAGGTGTGATAACGTGGTTATATAAGAGAATGTCTTCACTTTTAGGAAGCACGTGCTGAAATATTTTGCAAACAAGTATTCAATGTCCGCGACTCATTTTCAAATGGCTCAGCAAAACACATGCATAAACAAAGAGAGGGACAAAGCAAATACGGGAAAAATGTCTTTAGATCCAAGACAAAGGTATCTTTCACCTTCTTTGCATGATTGAGAATGTTCTTAATAAAATGTGTGTGGGGAAACAGTCGGGCATTATAGCTGAATATGGACTGATTTCTAAAAAGCAATAAAAGAAAGACTGCCCTGCCCAGACATTTCTGTATGTGAAATACACACACAGAGACGTACATTTTGGGCACTGATGGCATCTTTGTGAAGCATGTACGTACGGGGTCCCAGGGTAACCGCTGTGAGAGGGACACCATCTAAATGCTGCTATGTTGATACAACATGGTGTCATTTATTAATTTTTTTTAAGATGTTATTTATTTATTTGTCAGAGAGAGAGAGAGAGAGGAGCGAGAGCCAGCACAGGCAGACAGAGTGGCAGGCAGAGGGAGAAGCAGGCTCCCTGCTGAGCAAGGAGCCCGATGTGGGACTCGATCCCAGGACGCTGGGATCATGACCTGAGCTGAAGGCAGCCGCTTAACCAACTGAGCCACCCAGGTGTCCCTCATTTATTAATTTTTTTTGAAGATTTTTATTTATTTGAGAGAGTGAGCGAGAGAGAGCACACATGTAGGAGGAGGGGCAAAGAGAGAGGGAGAAGAGGGCTTCCCGCTGAGCAGGGAGCCTGATGTGGGGCTTGATCCTGGGACGCTGGGATCATGACCTGAGGCGAAGGCAGACTCTTAATGGGCTTAGCCACCCAGGCACCCCAAGTGTGGAGTAATTTAACAAGCATGGCCTGTGGAATTAGACCAGAGCTTGAATTTCATTATTGCCCCACCAC
The DNA here is from genome assembly GCF_002288905.1 of Enhydra lutris kenyoni. Classification (NCBI taxonomy): domain Eukaryota; kingdom Metazoa; phylum Chordata; class Mammalia; order Carnivora; family Mustelidae; genus Enhydra; species Enhydra lutris. The sequence goes on from NW_019154110.1 coordinate 27,337,781, forward strand.
TGACACATTAACAAATTTTGGACAAAATACCCACAGTTTCTCCACCTCAGGATGTTGTTGTAAACATGAAAGTAAGAAAATATATGGTAAGGGCCAGCATGGTACTTGGCACACAAGAAGGAATCAATACATATCAGGGAGAAAATAAATAAAACAAAGTCTATTTGTTCTTTTGCAATTATCACATGACTCATTTTCCAGATATATATCCAGTGGCCCTTTCTACCATCTTTTCTTCTATTACCCCACTAAAGATGGTCCCAAAGGCACTTGGCTGTATGACTTTATTTGGGAGCAGAAATTTTATCAAGGTATTTTATTCTTTACCTATCCTCACTGTATGGTGCAAAAAGCAAAACCGTGTCTTTGGCTAGCCCAAGTGAAATTATTCCTTTCTAGTTCTAAGCTACTGCCTTCCCACATGAACGCAGGAGAATTTACGCGGCTGCACGAAGTCTGTCCATCAGGGAAGGGTCCACCTGGCATCTGGTTGTTTACCTTACGAGACATCAGTGCTTTCATGTGTTATTTTTCTTACATGTATATGCATTTAAAGGAAGACAGCAAAGAAAATGCTGCCACACACACGCACTCCTCACTCCATAAGATTAACTTCACAGTCCTTAGTGTCTGGGAATTCCTGAAGAGCAGAAGTCATGGGTCCCCTGGGGGGGCTCAGTCAGTTAAGGGTCCAACTCTTGATTTTGGCTCAGGGTCATGAAATTGAGCCCCACGTCAGGCTCTATGCTTAGTGTGGACTCTAGTTGAGATTCTCTCTCTGCCCCTCACCTTGCTCACGCTCTCTCTAAATGGATAAAGTTAAAAAAAAAAAAAAAAGCAGAAGTTGTGTTTTATCTGTGCTTTATGACCCACAGACTGCTACATACTGGCTCATTCGGTTCATATTCCCAGCAACAGAAAACGGAAGGACCATTTCCTGCTAAATTTTCAACAGCATTAACAATGGCAGAACGGTTCAAGAATATATCAGCAAGGCACACCAGGCTGGCTCAGTCAGAGGAACATGTGACTCTTGATCTTGGGGTCATGAGTTTGAACCCCATGTTGGGTGCTGAGATTACTTAAATAAATAAAATTTAAAAAAAAAAAAAAAAAAGGAAAACATACCAGCAAAAGGAAGCAATCTGTGCCACATGGTTCTGGTTCAATCTTGATCTCTTTGTTCTTGCGTTTATATACATTAGGGGTGGCGTGAAAAGCTGGAAAACACAAAACTGTCCTGTTCCCAATGGTCCAACCACTTGATAGGATGGGGAAGAACAAAACCAAATTAGGGAGCCACTGTGGGAAAATTTAGATATAAACCATCAAGTGCACAGAAGTGCACAATCAGGGTGCACAAAATTTAATCATTTCTGACATCAACAATCCTTTCAAAGCTAATAGGTACTCAGGGACACTTAGGTTGCTGGTTATTCTGTCCTGACTTCTGACCATGCAAAGCACATCACACTACAACTGAACAAGTGAATATCGAACTGGCCCTTTGTAAAACCATCATCAGATCAGAAGCCAGGAACTCTGTGTGATTAACTGAAATAAACAGAAGGAAATGGAGTTTGGGGATGGAGAACAGGAGAGCATTTCAGAGTTGCCCCACTCACGGTGAAGGAAGCAGTCATATTTGAAGCAGCGTCGACAGAACAGTGTGTGGAAGGAGTGCAGAGACTGCTCCCGTTGCACGGACTTGGCATTGGGGCCGTCAATGTTGGGTGTGCACTGAGGGGGAAGTGCATTGGGATCTGACATCTCCGTTAGCTCTCGATACCTATTTTTAAAAAGAGAGATAAGAGGGGTGCCTGGGTGGCTCAGTTGGTTAAGTGTCTGCCTTCGGCTCAGGTCATGATCTCAGGGTCCTGGGATCAAGCCCTGAGTTGGGCTCCCTGGTCACCGGGAAGTCTGTTTCTCCCTCTGCTTCCTGCTCCCCCTGCCTGTGCTCTTTCTCTCTGTTAAATAAATAAAATAAAATAAAATAAAATAAAATAAAATAAAATAAAATAGGGGCGCCTGGGTGGCTCAGTGGGTTAAAGCCTCTGCCTTCGGCTTAGGTCATGATCCCAGGGTCCTGGGATGGAGCTTCGAATCTGGCTCTCTGCTCGGCAGGGAGCCTGCTTCCCTTCCTCTCTCTCTACCTTCCTCTCTCCCTACTTGTGATCTGTCAAATAAATAAATAAATAATTTTAAAATAAATAAATAAATAAATAATAAAATAAAATAAAAAAGAGAGAGGGGTGCCTGGGTGGCTCAGTGCGTTACACCTCTGCTTCGGCTCAGGCCATGATCTCAGGGTCCTGGGATCAAGGCCCGCATCAGGCTCTCTGCTCAGTGGGGAGCCTGCTTCCCCTTCACTCTCTGCCAGATGCCCTACTTGTGATTGATCTCTCGCTCGCTCGCGCTCTCTCTCTCTCTCTCTCTGTGTCAAATAAATAAATAAATAAATAATTTTTTTTTTTAAGAGAGAGAAGAATTCTTTCCAAGGAAATGTCTTCACTGAGAAAGTACAGATTGAACACGACAGTCATCCAGGTACAGCCTGCCAAGGGAAGACGGGTTTTTTATGGGTCTCGTTGATGACAGAAGGGTGTATAACTAAGTGGGTATGTCATTGCAATTGTGCTGGGCTACGCATATGTCTGAAAGTAAAGAGAGGGAAAGAGTTGGTAAGTATGGTGCTGGAGTAACTCTCCAGAAAAATGGTAGAATTTAAAAGTTCTCTGCCCAAACTTACTCAAAATCCAGCAAATGTGACCCTTGATATGGGAATGGGCATTTAGAGGTAAAGAGGCAAGCAGGAAATAATCAGAAATTCAAGCAAATCACAGTGTACTTACCAGAAACAAGGCTTTTTATTTTTTTATTTTTGCTTTTTAAAAGGTTTTATTTATTTATTTGACAGAGAGAGAGAGAGAGAGATCACAAGTAGGCAGAGAGGCAGGCAAAGAGAAAGAGGAGGAAGCAGGCTCTCCGCTGAGCAGAGAGCCCGATGCAGGGCTCGATCATGACCTGAGCCAAAGGCAGAGGCTTAACCCACTGAGCCACCCGGGCACCCCATAAGGCTTTTTATTAACCAAAAATAGGCTTGAATAAAAGTTTTGCCTGAGCACTCTACATGGCCTGAGTGGGACAGCTTTCCCTACCTCTCCTTCATGTCATCTGGAACACCATTCTCAGGGAACATCGAGGCAATTGCACTGAAGATCATGTCATTTGGGAACTGTTTCTTGGAACTCTTTTTGTTGCCTGAATTGGAAATGACAAAAGACTCTTGAGTGCTATAATCAGAGTATGCAAACAAAGCTGTTTGGTCATTTTTCCCTTTTGTCACAGCATTTTGGTTAGAGCAGCTGTGTTAACCTAACCACTGACTGTTTAGGAACACATAAAGGAGGTCAGTGCTTCCTGGACTTATCGAATACGCTCCTCGTAATAAGGAAATCAGAGTCATGTACACATTAATGTCAAATCCCACAGTCCAAGAAAGAAACTAGAAGGGAACACAGGGTTTTTCGTGGGGAGATGTGAATATTGCAGAATGCCACCATAATGATGATGCTGAAGAACAGGAGCGTGACACTCTGTCCCCAGACATCTAATTAAGTAACACAGAGCATAATTAAACATTAAGTTAATTAAATATTAACAACATGGAAAAATGCTTATGACAGAAGATCAAATAACAAGGGATATAAAATTGTGTGTGTGTGTGTGTGTGTGTGTGTCATGATCCCATTTCAGAGGATGCATATAAACATGTTCATTTATACACGTACTTTAGAAACCCTGAGCTATAGCTGGCGTACAGCATTATATTTACTTTAGTATGTGTATGTATATATTCTTGTGCATGTGTGTCTCCACACAGACACATATCTTAGATCTAGAAGGAAATATTAATGCTGGTTATTCCCTGGTAGTAAGATTATAGGATAATTACATTTTCTTTTTCATAACTTTTCATGTTTCTCAAACACACTAGTTTGTCTTCCTTTCAAGGGAACCAATTGAGAAGCACCAACAGCCTTTAATCACCAACAGTCCTCTCTGTTTCTCCCTTCTTCCGTCTCTGCCGCTTTCAAAATGGAGTATTTACCTTCAAGAGTGTGTCTTTTTCTCTTTCTTGTTACTGGCAGGTCTTCTTTGCTGTCATCTTGCTTTCCATCTGAGGTGTCATTGTGCCCTTCCTCCTCCTCATCTGAATACTGATTCAGAGCATCTACCAACTCCAGGAAAACTGCATCACTAATCAGGACAGATCCGGGGATCATCTCTGGAACATGAAGATTAGATGCATGAGCTCCATTAGTCCTTCTAGGAAGGTTTTCTTGTATTCACTCCTGAGGCCCAGATAGATAACATATGTACATTTTTATATGAGCAACCAGGAGATATACAATAATTTGATTGGCTCTTACAAAGGGAACAGTTCAGCTGGCTACACTGGGAAATCCAGTTATATAGGCTTCTTTCTTACAGGGCAGTTCATTCCTCAGTCACAGAGCAACCTGTATTTATGGTCCAAAGTCTCAAAAAAGTGCACAGACAATACAAATGGAACAGAGAATGAATGATAACATGAAAACGTATTGGTTTTGCTGCTGAGGGCTCGGTAGTGACTTCTTTGAATCAAAAGACAGCATTATCTTCCTAAAATACTCTATGGGGTTACACTACGACCTAGGATAAAGTCTTTGAACACTAGGCGGCAGTGTGGGTAGAAAATGCACTTTCAACAGTACCCACAAGTGTCAAAACAGCTGCGGAGGCCATTGGTTTGCAAAGTCATGGGGAGTCTCTCCCTATCTTCCCACTTTTTACACACTGGCAGCCTTTTCTAGAACTACAACTAAATCCAAATGACTCGCTTTCAGGATAGTCAGAATATTATAAATAATTTCTGGAGATCCAGGGTATATCTGGATCAAAGTTGGACAAAGATTATGCTCACCGCCATTCTCAGAGAAAGGGAAATGAAGAAAAAAATGGCTCTGGATGGATTTATGGAAAACTCCTAAGACCATACTTCTTTGTGCACTAAACTTCCTCTCCAGCCACTGATTCCTATATACATAAATGATTACTATATATATAAGTAAATATATATATGTTCCAACTCCTTTTTTAAAAAATTTACATTTCTCTTTTTTTCCCCAAATTTTTAAGTTAAATTCAATTTAGTTAACATATAGTACATTATTAGTTTCAGGGGTAAAATTTAGTGATTCATCAGTGGCAACATAACACCCAGTGCTCCCAACTCCTTTTAAAGTTTAACCTAGGGGGCACCCAGATGGCACAGTCAGTTAAAAATCTGACTCTTGGTTTTGGCTCAGGTCATGATTTCGGGGCTGTGGGATGAAGCCCTACATTGGAATCTGTGCTCAGCTTAGGACTGTCTCTCCTCCTTCTGCCCCTCCTTCTGCTCCCTCTCTCTCTATAAAATAAATAAATCTTTAAATAAATAAATAAAATTTGATGAGGGACATTTTTAATATAAAAATTTTTGCTCCTAGTCATGTGATGACATTGAAATATTCTTCAGCGGGGATGCAGCAGATAAAAGCAAGATGATGATGTACCAAAGAGGGGACACCGTTCTAATAAAGTTTTCTCGGGGCACCGGGGTGGCTCACTCAGTTAAGTGTCTGCCTTTGGATCGGGTCATGACATCAAGTCCTACATCGGGCTCCCTGCTCAGTGGGGAGTCTGCTTCTCCCTCTGCTCTCTCTCTTTCGTGCACTCTCTCTAATAAATAAATAAAATCTTAAAAAAAAAATAATAAAGTTTTGTCCCAAAGAGCCCAGCACCACTACCTTCTTCACCATGGACTTTCCCATCATAGTTATTGATCAGCTCCTCAATGAAAGTCTCATCTTCTTCTTTCACCTCATCTCCCATGTAGGGAATATTGCACAAAACAGTCTCATCTTCTACCTGAAATCAAACCAGATGTGATTCATTCCACGAATCCACTATGCATTTCCTCTTTTTTGTTTAATGGAATCTTTGCTAGGCCTTTTTCGCTGCTTGAGTTTCCTGAAAACGCCTTTGGTTACAGAGTTTCCTGCATTTTTAAAGACTGGCCACTTTGTTTTGCCGGCAAAACCTCTAATGGGAGGGGGTGATGCTACTCTTCGGGAAGAAAGTCAGTTTAACTACTTGAGGATATCAACTACAAAATGGTTAGCCTGGTACTAACAGTGATATTTCCACCAACATCTAGAATCTGACAGCACACTTATTCACAGTGATTCCATTATCTAATTTTATCTACTAAACATCATTGTAAAATAGGTAAAAATATCACTTAAACAACAATCTAAAAAGTCTTCAATTTTAATTCTTCTCATAAGTGGAGACACACAGATGAAAAGGAAGGCTTCCAAGAGTATAACCTGCAATATAACCACAACAGTTAGAACAGAAACTGAGCGACCATAAAGTTTCTGGATATTCTATTATACAGACTAAGTACTGACCTCCCACAATCATACCAAAAAGCTATGATGACGACTCATGTCAGTTACACTCAGTGGGAACCTGAAGTCAATTACAGCATGAGCTATGAACATTTCCCGGCTAAAGAAACAATACTAATGGATTTTTGCTATTGTTGTTGTCCAGCAGAAAACACAGTCATTCTTAATTCCCCAAGTATCAAATAAAATTACTGTGAAGTTTTATTCTAAGAGACGATTCCCTTTTGTAAACCTGTATCCTATTCCAGCCAGCAGAACTGTCACCACACAGGTGATAAGCAATGGCAGTATTTGGAGAAGACTGATTATCAGGACCACAACTAATCCTAGAAGGAATCAGCATAACCGCCCAGATGAAAGGCTCACAGATCCCTGTGCACCTCTGTTATCTCAGGTGCTTTCAGAGCATCTTGCCTTTAGGGGATTCAGAAAGGACTGCTCCATCAGCAGGAAGATGTCAACCTGCTTAAGCCTCAAGTGTCTGATTTAGACTTCATCTGACTGCACATGTTACAAAATTGGGCCAAAGTAGAAGTACACTTCAGAGAGCACAAATTAGAAAACTTGCAATATAAATATATATATATATGTATATGTATATATGTACATATGTATATATGTATATGTATATGTATATATATATATATATACACATACACACACACACACACACACACACACACACACACATATTTAGAGTAAATATATTACAAGAACAGTCTGCCCTGCATAACCAAGGCTTATTAAGTATAATCTAACAACCTTTACCCTAAGAGAAGTGCCAGCATACCAACATAAGAAAATCATACAGTTTACACAACTACCCCAGTGCTTTCAATACATACCATAAAGTTCTGCTGGAGAGGGGACCAGGAATACATGATGGGAACCAATGCAACTGTGTTCAGAGACCTCATTAGCATATGTTGGCTTGCAAATCCTGGGAAAATGCTCTCTATGGTACACTGAAATATAAGCAAAGACATGGAGAGGGAAAGGCAAGCACACGACCCAAGAGAGAACTGTAGTTTCCTTCTGAACTGATCACAGGAGTACTCTAATTCTTACAAGTTAAGAGGCTGAGAGCTTTGTAACAATCAGCTCCTGGACTATAAATCCACTGGACTATAAAACTCTGCAAAGCAGGAACTCTTCTCTTTGTGGCGTCTACAAACTCCAGCACTGTGCCTCTCACACTCAGCTGGTGTTGATTTCAGTTTAAAAGAGCTGGTCTCCTTGGGCTGTCCACAACAGCAAAAGGCCTCTGAACGTCCTAGGAGATGAAGTTTTCCTGAGAACCTCAACTTTAACACGGATGACATCGACTTAGCTCCAGAGCTGATGGAGACGGTACAGGGGAAGCAAAGCAGCATAAAAATTATAGTCATATTCTGCTTTGGAAAAGAAAATTGCTCTCAATACACTATACACTTTTTATATTTTTTATTTTATTTATTTTTAAAGATTTTATTTATTTACTTGAGAGAGAAGAAGCGAGACAGAGAGCACGGGCTGGGGTGGAGGGGCAGGGGGCAGAAGGAGAAGCAGACTCTGCCAAGCAGGGAGCCCCATACGGGGCTTGATCCCAAGACCCCGGGCCCATGACCCAAGCTGAAGGCAGACTCTCAACCAACTGAGCCACCCAGGTGCCCCTCCTTTTTATATTTTAAAAATATTATCTCTTTGAGAAAGTAGAATGAATTTTAAATTATAACAAGGAATGTCCCTTTGATCAGTATATTCCTGTCCATTACGCTGGGCACTCCTTTTCCCATATCAAAGTACCAGATGTGCCAAACAAGGCAAAACAAGGTTGTTTTGAAGCTTGTACACAGAGTCCAGGAAAGTAGACACTAAATGTTATGTTTTTCTGTTAAAAAAAATCCACTCATGGTTATACTCTATTTGAGGAGAATAATAGGAAATAGGCTTTTCTTTAAGCTACAGATTTACCAAGCTAGTTATTGAAAGCTGACTATAATAACAGTATCCATTATCCTTATTTCTTTTCTAATAAGTCACGAATACAGAAAACAAACAAATAAACAACTTCAGTCCAAGGAAGTGAGGAAGGCTGAGCTTAGACGCCTGGAAGTACCTTTTTGAGAAAAGGATGCCCACTCACGGGCTTCATCAACTGCACAGGTTGGACACGGAGCTTCTTCCATTCTTCATTGAGGATCTGGGTTTTCTCTTGAACCTTTGCAAAATTTGCCACATACAGAGCCTAGAAAAGCCAAGGAGAAAATGGTTAGGATTCCAAAAGAAGAGTTTTAAAAAGCCAAGCTGGTCACAGTGGATCGATATATTAAAATAGATAGCCCCCGGGGGGTATTTTTTTACCTTGGCGCCCATATTTGCCTGAAGCCGTTTCAGTTGCCGGAGTCGCATGTATTCAGATTTGACTTTTCTTTTCCAGTAAGTGATGCACTTGGAAGTTGGGGGATTTGGCATATCCATTTTGCTGTAATCTAAGAGAGTCAGACATGAGAAAAGGCATTTTACTGCCTGGGGATGAAGAATTCCTCAAACTCAAATAAACGTGGTCAGTCATGCTTCCATTCCCACTGCATTTATTCATAAAAACAGTGTTTAAAGAACCCAAATCTGTGAGCTCAACAAAAGATTTCAATTAAAACAAACAAAAAAAAAGATTTCACATAAGCAATTCCTGGTCTGATCACCAAAAAGCTCAGCCTCTGTCCTCCTGTGGTCCCTTGTTTTTAATTCAGCATTCAGGAAGTTCTCTCACGGATATTCAGGAATTTGGATTACTTGGAAATTTGGAAGCCTACTCAATACCTTGACTAAGAGAAATGTTCAGCAGGGATCAAGTTAATATCAAAGCGCTTCAGGGGCGCCTGCGTAGCTCATTCAGTTGAGCAACTGACTCTTGATTTTGGCTCAGGTCATGATCTCAGGGTTGTAAGAACAAGCCCCGCATCGGGCTCCATGCTCAACCCAGAGTCTGCTTGAGATTTTCTCTCTCCCACTCTCTCTCCCCTTCCTCCCACACTCTCTCTCTCAAATAAGTAAATATTTTTAAAAATTAATTAATTAAAAAAAGAGCTTCATGCATAACTTGCATATGAAACAGAAGACTCCTGCCATGGAAGAAAGAACAAAGTACAGTCTTCCTCCTTGTCCACAGGAGATAGGTTCCAACATCCCCAGTGGATGCTTGAAACCGTAGAGTTTAATTTATGAATTAGGCACCCAAAGAGATTAACAACAGAAACCAACAATAAAATAGAGCAATTATAACAGGAAAAAAAAAGAGTTCCATGGAAAGATCCACTCACACTACAAAACTGTACCTGCCAAATTGTCTGAACCCCACCACATGCCTAGCAGTAAAGGTAGGCTATGACAACAGCATAACCTCATCTCCAAGTCAACAGTAAGACACAAAGAAATACAACAGGCAAATCACTTTTTTTTGGGGGGGGGTTGTTGAGTTAAGGTTCAAAATTCTAAAAAAGTACTTACTGTAACACATTCTACCTACCTCATAGAATGCAAGGGGAAGTGTCTGGTTTTATAATGTGCCTTCTGTTCTTCAGAGGAATGTCAAAACACAAAGGCAAAACAAATGTTCAAAAGAGAATAGACAGTGGTTTTAAGTCAATGGAGCATATTTTTAGACCCTAATACTCTCAGTAGGATGCTCACCCAGAACTAAAAAGACTTTGAAGTTTCTGCTACCACTATTTCTAAGTAAGTCAGGCCCCAATCACACTTGATGCCATTTGTCCTTTCTTTTATTAGATTCTATCCTTCCAGTCATGTGTGCAAATGTATTCTCACAATTACCAAGTTCACATTTCTGCTTTTCTGAACCAATTTCTAGGCTCAGCCAGCAGACCCATCAATTGTTTTAGATAAAGAACAAATATTAAGTACATGTAAAAATTCAATAAAATCTATGAGGTTATGTTTTTATTCTATATTAACTACTGAGATTTCCTAGAGAACTAGTTCTATTCATTTCAACTAGCACTTTAAGTTAATGAAAACATTACAAGAAGCTATGAAAAGCCAAAATTTGAAACAGAAACTACAGTTTCAGGCCTTGTTTTTTAAGTTTTATGAGAAAAAAATTTTTCCTTTGGAGTTTAAGAACATATTTCTTCTAAAGAAGCATTTTTTTTTAAAGATTTTATTTATTTATTTGACAAAGAGAGAGAGAGATCACAAGTAGGCAGAGAGGCAGGCAGGGAGAAAGGGAAGCAGGCTCCCTGCTGAGCAGAGAGCCCGACAGGGAGGGGAGATCCCAGGACCCCCATCATTCGGCATAGGTTTTAACCCACTGAGCCACCCAGGTGCCCCTAAAGAAGCATTTTTTTTAATTACCTATTTTTCTCCATAAGAAATGACAGCACTGACAAAAAAAAAAAAACAGCAAAATTTACCCCACTGTCTCATATCTGTCACAGACATGATTATAACATCTCAAGCACATGGACTTTAAGAAAGAGACTATACCTGATTGTTTCATTTGAAGAACCAAAATGGATTGGGGTAATTCAATGCTAAATTTAGAGGATAAAGGAAGGAAAGACTAGCAAAGAAGCAGACAGACTCACTGTGTTTACTATTAACCCAAGCAAGTGATTCAAGCTCTTAAAAACAGAATTCCCTGTGAGTTAAATATTATCTCTCTGGGGGAAGGGAATGAAATGAAAACAGCATAATCTAAGAATCTGAATCCCAGACTGCTAAAGTACTGGGTTACCAGGAAAAAAAAAAAAAATTAAACAGATCTGAATTTCCTTTCACAAGCTGCCCCATCTCTCTTCCTCCTACATCTTTTAAATACTCCTCATTCCTCATGGAATGGGGCCAAAAGAGGGGGTTTTTTTTGGAATGATAAAACTAAGTACATACAACACACTCACGTGTAATATTAAATACACTGCCCATATAATTTCTGTTCTGAACAAGCATAATAATAGTCTGCTCCCCCCCCCCCAAAAAAAAGTCTACTCCAGAAAAGGAAAAAATGGTTCAAATCTAGGACAAAACCACCTCCCTCAGAAACCTTGGGTTACCCCTACTGAGACCCAATGTTATAGATCATAATTCAGTGAGACTTTATAACCTCCTAAAAAAAAAGTTTTTTTAAAGATTTGATTTATTTATTTGACAGAGAGAGAGTGAGAGAGGGAACACAAGCAGGGGGAGTGGGAGAGAGAGAAGCAGGCTTCCCCCCCTTGAGCAGGGAGCCCAATGCAGGGCTTGATCCCAGGACTCTGGGATCATGAGCCGAAGGCAGACACTTAGTGACTGAGCCACCCAGGCATCCCTAAAAAATGGTTTTGAACTGCAATCCTTCTCCCATTTTCTGGGGGAGCCCATTTCTGTTTTTGCAATATAAGCTTATGTCAGGTTGCTCTGTCCCTTTAAAACTGGGAATCAAATAATGGAAAAGAATAAAATCCACAGCTCCTAGCGTATGTGTAGGTAGATTTCTTAGAGATGGCCACGGAAAAATATCAGTATTTTTGTTAAAGAAAGGACTTATAATTGAAATGTGATCTACAGTCCGTCAAAAGAGATGAAAGGACACACAGTCCAATAACTAATGGTGCCATTTCTAATTTTACTCAAGTGCTTTATTTGGCCAGAGGAGTATACACACACACATGAAAACGCCACTGAATTTTAACCAATCACAATAAGTCACACTTCCTCCTTTTACAATTAATGTGATATTTGATTCTCATGCGACCATGAGCCAATATTTATTTTGCCTAGCTTTTTAATGGGTCTTCAAAGTCTTTAAAGGTTTATTTGGCAGTTGGTCAGCGCCCACAGAGTGTATGAGGAAGACAAGACATACTGTTTGGAACAGATAGGTATGAAATAAACACCTGCAACACAGCCGTAAAGATAGGTTCTCCTAGCATCTGCATGCTAACCAACAACTATCACTTCAAAGATTTTTTTTTTTCAATTTAAAAAACAAACAAACAAAAACTCAGCATTCAGTAGAACATATGTGGAGAAATGGGTTCATTCATCTTGGGCAAAGGGAGCGGCACACAAAAATACTTTATATTTCTACTAGATGGATTCTTTAGTTACTGACATATGCAAAACAGTCATTTACATCCCAGTTAAGTACTAGGTCAGCACTTTTTGTTTGATTTGTTTTGTTTTTGTTTTTGTTTTTTTTTACTAGGCCAGTGCTTAAGAGCTTTTCGTTATATTCACTTATACACTGAAAATAAACTCCAAAACATATGCTGCTTTGGTCAAGAAATTTAAGAATAAACTTGTGTGTATGTGTGTGTGTGTGTGTGTGTGTGTGTGTGTGTATCTCCTAAAACTTAATAATAAGATAACCCAATAAAAAGTTGGCAAAAGGGGCACCTGGTGGCTCAGTGGGTTAAGTTTCTGCCTTTGGCTCAGGTCATGATCCCAGGGTCCTAGGATGGAGCCCAGCATCAGGCGCTCTGCTCAGCTGGGAGCCTGCTTCCTCCTGTCTCTGCCTGCCTCTCTGCCTAACTTGTGATCTCTCTCTCTGTCAAATAAATAAATAAATAAAAGGCTTAAAAAAAAGGTTGGCAAAAAATATGAACAGATACTTCACTAGAAAAAGATATAGGAAAGGCAAACCCCTGCACAAAAAGATACTCAACATCAGTATTAATCATTAGGGAAGTGCAAATTAAAACCAAAATGATGGGGGAACCTAGGTGGCCTAGTTGGTTAAGTGACCAGACTCTGGATTTCAGTTCAGGTCACAGTCTCAGGGTTATGAGATCAAGCCCGGAGAAAGGCTCTGTGCTGGGTGTGGAGTCTGCTTAAGACTGCCCCTTCACCAGTGTGCTCTCTCTCCCTAAAAAAAAAAGTGTGTGTGTGGGGGGTGCCTGGGTGACTTAGTTGTTAAGTGTCTGCCTCTGGCTCAGGTCATGATCCCAGGTGGAGCCCCCCATCCAGCTCCCTGCTCTGCAGGAAGCCTGGTTCTCCCTCTCCCACTCCCCCTGCTTGTGTTCCCTCTCGCTGTGTTTCTATCAAATAAATAAATCAAATCTTAAAAAAAAAACAAACAAAGCAAAAATAAAACAAAACAAAAAACAAAGCAAAAAAAAAAACCCCAAAATGATGGACTACAACACACCCACGAGGATGTCTGAAATTAAAAAGATTGGTAACACCAATAATTGGTGAGGACGTGGAGGAACTGGAATCCTTATCCCTTGCTGCTGGGAGTGCAAAATGGTAGGGCCACCCAGGAAAACAGTTTGCTACCTTTTTTTTTTTTAATAAAGTTAAATATATACTTACCATACAACTTGGCATACAGTTTCTATTATTTATCCAAAATAAATGAAAATATATATGAAAATATATATATTATAAAATATATAAAGGAAAATGAAAATATATGTCCTCTACACAAATGTTCATAGAACCTTTATTCATAATAGCCAATAAGGAGAAGCAACACAAATATCTACGGATTGCTGAATAGATACAAATTACAGTATATACATAGGATGGAGTACTACTCAGCAATAAAAGGGAATGAGGAGTTCCTCGTTCCGACAAATGCACAATATAACTGAAAAGCATTATGCTAAGTGAAAAAATTCAGACACACACAAAAAACTATGTACTAGATGATTTCACTTACACTGCATTCTACTAGAATGATTTTACAAAGGGCAAATCTACAGTGACAGCAGGCAGATCAGTGCTTGCCAGGGGCTGAGGCTGGGGAGAGTGAGTCCATGGAAAGAAGCATAAAGTAACTTTTTGGGGACTCTGAAAGTATTCTATACCATGGCTGTGGTGATGGTTAGATGGCTATGCACATTTACGAAAACTTGCTAAATTGTATACATAAAATGCGAATTTATCATATGTAAATTTTTACTTCAGTAAAGCTGATTAAAGAAAAAATAAGTCTTTCTTGATGATACATCAATCCAGTAATTTTCTAGAGACCTTTACTATTAAAAATCAGTAGTCAGGGGTGCCTGGGTGGTACAGTAGGGTTAAATGTCGGACTCTTGGTTTCAGCTCAGCTCGTGATCTCAGGGTCATGAGATCCATTCCCACACTGGGTTCCATGCCCAGTTCAGAATCCGCTTAAAATTTGCTGTCCCTCTGCCCTTCCTCCCTGCTTTCTCTCTCTCAAATAAATAAATCTCTCAAATAAATAAATCTTTTTAAAAAATCAGTAGGCAAGGACACCCAGGTGGCTCTGTCAGCCATGATTCCATGGTCCTCAGATCAAGTCCCACATCCGGCTCCTTGCTCAGCAGGGAGCCTGCTTCTCCCTCTGCCTGCTGCTCGCCCTGTTTGTCCTTTCTCTCTCTCTCTGACAAATAAATAAATAAATAATATATTTTTTTAGATCAGTAGGCAATTCCACCTTTTTAAAAAAACTTTGAGTGAGAGTGCCTGGGCAGCTCAGTAGGTTAAGCAGCTGCCTTTGGCTCAGGTCATCATCCCAGGGTCCTGGGATCAAGTCCCACATTGGGCTCCCTGCTCAGTAGGGAGTCTACTTCTCCTTTTACCCCTTCCCCCTGCTCATGATCTCGCTCTCAAATAAATAAATAAAATCTAAGAAAAAAAAACTCTGAGTGACTTCACAATGAATAATAGTAGAATGATCAATACTGGTTCATTAACTGTAAAAAAAATGTTACCTGTATGCTAATGTAAGATGTTGATAATAAGGGAAACTGGATATGGAATCTATAGAAACTCCTTCTACTATCCTTATAATTTTTTGTAAATTTAAAACTGTTCTAAAAAATTAAGTGTTTTTTTTTTTTTAATTGATAATTGGAAACAAGAACTACCTTATTGGGGTACCTGGATGGCTCAGTTAGTTAAGGGACTGGCTCCTGATTTCAGCTCAGGTCGTGATCTCAGGGTTGTGGGATTGAGACCTCTGTCGGGTTCTGTGATCAGAAGGGATTCTGCTTGAGATTCTCTCCCCACCACACACAAAATAAATAAATCTTAAAAAAAACCCAAAACTACCTTATTTACATGTGAAATCTCCACCAAAAAAAGAAAGCTTGTAAAAATGGAAATCTTTCCCCAGAAAATTGGATCTCAATATGTTTCAAAGGCTAAAACTGGAATATAGTCTGTCACTAGTTGGAAATGGAAAAACCTTATTGAAATGTTTGGAGATAAGACATTTAAAGAACAATATTCTTAAATTTAGAGAGGTTAAGATCAGAATATGAAAGTTCCAAACTATGAAGTTCTTTCTCCCACATAAAGTGACACCTTTGCACAAAGAGCTTCTCTTTGGGGCACGTTCAATATCTTTACTACTTAACAACAAGTAATTTTATCAAACAGCAGGCTAAGTAAGGCTTCAGAGGCAGATGGCACTACAGATTTTTAAATTTTCCATCTCATTCTTTCCTTTTTAGCTCACGCTGGAGTTGAAACACAAATAATAGTGATGAACCTACCTCTGCAAAGAGCTCTAGAAACACACAATTGAGTCATTTTGGTGATCACCAATTTCATCAATGTTCCATTAACATCAAGTCTGTGGCTAAGTACACAGCCTGACAGACCCTGCAATTAGGATTTTTAAGTACATCCTTAATTTATACCCTCCCATGTCTCCAAGGTATTTACATTTGTTGTTAGTTTGAGCTTCTGGGCACTCCGCATGTATAAAGAACCTTACTGGGGCGCCTGGGTGGCTCAGTGGGTTAAAGCCTCTGCCTTCGGCTCAGGTCATGATCCCAGGGTCCTGGGATCGAGCCCCACATCGGGTTCTCTGCTCTACAGGGAGCCTGCTTCCTCCTCTCTCTCTCTGCCTGCCTCTCTGCCTACTGGTGATCTCTGTCTGTCAAATAAATAAATAAAATCTTTAAAAAAAAAAAAAAAGAACCTTACTAATGGGAAGCTGTGATCCTGAATTTCCATTTAAAAGAAAATTATAGCATTAATTTTGTATTTTTAATTTTACCATTGCTTGATTAAGAGAATCAGATCATTTGCACTGAAGACAATGGTGATAAAATTCAAAGCAGGATTAGTCTTTAGGAGACCCATCGGAAAGTGCTGACTTAGAAGAGCTAAAGCAGTGCCCTAACAGGCTAGAACCTTATCGTTGCTGGTTTTGTACTACATTAGTACAAAGCCTAATCTTTAGTGATTGCTCATTATCATTTAATAAAAAGACTTTTTAGTTATTCCATTTCAAATCAAAGTATTAAGGCAAGTGTGTCAGAGAACACAACACACAAGAGGCAATAAACCCCAACTATCCATTCACGACTTTAAGGTTTGGAGCACTGAGGTCCCAAATGACAGGCTGATGGAGTAAAGAGGTAGGAAGGAACCAATATTCAAATATTATGTTTGCACAAATTAGGGAAAAAAAAAAAAAAAAGCTAGGGACTTTCTGGAATGGAGGCATTCCCTAAGAGTAGTTTTTCCTTTTTAAACCTCCCCCCACCTCCACTCAATGCGAATCCTTCTCTTCATATAGTTTTTTTCTCTTTTCTTTTTAGTTTTTAACTATTGTATGTAGAAAATGTAATGTGTTTTTAGTGTTGTTGCCTCAAATCTTTTTTGGGAAGTTGGTAGTCAACAAGTAGAAACTTTTTACATTTACTCCAAGACAATAAAAAGATACACTTAGTAAATGAAGTGTTACATGTTTCAATTAGGCAGAAAGCAAGGGCAGGAACTGTTACCCACAGAACTAAGGAAACTAAACTTTCTATCTCAAGAATTAGACAAAATTGATTTTAAATTGTTTTTTAAAAGGCATGCTAGTTGAAAGGCAACTAAGTATAAGGTAAACAAGTCTGACCACATTTTCTCACTTTCCCCTTCTCACAAAAGTCTTCTTGGGAGTAAAATTTCATTGTTTAATCTGAGGGTCCTTATCCTATTGCTGTTTCAAAGAGAATTAAAGTAACACCATAGTGGGGCGCCTGGGTGGCTCAGTGTGTTAAAGCCTCTGCCTTCGGCTCAGATCATGATCTCAGGGTCCTAGTATGGAGCCCTGCATCGGGCTCTCTGCTCAGTAGGGAGCCTGCTTCCTCCTCTCTCTCTCTGCCTGCCTCTCTGCCTACTTGTGATCTCTCTCTATGTCAAATAAATAAATAAAAATCTTAAAAAAAAAAAAAAGGTAACGCCATAGTGAATTGGTCATTTCCACTTCAGGGAGTTTTAAGGCTGTGCTTTAGCATCAAGTTCCACAATTGGTCTAAAAGTACTCTGCCTGTTAGTAGCAGAACTAGGATCCAGACTTCTGGAGTCCAAGTTCCATAGATCTACCCACTATTCGTTTATTCCACAAATATGTACTGAGCACCTAACCATGTGCTTGGCCCTGTTTTATGTGTTTAGGGTATATCAGTGAATAAAACAGGCAAACATGCTCTCCTCCAGAGAGTTAATTCATAGTGGCTACGAGACACACACTCATCATAACAGTATTATTACATTTGTATAGATGGTCCTTTCCTCTAAGTGTGCTTAAAAGAAAAAAAAAAAGTACTCAACTCCGAACATACACCATCTTCTGTGTTAAGTAAGTAATCTCTTTTATCACTGCCACACCATCTCAGCCCTGGGGATTCCAAGCCTTAAAACAGACAAGCTCTTACAGAAACCTATGATAGAGTTAACACCTTCTCCGGCTGGAACTTCCTTCAGCGCCGGTTTCCTAAACTTAAAAGCTGCGCTGGGGGTGGGACTTCTCTTCAAAGACATCACAGCAGTAACCGTGGAGGAAGAGACCACAGTTTCCACGCCTGTCTTTGCACACACCCAGTTGTTCGTCGGGCTCGGCTCACCCTCATCCGCGCCCCTCTATCGCTAGGCTCGACACCCAGCTACCCCATTTACAATCCTACATGCCACCTATCAAAAGCCCACTCTCCATATTCCACCGGGGCACTAACATCCTTTTACATCCCTTCCCTTCGAAACAATGTCTTCAGTAAGAAGTAAGTTTGCCCCGCATTTCCTGACTGCCATGTCCCAAATACAACACCTTGCCTTTGCTTCAAGGCGCTTCCCTTTCTATCCCTCGATCCCCAGAAGAGTCCTGGGGTGGGCAAGGATTGGCGCGAGACCAAATTTAGAGAGAAGCAGCCAGCCTGCTACTCGGGGCCGGCACTGGGGAGAAGCGTGCGAAGCGCCCAGCGCGCAGAAACTGAAGAGGCACTCTGCACCCGCTGGACCCCGAGAGTGAGCTCCCCTTTCATTTTACGCCCAGGAACCTCTCTCGCCTCACCTTGGTCCCAGCCCAGTTTTTACTGCCACCCCTTCCTCAACACCCCCCCGCCCCAAGGTCATCACAAACAGCCCCCGCGTCTAACCCTCCCCCTGCACAGCCCCAAGTCCCTGGGAGTCCACCTAGCTAAGGGCCCCCCGCAGGTGCCACCGCCCACCCGCGCCCTCTCCGCTCTGGGGCTCCCGCCCACCCAGCCCACCCCGCCCTCCAACGGGAGTCCCCATCCCCGGGCCCGCCCCCGCCGCTCCTCCTCCCGGACACACCGCCCGCCCTCCCCGCCTAAGACGCGGTCCTCGCCGGGGGCTCGCTCGTCCCGTCTCCCCCTTTCCTCCAGCCCTCCTCCGACGGGGAGGGGGCGGCCCGCTACCCCCGGCCAGGCAGGCAGTGTGCCCCTTCGCTTCCTCCCAATTCTCTGACCCCTTCGCTTCTCCTTCCCTCAGACCTCGGGTGGCGAGGTGCGGAGGCCCGGCCCCACCACCCGGCCCAGGCTTGTTTACTCACTCACCCTCCATCCCGAGCCGCAGGGACCCGCCGCTAGGACGCCTGCGCGCCGCGGCCCCGCCCCTGCGCCGCGGCCCCGCCCCGCGCCTCCTCCCGGCGCCTGCGCACTGAGCCGCTCGCGCCCCGCCCGTAGGGCCACCTGGGCTTACTTCTTCGCACGTCTGTCATTTGGCGCCGATACCCCGAACTCAGGAGTTCCAGGTGATGCCGCCCGAGCCCGACGGTTTCCAAGGCGGCGCTGTGGGCTCTCCGGGAGGCTCCCAGAGCTACTGATATCTTCTTGGAGACCCTCTCTAGAGGTTGCTCCATCTTCACAAGCTGGCGACAAGCCACGTTTCACTTCAGCATTTGAAACCAACCCGGAAGCCCTTCATGCTGATCCCTCACACCTACCCATACCTCCAAACACCCGTCTTCGAGCTCTAAATTATCCTTCTTGCTTTATTTGCGCCTTGCTTCCTTATTTCCGTCAAAATTTTTCCCAGTCACTTAGATTCAAATGAATAGCCTTGTATTAAAGTAACTCCTCACAAGATAACTATAAGTTACAAAGGGGAAAAAAAAAAAAGTAACTTTACAGGACAGAAAGCTGGCAGACATCGCCTTAAGCAAGTGGTCAAAGTTAACATCACTAGTGATGGGTTTAATTTAATCATAAGGAATCATCAGACAAATACAAAATAAGAGGTGATCAGCAAGATAACTGGCCAGCATCTTAAAAGTATGATGGTCATGAAAAACAAAGAAAGAGTGAAGGGGCACCTGGGTGGCTCAGTCGGTTAAGCGTCTGCCTCAGGCTTAGGTCATTATCCCATCCCATTCCCTGGGATGGAACCTCAGGTCTGGCACCCTCCTGGGCGCAGAGTCTGCTTCTCCCTTTCCCTCTGCCTGCCACTCCCCCTGCTTGTGCTCCCTCGCTCTCTCTCTCTCCCATCAAATAAATAAAATCAGAAAGAAGGAAAGACAGACAGACAGACAGACAGACAAGGAAGGAAGGAAGACAGACAAGGAAGGAAGGAATAAAGAAGGAGGGAGGGAGGAACTGTTCTAGACTGGAAGAGACTAAGGAAACAGGACAATTAAATGTAATGTGTGATTCTGGATTGAATCCTGGATGGGAAGAAGGGGGAGAGTGGGATATCTGATGGAGTTATCCAGTGGGATAACTGATGATGTTAGAATAAGGTCTGTAGATGAGTTAAAAGTAGTTTATCATCTCAGTTCCTGGTTTTGGCAATTTTACTTCCTCAACATTTGAAGAACTTGGCTGATGGATATATGGGAACAATCACTGGCAACTCTTTCATAAACCTGAAGTTACTTCAAAATATAAAGTTAGAAAAATAAAACTTAAAATGCAAAATACCATTACCTTGAATTTGTCTCCAAGTACATGATTACAAAAGCCTGTAATATTCATTTTTTCAAATAATCTTTATAACTATGAAATAGGTAGGGAGGATTTCAGTTTTAAACACAAGACTATTCTGGCCTAAAGAACTTAAAAGACTTGCTTTACATGGATGAAAAATTTCTCTGTCAGGTCTTAAACTCAGGTCTCTGGATTCCAGATTTAGTGTTCTTTTCCTTATATCAGAAACTTTAGCTGTGCTTTTTTTCTCTTGCCTCTATCTGCTTACCAAATCAAAGCAAATATTCTTTCATACTTAGCCATTTGCAATAACACTCCTTTCCCTTCCCCCTGCCTCCTAGATCAGTGGTTTTCAAGTGTGGCTCACATTTAAATCACCTGGGTAGCTTTAATAACTATTGATGCCTGCCTCCCACCTCCAGAGAGGCTGTTTAATTGGTCTGGGGTATGGCCTGGGCTTTAAGAGTTCTAAGAGAATGCCAAGTGATCCCATTGTGTAACCAACTTCACAATCATTATGCCACATAAATAATTGTTGAAATAAAGAAGGTAGGTTAAAAGAGGGAGAGACGGGGGTGGGGGGGTGCCTGGGTGGTTCAGAGGGTTAAGCCTCTGCCTTCGGCTCAGGTCATGATCTCAGAGTCCTGGGATCGAGCCCCACATCGGGCTCTCTGCCCAGCGGGGAGCCGGCTTCCCCCTCTCTCTACCTGCTTGTGATCTCTCTGTCAAATAAATAAATAAAATCTTAAAAAAAAAAAAAGAGGGAGAGAGAGGCAGCAGGTTAAAAAAAAGGGGGTTATCTAAGGAGAGATGTTCAGAAGATCTGAATGTCAGGACTGAGACTGGGAAGAGATATGGGTACCATCAGCTCACTGCTGGTAACTGACACCATGAGAAGGGATAGCATTGCTTCAGGAGAGTAAGCCAAATGACAAGAGGAAAGATACAAGAAATTTTATGGTAACAAAGAATATATGGCTACAGAAATATTTTGAAGCAGAAAGGAAAGAAGGTGACCAGGTTTACCTCAAAGTTGTAGATCAGAGTCATGCAGCCCAGCTCAAGCTCCACCTCCTCACTAAGCCTCCCAGCCCTCCTGGATCTCCCCCTGCTTCAACCCCAGTACCACTTCATGCTCACTCCCATGCTGTTATCCCTTTCCTATCCACCATGATACTTGACATAGGACTAAATCGGGCATTGGTAATCCTTGATCACTGGAGGATTTTAAAAGCAACTTCCCATATCACCATTAAGCATGGGGTTCTTGGCGAAAATTTGTTGACTGGGTCTTCCTCATTGTGATGGGAGAGAGCATTTTTTTTTCTTTTTTCTGAGACCAGGCTCTTCCTTAAAGACTGTGGTCCATGACACACTATTGGCCAATGCTTGTTTGGCCAGCTCTTCCTCTATAAAACTTTTTTTTCCCCAGCCCTTCAGGTTTTTGTCCTATAAATTCATAGAAAAACTGTTGGCAAATGTGGCAGCTGGACCTCTGAAAAACAGTACCACCACCTCTGCCCCACTCCTCCCAACCCCGCCCCCAGGCCGTTAATAGGAGAAAGGAATAACTGTGTCACTCCTGGACTCTAGTTGCTCATCTTGCTCTTAAACTTGGAAGCCTCTGGGGCTGAACGAAACTGTGGACAAAGTGTGCCGAGGAGCCCAATAGGGCTGGTTCTTTTTCTGAAAGTTCCTTATTGCGGAAAAATAAAATTATGTGTTTAATTTCTGTAACCTGATGCCTGATTGCCTTGGCAGCCATTCTCCCAGGCTTGGCCAAAAGTCCAGCAATACTACTGATTAATACCAGCTCAACTTGCTCCCCAGAGAAGAAGAGCATTATTTACTTGACCATTTTCTTAAATCCTTTTTAATTTGCATGTACTTCAACATGATCTTATTGGCTTTAACCTGCTCTATCTGACCACTGGCCCCAAGTGAAGCCTTGGGGAAGACTGTTCTGCTCTGTGCACCCAAATCCCCATCATAAAACAAGATTTTTTCAATCCAGTGATTAGAAATGACACGTCATGTGTTCTGTTCCTTTTGGGGCTGTTGAGTTCTAAGAGTACTTTTGTCCCCTGCTGGTCTTCAGGCCACTGGTAGAAAGGGAAGAAGATGATAATTCCCAGAATTCAAAACAGTGTTTTCTGCAATATTCCTTTCTCCCTTCCAACCTTCCTCCCTTCCTCCTTCCAGGTCCCTTTGAATGGTGACCCCTGGGCTCATTCTGCCTCTCCTTTGTAAAGCCCATAGGGGTATCAAATAGCGTTTCTCCAAGGGGACACAGGGAACCAAGGGAAAGCTTGGGCCCCAGACAGTCCCTGACAGGGAAGTGTAAACACAGCTGCAGAGATGGGAGCAAACTATCCTCCCTCTTGCCTCCCCCCTCCCCCAGTTCCCACCCAGAAGTAGGGAAAGGCCACCCGGCTGTGGAGAAACAAACAACGAAACAAAGCAAAGCACAACCTAAAAGCCTGCGTGAAGGTCACCAGAAACTGGGGTTGCTGCCCAGGCCTTGGTGGGGCCAGCTAAAGTGCCAGACCCCTCCCTGAACATTTAGAGGCAAAGGCAGCTCCAAATCAAGTTGCGGTCTGGACACTACTGAGCCTGGAAACATGGCTCAATTTTTGAAGCCTCTCCACTCCTGGACACTTTGTCCCCTGATCTCAGAAAACACAGCTTTCTGCCCCAGGTACTTAGCTCTTGACCCCTAGTTGCACAGGGATCATAATAACGCATTCAATTCAGCAAGTAAGAACAAGCTCACAATAAACTCTTGTTCGTGGCTGTTATAAGTTTAAACTCTGAGCCTCCAAGCCAAAATTAAGAAAGGGCCTCCTAGTCTTTGTTAATTACAAAATAAATAATGCCAGCAGGAAGGGACTTTCTCTTTCGGGGATTACTTGGGTGGGATTCATGCCTTGCTTTGCACATACTCTGAAAGCTCCAACCCCACAGCTAGGGTGGTGCCACCCATTCTTGCTCCCTTGGCACAGTGAATGCACGGCCTTGATCTCATGGGAACGCCTTTGGCACAGCCTTGCCTGGGAAGTAGCCCTGAACGGGTGGACAGCTAATGAGCTGTGCTTCCTTTCTGACCATCAGGGTCTTCAACTATAAAACTGTAGAATTAGAAAACTGGTAATAGCCTTCAAACACTGTCCATTCAGTATGTGCCCGGCATTGTGCTGAGTGCTTTACAATGGGTCACCTCATTTCATATGAAGTCAGTAATATTCTTTTCCTCATTTTACAGCTGAAAAAAATTAAGGCTTTAAAGAGATTCTGGAACTTGCCCAAGGCTACCCGGCTGGTAAGTGGTGTGGTCAGGATTTGGGTCCAGACATTCTGATCCCCAAACCCATGTTCTGAACCCCATCCCTCTACCTCCTCCTTTCTATGAGATCTTCTAGCTCTGATATCATGATTCTGGATTCTCTCCATGGCTTGCTGTTCTCACCATTGGTGCCAGAAAACAGAAATGTGTTTGGGACTCTGTAAATTGAGAGGAAAACAGAACCCAGTAAGGGGTTCCTTACTCCCTTTGTGCTGGAGATGCCAATCAAAGCTGGACACTCTACAGACCCCCATATCAGTAGGGAACAGTCTGTGTGAAAGACAAACAAATCCTAGCCAGACAGGAAAGGGGAGTTCCTCTTGTTTCTGCAACTTCCCCTACTCTCTTCCCTGGCTTATCAGCAGGGTCCCACACTGCTAATGCTATGGCCCTTTGAACACTCTAGCTAGGATGGGATACCAGGCTACAGAGATGCTTTTGGAGCAGAAAAGCACATTACATACATCTACAGATTATATCCATGCCACTGTACATAAAGGAACAAACATAAATCACATTTATTTACACATTTAACAAATCATCTTTAACATTCATGTAATCACTAGACATCGGACTGGGTGTGAATCTACATTATTTCTTGTAATCCTTGCAAGGTGTCAGGCAACCATGAGTCATGCAATCCTTGCAAGAAATGGGCATTGTTAGCCCCATTTTACAAAGGTCATTGAGACTCAGGGAGATTGAGAACATTGGCCATGGCCACATGGCTGGTTAGTAGCATTCTAATGGAGGGCTGGAATTCTATCTGGCTCCAAAGACTATATTCTTTTAAATAAAAGGAGTGCTGTGTCATGAAAAGAACGAAATTTTAGAACTGGAAGGATCCCAGAATATCTTGGAAATGCAGTTGTCATAAGTATATATGTTACACACTTTGACGGTAAATACCATTTATCACAGGGTTTCTAGCACCAGACATTGGGTCAAATGCTTGACTTGCATTATCTTTACTGCTGAGTGAGATACACACTGGTAGCCCCATTTTGCAGATAAGAAGACATGTTCAGAAGAGTTAAGTATTTGCGCAGGGTCACATACAGATGGAGCTGGGATCCAAACTCAAGTCTGCTCGACTCCAAAGTGCGTGCTCTTAACCACTAAAATCATGGGAATTATCATCATCATAAATAATAATATCCTGCTCTAAGTGCTTTATATCTTGTAACTTATAAGTATTTTTATTATCCCCATTCTGCAGGTGAGGAAAATATTGTCTTCTGTAGTATTATTAAGCTCACATCACAGATACCACACACGTTAAACAAACATATACTCCTACTGTCATATTTGCTTAACACACACTGGATGTTATGATCTAGAAACTATTCTATTTTGTAACATCATGAGTGTTTTTCATTGTCCACCCAATGCTTTAAGGTCTTGGGGACAAGGATGTGAAAAGATACTGTCTATAAACGAAGCAGGCGTAGTCAGGAGAGGGATTGCACAGAGAGAAGAAGGCCTCCCGTGCCACGAGCAATTCTACTTGGTTGCCCTTCTGGCTGGTCTTCTGCAACCCTTTCTAACTGGTTCTCTCTAGCAGGTTGGCTAGCAAGTTGACGTCTATCAGGTATTGTGGAACAGAGGTTAAGTTCATAGGCTTTGGCATCAAGATCTGGATGTCGGCCAATATGAGTTGCATGAGCTTGGGCAAATTATTTAAGTTTTCTAAGCCTCAGTTTCCTCATCTGTAAAGTGGTTGCTATGGCACCTAATTTAGTAGAGTTGTGAGTTTTAAACAAAACAATCTGAGCATACTGCCAGGCATCCTTGGGCATCCCCATGTTATATAACATCAAAACTCTTGGGGTGCTGGGAGTGGGTAGAAGGGTTCCCGGGGATGTTTCCTAGGATAGTCCTGAGCAACGGAGGAAGAGTAAAAGCAACCCTGGCATCTGGCATTGGGTCCTGACAGCAACCATGAGTCAGCCCCAGGTGCCGAGGGACCAGCAGTGTTCTCAGCACTGCTGGGCGTGTGCTATGGTCACTTGGCCATGATCCTCTTCAGTCATGCACTCTGAATGTCATCCTTATAAATCTGGTCCTTTTTTTTTTTTTTTTCCTTCAGAAAAACAGCCTCTACCATGTGATGTCATGGTCTAGCCTGGGTCAGAGAAGGAAGGGAGGAGGAGGTTGTGTATACACAGTTGGGTGAAATAGATCTTTTTTTTTTTTTTTTCTGGAGGGGTCTATCTGGTCCTGGAAGGAACTCTATCCTTCTCTCTTCTTTCAACCCCATTTTCAAGACCCAGTAGGAAATCAGTATTTGGATATAGAGTGAGAAGGAGATGATAAATCATAAGACTTAAGATGTGAAACTTAGTTAGTATCAAGCACTCCTGAGTTCAGATCCTGACTGCCAATTACTACCTCTGGGGCCTTGGGCATATTACCTCTGTTTCCCCATTTTACCCACCAACAAGATAATTCTGATGTTATGGCAGTAAGGTTTTAAGAATTACTTACAAAGTGGGATGCCTGGGTGGCTCAGTTGGTTGGACGACTGCCTTCGGCTCAGGTCATGATCCCGGGGTCCCGGGATCGAGTCCCACATCGGGCTCCCAGCTCCATGGGGAGTCTGCTTCTCCCTCTGACCTTCTCCTCGCTCATGTTCTCTCTCACTGTCTCTCTCTCAAATAAATAAATAAAATCTTTTAAAAATTAAAAAAAAAAGAATTACTTGCAAAGTATTCAGCACATGTGTCAGAGAACACACTGTGCATCACATAGTAATTGGTAATAAATGGTAGCTACTATTAGGTCCCTGGCAGTTGATGAGGAATATGGCTTGACTATTTTCTCTGCTTTTTACCAACTTGAGAGCCAAAGTTTTCTCCAAAAACCATTCTTGGGACCCCTGGGTGGCTCAGTGGGTTAAACACCTGCCTTCAGCTCAGGTCATAATCTCAGCCCCTCATCGGGCTCTCTGCTCAGCAGGGAGCCTGCTTCCCCCCACCCCTCTGCCTGCCTCTCTGCCTACTTGTGATCCTCTCTCTGTCAAATCAATAAATAAAATCTTTAAGAAAAAAACAAAACCAACAACATTCTTGCCTCTGAGAGATGGCCAGGCTCCTCACACGGAGTGTGCCATTATTCTGGAGATGAGAAGATGGAGAGAGATGGAGTTGTTGTGTCCCTACACCTTTGTCTTCCCTCCTTTAGCTAGCTGGCTCCCTGACTATAGCTCTCCTGGTTGTCCCTGCTGCCTCCTTGCCCTCTAAAGAAATTCGTCTCCTCTCTCCAGCTTGGAAAATCAGCCCCTCCCAACCAGGACTTCTGGCTCCCCTGACCCTGACTCTCCCCCACATCCTCTCCTGCGCTCTGTTTTTTATTTTGCAGATAGCTGGGGAAGTGGCCAGCACGTGTGAATGTCTCTGCATTGTAGAGATGCTGATCCCAGGATGCTCTGCATGCAATTTCATTGTGTAGGAGGTCCCCAGTGCTTTTTACTCCCCTGTATGTTGTTCTGGATTTGTATGTGAGTGGGGGGAAAGCTGAAGATTAGAAATGGCAGTCCTGGGATCAAGTCACCTCTCCTCTCACTTCAGGCAAGATGTTCCTTCGCCAGTAAGAAGAAGGGAAATTTACATGGCAGTAGGATCCTTATCCAGAAGTCAATCTAGGTTGGGGCCAGAAATCTCAGGTCAATGTCCAGCTGGACCAGAAACAGATCCCTCTCTTCTCGAGCACTAGAACTGGGTGTGGGATAGGGAGAGAGGACAAAGGAGGTGTGTAGGAAACAAAGACCAGACTCCGCTGGATATAAGACAAAGACTACAGATAACACTATACTACAGTTAAAAGGAAAGAAGCACATCTATATAGCCAATGTGAAAGAAAGCCCAAGACATATAAAGTAAAAAAAAGAAGTCACCAAACAACAGAGATATTAAATCCCATTTATGCTTTTTTAAGTCCAAAAAATCTAGGGAAGTGAGTGAGAAAGGAATGAGGGTATAAAGTTTAATGTATTTAAATATTTTGCAATGAGTATAAACTTGTGTGTTACTTGCAATTAAAAAGTATATTTTTATAGCAAAAAGTATATATTTTAAGGCAGAAATAGGCTTGGGAAGGGAAGAGGAGGGGGTCCCTAGGGGTGGAAAACAGGACTTCCATGAACAAACCAGCCTCTGTCCCTGATGAAGCCCTTCTCTGTCCCCTCACTGCAGAACATGGGACTATCTTCTATATGGCAACTAAGAAGAGAAAAGTGAGGTCTCTGGTCCTCTTTAAGTCCCAAAGGACCCCAAGAGCTGAACCCCAGTTACCAGGATGCCCCCAGGGATCCATGAAAGAGACAAACATCCAACTCGTAAGGAAAAGTGGAAAGAGGAAAATCAGGAGGCGGGAAAATTCCCAGATTCTCCAATAGGAAGATTTATTTAGACTCCCAAGTTCAGCAATGACTAAAACAAGCTCCTCATAGGAGGTTTCCACATCCTGTTGCAAACTTAACCCCAGCTCCAGGCTAAAGATAAAACTTTCTACTGAGTCACCTATATTTTCCCTTTTGA
Organism: Enhydra lutris kenyoni; assembly: GCF_002288905.1. NCBI lineage: Eukaryota > Metazoa > Chordata > Mammalia > Carnivora > Mustelidae > Enhydra > Enhydra lutris. Next base: position 27,366,276 of record NW_019154110.1, read on the forward strand.
TTCTAACGTCATGTGAAAATGTTGAGCTCCAAGATGAGACAAAATCTGCCTTCAGAATCCTAACCAATGCTTGCTTTTTTTTTTAATCAATGACACCATACTGCCCTATTTAAAACCCAACATTTGTTTTTGTCAATTTTCATCTTGACCGCAACCCCAGTCCTAAATCACAGTGGGCTCAGGAGTTTCTGGCCCCAGCCCAGTGGAAGCAGCTAGTTTTGTTTTCTGTCCCTCTATGGGTCCCCCTCCCATCTCATCAACCAGAAATCTACCTCCTGACCATGTTTCCTTCTTGAAAAGGGCAATCTTGGGTGGGAGGACACGAATGGATTTGTTTGCTGGCCTGAAGTGACTCTGAGGCGGTCAGGCTCTTTTCTGCACATTGCAGAAGACGACTATCACCAGGAGGGCTTTGGGGTTCATGCCAAGTGGGCCACCTCCTTTCTTCTTCCGGATGCCTTACTAAGGCACCCTCTTGACCCTAGCGATGGAGGAGGACCACAGGCTTTCAGTGACCATTGTGCAAGAGCCTAAGCCCCTGAGCTGAAGATTAGAAGAGAGATCACGAAAGATAATTTGTGGTGGGCAGAAATCAGTAAACTGGGACAAGAGCAGCAGCTGAGTCCAGGGGTCAGTGTCTGGGAGTAATTTAGGAAAGTTCAGTGCTGACAGCTGTGTCTGGAGGCGAGCGTCAGGGCCAAACCAGCTCCTGGGCTGCTCGGCTGCTTGGCTGCTTCAAGCTAATGAAGCTCTGGCTCAGGACACAGAGACAGCTGTGGTGTGGCAGAAGTCAGGGTCCCTGGGGCCCCAGGCTCAGCCTTGCTGCTTCCCAGCAGCGTGACCTTAGGCAAGTCCTTAAGAAAGAAGAAAAAGAAACATCCACTGAGTGAGCTCAATGCCCTTTCATGTGTCATCCTCACTACTGCTTATTGAGAAGGACAATGTCCCTATATTACATGGGGGGAAACATTCTCCAGGTAACCAAAGTCACTGTGGGGCTATCTGGTTATGGAGCAGGAAGACAGAAGTGGGATTTAGAGCCTCTGAACTCAAGTTCTGGGCTCTTTCTCCCGAGCTTTAGCTTTTTCCCATGTAAAACAGGAACAAAATGTACCCACCTTATGAATGAAGTCACCCATAGCAGTTTCTAAACCCTACCCTTCTCCCAACCTTGGTCTTGAAGAGTAGTAGCCACCTTTTTCTTGGGAATGGAGTAATCGTTAACTTTTGCCCCTCCCCTCAATCCCGTTTGTGGCCACCTTCTTACTAGGAATGAAGTAATCTTACTTTTGCCCTTTACCTCAACCAGGTTTGAGCATCTAGGCCCCAGGAGGTGCCTGGAAGGGAAGGTATTTGGACTCTGGTTTCCCCTCTGCCCCATCCCCAGGCCTTCTCCCGATTCTGGAGGGCTGGCTCCCTCATCTCCTCCTCCCCAGTTTTGGCAGGCGGACTGATATCAGTGGGTGTTCCCAGGAAAGGGGAACTGTGAGTCCAGCTCCAGACGCCCCTTCCCCCACGGCCCAGGGCAGCCCCAACCTTCTGCCCTAGATACTGCGGGTGGAGAGCCCTCTGAACTCCCAGCCCCTTCTTCCTCCTCCAGGTCGGCGAGAGCAGGTCGCTAACCCCCCTTCCTCGCTCCCGCAGCGAGAGGAGAAAGGGCAATAGGGTCCCGGGGGCGAATGCTCCGAGACCCGGGCGAGTCCTGGGCACCAGGCAGCTGAGCCCAGGAAATGCATCCCGGTTCTGGGGTTACGAGGGGAGCTGTCCAGCCCCGCAGGGTGAGCTAGAAGAGAGAGTGGGCCAATGCCGACACGGCGGAGGGAGCGGCGAGCGCCAAGGCCGGGTGGGGCTGTGACTCCCCCTCCAGCCTGCGGGCCCCGGGCGTCGCCCCCGCCCCCCACGTGGCCGCAGCCGTCCCAGCCCTTGTGAGGAAGCGGCGCGGCTTCCTGGGGCTTGTGCCGGGGATATAGGCGCCCCCGCCCGGGCCCGGCTCAGCGCCACCGCCCCTCCTCGCCTGCTCGCGGCGCGATGGCCTCGCTCCGGGCTGAGCGCGCAGCCGGCGGCCCGCGGCTCCCTGCGACCCGCACGGGGCGACCGGCTGCGCTCCGCCTCCTCCTCCTGCTGGGCGGTGAGCGCGGCGCCCCGGGGCCCGGGTGGGAGGCGCGGGAGGCCCATAGGGGAGGGGGCCTGGACGGCCGAGACGAGAAACGGGCCCTGGGTGCGGGAGGGTCAGCGCTGTCCTCCGGCCGTCCCTGGCCCCACTTCGGTGAGGGCTCAGCGAGAGCTGCTTCCCACTTGGAGGAACCTAGGGTCCGGGCCTCGCGGAGAGGTCTTGGGGGTTGGGGAGGAGGAGGAGGATTTGGGTCTGGATGTGAGTGGGAGGGAGCTGGTATCAGCCCTCTCTTCCAGTCACTGAGGCACCCCTTGGAGGCCTGGATTATTCCTTTTTCCTCTACTGAAAGTAGCCCTGACTTCCTAGGGTCTCAGACCCCTCCTCCAGACTCCACTGCTTAGATCCCCGCCATCCCACCTCCCTCTCCCATTTCTGTTCACAGCTGTCCTGAAGCCCCAGGAGTCCCTGGCTCAGGTTCCTCCCACTGAAAGCCCCTTGAAGCCAGAAGGTGTGTACCCGAGGCTCTGGGACGGTGACCTGGGACAGCGAGGAGAGCCAGGTCGGTGGGGAGGGTCCCTTTCCCACAACCCCAACTGGCAGCCCATTAACCCCCCTTCTGTTCTCTCCTGGGGTTCCTGTGGTCTTTCTCTCTCTCATCCCACGTGACCCGCCCCCAGCTCTGAGCTGGCTCACCTCCCCGGTGGGTTAGAAGACCCCAGAAAAAGAGTGTGGCTGTTCTCGTGGGGCTGGCACATGGAAGGCATTAACATTTTTCTGAACTGAGACTCTTTCCTTGGAAGACTTTCTGAGACTCTCCTGGTGTTTGCCATGTTTGAAGACTTGAGCAGTGGAAATACCTGGACCTGAGGGCTTGGGGGGGAGGCGCGGGGTTGTGGTCAGTGTGAAGCAATCTGTGCCCACAGAGGACAAGATGGAGAGCTATGAGAGGACTATCCAGTTTTGCTGGCAATCTTATAAGGAGGAGATGGACTCTATCCCCAAGGATTGGTGTGACTGGGCCATGATTAGCAGGTAGGGGCAGTGCCAGGCAGCTTGGGCCAGGGGTGGGGCCTCCTCCTCCTGGGTGGGCCTTGAGTGAGTGAGGGGCAATGCCCTCTCTGGCCCAGTCCATACTCACTGTAGTCTTCCCTTACCCCCAGGCCTTATAGCGACCTACAGTATTGCCTGGAGCATTTTGCAGAAGAATTTCATCTGGGCTTCCCGAATCCCTGGGCAGAAGAGATCATCTTTGAGACTCACCAGATCCACTTTGCCAACTGCTCCCTTGTGCAGCCCACCTTATCAGACCCCCCGGAGGATGTGCTCCTGGCCATGATCATAGCCCCCATCTGCCTCATCCCCTTCCTCGTCACCCTTGTGGTGTGGAGGAGTAAAGACAGTGAAGCCCAGGCCTAGGGTGGTATGAGTTTTTCCACAGCCATCTTACTCCTTTTCCTTGCCACCACCAGGTCTCTCTTCCCCTCCCTGCCTCCTTCTGTCAGTCCCACACCTACCACAGATCCTTGGACTGATGAAAATGGAAACCCAGTGGTGTCATGGCACAAGTTCTGTAATCTTCAAAATAAAATTTTTTTTGTACTGTCCTCTCCCCATCCCAGAGTTTCTGCCATTCACAGCTCTGGCTGGGCAGCAGAGCTGGAAGAATCTGGATAGCAGCACTGTTTTGTTCACTTGCCTGCTCCCCACTATCCCCCTCCCCCCACCTGAAGCCTCCCCCCACCCCCCCCCACTGCTTCCTCCCAAGGCTGGGCCTTTCCTGTCCATATCCAAACCCAGCACCAGGAAATATACAGGAAAGAGACTCCCTTCCGGTCTGGACAGCAGCTCGGGAGGTGGGGGGGGGGGGAGCAAGGGTGGAATCTCTGCTGTGACTCCTGTGAGGAGGAAGGGGGACCACCCAAGAGCTCTGAATTTCCCTCTTCTTCATGCCTCAGTTTACTCCCACAGCCTGGGAATAGGAACTGTGATATGACCAAAAAGAGTCCATCCCTAAGGACCTCAGGATTGAGGGCAAGGGCAGTGGGGACTTTACTAAGTCCACCACAGGACTCCCCTTCCAGGTCCCTGGCCTCCTCCTATTTTGTCCTGGACCCTTGGGGGTGGGGCCTACAGCCTGGCAGCACACTGCCCCCTGGTGTCCACTAGAGCTAACAGCCAGAAGATGGACATGATCTGGAAGAAGTTCAAGGCTGAGGAGACTGGACCCTGGGATCAGACATCTGTCATCTCCATAGCACTCACTAGTTCTTAGCTGAATCCTTCTATCAGCTTCCTAAGCCATACTGATACTTCCCTAAGACACTTCCCACTTTTCTAGGGACATAGCCTCTGAACTCATCATTTCATATATAGACACTCTTATATGTTCCTCAGACAGTGAGGCACAGTTGTGCCTCCAGAGGACCTTCACCTCCAGTTCTTCCAGATCATCACAAATACGAGAGAACAACTTCGTTCTCCATAAAGACACCTGTTTATTCTTTATGGCACCTGGAGCCTCTTCAGGGACTTTTCGTTCCCTCCTTTCTGAAATATTTACCTCTCTGAGGACATGCATATCCATTTGCTGGGACATGCCAATCCATTCCATAGATATTTATTTGTATGCTTCCTAGAATCTATCTGTTCATCCTCGGAGACAGACTTCTCCTTTCAGGACATGTCTGTCTCTCTAGAGGCATATCTGTTTCCTGGGCATTTTAAGCTTTCACCTGAGATAAGCCTTTGCTCTTTTTCCATGAATGCATTGGTCTTCCCCGGGGATATACCTGCTCTCTTCTTTTTTTTTTTTTAAGATTTTATTTATTTATTCAACAGACAGAGATCACAAGTAGGCAGAGAGGCAGGCAGAGAGAGAGAGAGAGGAGGAAGCAGGCTCCCTGCTGAGCAGAGAGCCCGATGTGGGACTCGATCCCAGGACTCTGGGATCTTGACCTGAGCCGAAGGCAGAGGCTTTAACCCACTGAGCCACCCAGGCGCCCCTATCTGTTCTCTTCTTGGCCCATATTTGCCTTCATGTGTTTTACTAATGTACATCAAGGGCATGTTAGTATAAGATACTGTGTATGGTATATTTTGTTGAAAAAATAAGATAGGCCTTGGTTTCTGCTCTCAGTGACTTCTGTCTAATAAGGGAGCTCACATGTACACAAATAAACAAAAGCAATGGAGTGTGTGATGAGAGTCATGCAAAGGATATAAACCAAATATTATCTAAGTGCAAAAAAAGGAGGGGTCACATCTAGCTGAGGTGTGATCACAGGAGGGTGATTGTGGAGTTAGTACATGACTAGGCCTTAAGATGGAGTGCATTCCCCTTAGGGAAGAGAGTTTAAAAAAAAGGTGAATTAGGAAATTACTGTAATATCCTAGGCTTGAGAAAAAGAGGACATGGGCCAAAGAAGTGATGAGTGAGGAAGTAGAAAATAAAAAGGAGATGATTAAAAACAGGGGAGGGAACCCTCCAATGCCAGGACTTTGGACATGAAGGAGAGGAGAGGTTAGGGCTGACTCAGGCTTTGAATCTGAGTTACTAGGACAATGGAAGTAATGATAGAAAATTACTATTAGGAAGAGGAGCTGGCAAGAAGAAAAGGATGTACGATATGAGCTGCCAATAGAACAAGCTTTTATGTCCCATAGAGAGTTATAAATGGGAGGGGTGGTGGTGGTGGTGGCAGCGGAAATACAGATTTATTAGCGTTTTGCACAGAAATGCAAAGTGAAGCCATGAAAAGGATGGACATTCTCAAGACAGACGTTGTTTTGGGGAAAAAAAAAAGCTGAGTTCGGTTCTTAGGAAACATGCACATATATTTTTCCTTTTTTCTTTTTTTTTTTAAAGATTTTATTTATTTGTTTGACAGAGATCACAAGTAGGCAGAGAGGCAGACAGAGAGAGAGGGGGAAGCAGGCTCCCCGCTGAGCAGAGAGCCCGATGTGGGGTTTGATCCCAGGATCCTGGGATCATGACCTGAGCCGAAGGCAGAGGCTTTAGCCCACCGAGCCACCGAGACGCCCTGAAACATGTACATTTAAAGAACGGGGGGTGGGGGGGGCAGTGAAACAAAGAGAAAGATCAGAGAGACAGTAGCAGAACAAGGATAAAGCAGTCCCCTGGAAGCAAAGGAAATCGTGCCCTTTAAAAGAACATTATAAATTGAATGGTTCATCCATTCATGCAACAAGTATTTGTTGGGCACTTTGGTAGATCAGGAACTGTGCACAATGAAGGATGGACTTGAGTGGGAGAAAGGTTAAAGATCAGATAGGAAATTGAGAGGGTGACAAAGTCAAGGAAGCTGTACATATTTTCAAATACGGGTGACCTGAGCATGTTTGTCAAGTAGGGCAGAGGAGATAGAGGAAAGGAAAAGAGGGAAGATTATGCACAAAGTAGTCCTAGAGGCAACTGGAAAAGAGAGGTAAGAAGATATCCCAAAGTGTTGGTCTTATAAAGGAAGAGTGACACTTCTTCCTTTGAGTCCAAAAGAAAAAAAGTTGAAGTGGAAAGGAATTCTTGTGGGAAAAATCAAGTGTGGTGACAGAGGGGGAATGATTAGGAGGTTCAAATGTTAGTTCACAAAATAGGAGGGGCATTCTGCAGAAAGGAGATGGAGACAGGTGGAATGACTTGATGAGTGGAAACATTTGAAGAGTTAGTTATCTGGAGGGATGTGACAGGGAGTCAATAAAAGTGCTGGGCTGCACTGAGAGCCCAGCAGTGAAGTCAGTCAGGGAACTTGGGGCTCAGCCAGCATGCTCTGTGATTTTTTCCAGTAATACAAGTCGGCCCAGGAATTGGGGAAGGTGGGTGGGGAATGGACGTGGGGGCAGGAAGCAACAACCCTGGTCTGTTAAGTGACCAGCAGGTAGACAAGCAAGGGGGACAGAATGGGGTAGTCTAGGCTGGGTAAGGACTCAAATAAGACCAAAATGGGTCCAGAGATTTGAGACTAGGAAGGTGAGGACGTGAGAGTTATAGAGCTGTGGTCAAAGCGGGCAGCTCTGAATCACGGAAGCCAAACCTTTTCCAGAGATGAAAACTACAAATGTGCTCCCACGGGGGCTGCAGGAGACCAGGGAATGGTGGAGTCGAAGGACATAGCAACTGAGGAAACCGGGGAATTGTGAGGTGTTTGTTAAATGCAACCGACACGAATGTTAATATTAAAGGAAGCCCAGCAGAGGGGGGAAAAGCCTAGGCAATTCTACAGTCAAAGTGTGCCGCTTTGGAGAAGTCACTGCCCTTCTCTAGAACTGAATGAGAAGACTTCTTGGGGCTCTAAACGGTAAGAATTTTTAGGATAACGGCAAGGGACTGGCTGATCAGCGAGACCCCTTCCGTTGGGCCGTCCCTCTCCGAAGAGGCGTCCGGAACCTTTCTGCTGTGCTTTTTGCCCGGACGTGCCGAAGCGGAGGCAGGAAGTCCTTTGCCCGCACGTTCCGGGTTTCCTGGGCTACTACAATGGCGATGAGTTTCGAGTGGCCGTGGCAGTATCGCTTCCCGCCCTTCTTTACGTGAGGCTCAGACCCCGAGAAGCCCCGCTGTGCCTCCCTCCCCTGCCCCAGATCCCGGGCTCAGCCCTGATGCTTCAAATGGGGAGGGGGAGAAAGGACCCGGTCGCTACCACTCCCAGTCCCCTACTTTGTCCCCCAGACGCGCCTCCGGCAAGTGCTGCCTCTCGCTCTCTCACTCCCTCTAATTCTGCGCCCCACCCCCTTCACCCGGCAGGTTGCAGCCGAACGTGGACACTCGGCAGAAGCAGCTGGCCGCCTGGTGCTCGCTGGTCCTGTCCTTCTGCCGCCTGCACAAACAATCCAGCATGACGGTGATGGAAGCTCAGGAGAGCCCGCTCTTCAACAACGTGAAGCTACAGCGTATCCTCCCTCAGGCTCTTCCACAGCCCACACACATGCACTTCCACGCTTTCCCACATGCCCAGACTTCATACCCTCTTTCACCCACAGTAGGCAGGTTCCCACCCAAACTGGACTTGGGAAAGAGCCGGTGTGTTTGTTATAGCTGACTTCCATTTTATCCTCAAACCCCAACGCAAATGCAGCCTCAAACCCCCTTGTCCTGGCTAGTGACAAGGACCTGGGTGCCATAGAATCTCTGCCCTGAAGCCAGGTCCCAAGCTTTTCAACCCAAGCCCTTTTGACTGTGAATCTCCTGTCCTCTTCTGAGTGAAACTCAAGCTCTGGTATTACCTTTGGTAATTTTCTCCACCTACTCTCTTCCTCCCAGGAAGTAAAGGTCATTTGTTTTTGCTGCCTGATTCATACCTAAAATATCTGTGGAGAAAGTCTGAAGGAAGGAGAAAGGACAGAGGGTGACAGATGGTAGTACCATTCATTTTTAAAGCTATTCCCTTTAATTGAACTAGTTGCTCTTTGCCTTCCTCCTCCCAATATCCAGGAAATGCCAATTTATAGCCTGTTAGGGAATTGCACATATACGTGTGTGGGAGGGAGAGGAAGGGGACAGGTGGTTCTCAACATGACATTGGCCCTGAGAATTTTTATCCTACCCAACTCAGTCCATCAGAGCCCTTCCCTTAACTTCAAACCAGGCAAGCTTCCTGTGGAATCAATTCAGGTTGTATTAGAGGAACTAAGGAAGAAAGGTGGGTTCAGGGCCTCAGATTTCCTTATTTTTCCTCCTACTTGGCTTTTCCTGAGGGCAGATTGCCATAAGACTTTGCCTTTTTTTTTTTTTTTTAAGATTTTTTTTTTTTAAGTAATCTGTATAGCCTATGAGGGGCTCTAACCCACAACCTTGAGGTCAAGAGTCATCCACTCCACCAGCTGTGCCAGCCAGGTGCCCCACAAGTCTTTGCTTTTAACAACTTTTTTCTCTCCCCTGGCTTGGAACCCATAGTGTTCTGTACAATAGGTAGTCCAATTCCCGGGTCTTTTTTCCCTATTGGTATTCACCACTGAAATCTCTCCATCTGTGTTTTGAGACCTGGAGAGAGATAGGAAGAGAATTGGTGCCTTGCAGATAGTAATAAAACAGATTTCACTTCCTGAGAGCTGGGTCTCTTCCACTGTGTTCCACCTTGGTTTTGCCTTCTGTCCCTTCTTAGCATAAGATGCTTTCATAAGTATCTTTTTTGCAGGGAACCTGGAGTGGTTGGATAAGAACAAGTCTAGCTTCCTGATCATGTGGCGAAGGCCAGAAGAATGGGGGAAACTCATCTATCAGTGGGTGAGACTATTCCGCCATGGTGACCCATGGCAGAGAATTGTATCTATGTTCAGCAGATACCTGGTGTTCCCAGGTCTAGACTGAGCAAAGTGGGCAGGGGCAGAAAGAGGAAGTATAGGTCTTCAGGCATGCCTCTTTCAGTGACTCAATGTCCCTGGCTGTGTAGAACTTCCCTGCCTTTGACTGCAGGAGGCCAGAGGCTACATGAGGCCATGTTTGGAGAATGCAGTGCTGGAACCATGAGTGCTATTGTTGGCTGGAGTCTCTGGCCACAGAAGATAAATGAGGAAAGGAAGGGAAGGAAGAGAGAGAAAAAAAAAAAAAAAGCCTGGGGCCCCTCCCCCTCTGTACCCTTTGGGGCTGTCCACTGTATGAATGAGACATTCTGAACCAGTATGGGTGTGGGGACAAACTCTCCCCCCACATTCACAGCCACCACCAGCCCTAAACTTTCCCAAGGGAGAGAAGAGGGGAAGAAGCATCAACAACCCAAATATAACAAACTCATGCCACCTATTCCTGAACAGGAAAACAGAATGAGAGGTCACTGCTCAGACATGTGAAGGCCTGTGGTTTTAGTGGTTCCGTGTATGTGTGTACATGTATAAATATAGCACCTGTGGGGTTTGCGGTGTTTAGGCCACTCCTGCCGAGGTGACAGTGAGCCCTGGTTTGGAAATAGGTACCATTCCTGGGTCAGATAGGTGGAGCTGGTGAGCTCACCTTCTCCCCGGGATTTCAGGTCCTTATTCAACCCCCATTTTCTGTGTCCATAGGTTTCCAGGAGTGGCCAGAACAACTCCGTGTTTACCCTGTATGAACTGACCAATGGGGACGACACAGAGAATGAGGGTAACGCTTCTCCCTTTCCCCCCAGTTTTGTGATCTGAAGCCTCTCCAGTCCTTGTTTGACAGTCAGACTTCCCATCCCTGCCTCTGAATTCCAAATACTGCATGATACAAGGCCTTTTAACCCATGTCCAAGGTTTCCCTAAACTACCTGAATTTATATGCATCATACCCCCAAATTTTGCCTATGGGGCTGTATGTGCATTATTCCAGGGGTAGAGTCCATATTAAAAGATTTTCAAGGGTATCTGTGACCCATGAAAAGTTAAGAATTACTGGTGTAGATGCTGAATGAGGAACCGGGGCAGGAGATTAAGCTGAAGATCTCATTCCTTGCTGACACAGGCCTTTCTTTCACCCTTTATACTTATAGAGGGCTCAGGATTTGTGGGCGTCAGCTGAAGGGATTGGGCCAACACCCCCATCCCCACCCCCAGGCCTTTTAAATACTTTGGTTTCTGGCCAGGCAAGGATTTGTATACTGTTTGATTTTTACATAGTGTAAATATATTCTTAGCTCTTTTATCTCTGGCTTCACATTCTGATCCCCAGGCTCACCAAAAGTTCCAATCTCAGCTGGGGAAAAAAGGGCACCTCCCCTTTGTGCCAGGCCCTGGCTGCCATAACAGAGTTTACAGCTCTTGGCTGTTCCCCCCTGCCCTGCAGGCCTCTGCTTGCTACTCCCACCATCACCCCATGACTTCAGTGCTGCAGCCTTGCCCAGCCCACCACTCATGCTGGGCAAAGCTAAAGGCTTCCTCAGAAAGCAAGCTCCCTGACTTAAGAGGTAGGCCCCCGTAGGGGGGTGAGGTGTGCGAACCTGTTCGGGCTTGCCACCTGCTTCTCACCTCTCCCTGTGGTATCTTGCCATATCTTCACATACTCAGCTGGCCCTTGGCTCCCAGCTTTGTTCCTTTTAACTAGGTAAGGGCAGATACCTGTGCTGGATCTTAACAGTCTCCTGGTCAGAGGTATGGCTACACTTCTTTGTGTTAGGACAGGTGCTCCTGATGGCAGCACTAGGGTTGGACCCTGATGGGTCCAACTAGGGTCAAAATCCAGTGACAAGGACCTTGACCTTCCTAGGCTTCAGTGTCCCCCACTCTATGGTCCACAAGCAGGTAGTGTCATTCTTGTACATCAGACACTCATGGCACAGGGGTGGGGGATACATGTGAGGGTTGAGTCTGATAGAAGAACCTGGACGGGGAGAATAAGCATGAATTCTCATTTCATGCTGACTCAGGCTTGCTTTCAGCCCTTACTCTAAGGAGTTTGCAGGAGGGGTTGGCAGCAGCCACAGCAGTATCGATGGCACAGTCTCCCCTGGCTTTAGGGTCTCAGCTTCCATCTAGACTCTGCTCCTCATGGGCCTTGAGCCCGCAGAAGCAGAGTGTCCCTAATTCCCATCTCTCCCTATCCAGAGTTTCATGGGCTGGACGAAGCAACCCTACTTCGGGCTCTGCAGGCCCTACAGCAGGAGCACAAGGCTGAGATCATCACCGTCAGCGATGGCCGGGGCGTCAAGTTCTTCTAGCGGAGACCTGTCTCCTTTTACTTCTTACCTCCCACCCTTCCAGGGCTTTCAAAAGGAGACAGACCCAGTGACCCCACAGACTGGATCTGTGACTCCACCAGACTCAAAAGGGCTCCAGTCCAGGGATGGGTTTCCCAATTACCCGGTGCGTCTGTCCCTGAGGAAGGGTGAGGCTGAGGCGCCAGGGAAAAAAAAGATGTGCTTCTCTTTGCCCTACCTCCTCTCCCATCCTCGACTGTCCCCGAGCCAGGCAGGGTCTGTAAACCTTTAACTCCACATGTGTTCACACACGTAAGTACATACACACATGCGCCTGCACAAGCTTCTGTCCCTCCCCCTTCCCCACCCCTTAGCTGCTATTGCCTCCCCTCTCAGGCTGGTGCTGGATCCTTCCTAGGGGATGGGAGAAGCCCTGGCTGCAGGCAGCCTTCCCGGCAATATGAAGATAGGAGGCCCAGGAAGGGGCCTGGCAGTGAGAGGCCAGGCTGGACACTGATTTATGTGATTTACGATATTAAAAAGCTCAACCCCACTTGCCTGCCTGCCGTTGGAAGTTACTACTGGAATGGGCATGGGGAGGGCTTTGAAGCGTTGCCCCCTGAGTCAGTCCCAGCCTAGGAGAGGGAAGAGGCCTATGGCCTTTGTAAATGAAAAGGTCCTCCAGTGCCGGCAGGCTCCAGTGCGCCTGTGGTTTCACATCTGCTGGGTGGGCTGTGTGGGGGAGTGCTGATGGAACACAGCTTGGGGATAGACTGCTTGCTTTCTCTGAATTGGAGTAACTTAGTGGCTTCCCCTTCCCTCCCATCCTTCTGGTCTGGGTGGGGTCGTTGAGGCCTAGGGGAGCTGAAGAGGTGTAGACCGGATATGGACTTTGGTTTATTGGAAACTTTGGCAAACAGAAGGAGGAGGAAGGAGGGCCCACGTAGCAAAAACGGCTACTGCGGCCAGGGCCAGGCTGCGGCCAAGGTAGGAGGTGGAGGGGATGGGTGACCGGGTCCCTGGCTTGGGGGAGGGGCTTGCCCTGGGGTGCACACACCCATCCCTATGCCGCCCACAGGGACAGCAGCTTGGGAGAAAACCAAACCTTTCCACTGACCTCTGTTTTGTCGGCCTGGGGCTACCCCGGACAAACAGGAGGGGGTGGCGCTACCTTATCTGGGGCGTGCAGGCGGGTGGTAACCTTCCCTTGAACCTCCCCCCTCTTTAGAGCCCGAGAGCCGCGGTCACGTTTCCTCTCCCAGACCCAGCATCGTGCCTCCCCCGCCCCCCCCCCCCGCCCCCAAGCAGGTTTGCGCACTCAGTGCGAGCGGACACACCTCCGTCTCGCACCGGGTCAGCCTCGCAATGAGCCTGTAGAAGGGCGCGCGGGGAGGCGGGGAGGCCGGGAGGGCCGGGGGCGGGGCGGCTGAGGTGAGGGGCTGCGCGCCCCGCTCAGCTCGCGGCAGGCGGCTGGGAGGGGGCGGCCCTGGGGGCGGTGGGGCTGGGGGCGGGGCCGGGGGCGGGGCTGCGAGGGGGCGGGACCGGGAGTGGGGGCCCCGGGAGCTCAGCGGGAGCGCCGCGCACCGGGCCAGTCAGCCTGTCAGGCCGCCTCCTCCAGCCGCCCGGCTAACTGCCTTGCGGCGCCGGCCCTTCCTCATGCTGGCACCCCCGACCCCCGAGACTGCGATCCCCATGTCCCAGGCGGAGGCCGACCTAGCCCTGCGGCCCCCGCCGCCTCTCGCCGCCGCCGCCGGTCCGCCCCGCCTTGGGCCCCCTCCGCGCCGGGTGCGCCGCTTCTCCGGGAAGGCTGAGCCCCGGCCGCGCTCTTCCCGTCTCAGCCGCCGCAGCTCAGTCGACTTGGGGCTGCTGAGCTCTTGGTCCCAGCCAGCCTCACCCGTTCCGGAGACCCCAGCTCCTCCGGACTCTGCTGGTCCTGGCCCCGCGAGGAGCCCACCGCCTAGTTGTCCAGAGCCCCCCGAGGGCACGTGGACCGGGGGAGCCCCCGTGAAGGCTGCAGACTCCGCGCGTCCAGAGCTCGCGGGCTCTGCAGGAGGCCCGGGGTCCCGGGATCCGCCGACAGTCCCCGAAGCCGCGGCTCGGGAGCGGCAGCGGGAGCAGGAGGAAAAGGAGGATACGGAGACCCAGGCCGTGGCAACGTCCCCAGACGGCCGATACCTCAAGTTTGACATCGAGATTGGACGTGGCTCGTTCAAGACGGTGTATCGAGGGCTGGACACCGACACCACGGTGGAGGTGGCCTGGTGTGAGCTGCAGGTGCGGCTGGGCGCCCCCTCTGTGGCACCTCGGGATGGGACACAGTGCAGGTTTTGGGATGAGAAATCTAGGGGACAGCAGCAAGGGAGAGATCTATCTTCCCTTCAAAGGTCGGGACACTCCTGCCCACTCCCCGTTGCTCTGATGATCAATGGATCTGGCTGATTCTGGGCTGCAGAAGGATAAACTGAGGCAGAGGCATAGGGTGGCTCCCCTATGGGTTTTGGACGTTCTAACTTTAAAGTCTCTATACTCAGCTCTGAGAGTTGAAAGATAGGATGCAAAATCGGTTAGGGAGTCAGTTCAGGTCTGAGGGGTGACTGGCCTCACCAGTCTCCTGCAGTGGTTACTATCTCTCCCCTTCCCTTTCCTCTTAGTCTTGAGACCCTCAGTATGACCCTGGTCCTCCTCCTCCTTCACTCTGGATCTTTGCCGAGTGGGAGGCTGGGATGATGGAGGCTTGGAGCTGGGGCAGGATCCTCTCCACTTCCAGAAGATTTAGTGGTGGCAGGATGTGGCAGCCCTCCCAGGCCCCTTCGGGAGCAGTCAGACTTCTAGATTTCTCCATAGCTGGGGGAGGGGGAGACAGAGTGCTCCAGCCTGGCCTGAGTCCAGTCCTGCTCCTCATCTCACTGTCTACCTGGGCTTTCCCTTCCCAGACCCAAAGGCACTGAACCCAGTGGGCTCTAGGGGGATGTTGGTGTGAAGGACCTTCTTTCCTCTGAGGGAAGAACCCAGTTAAGTCTGGGCCAAAAGCTTTGGATTCAAACTGGGGGGCAAAGCCTGGGTAAGGGTCCTCCCCTCCAGCCCTGGCACTGGACTCACCCCTTGCGCCTGCCAGTGCCGCTCCCCAGGCTCTAGGCCAGGAACAGAAAGGCAGCCAAATGGGGGGTGGGGGATGAGAGGTGGGCGGGACAGCCATGGGGCAGGGGGCGGTCTTCTGGCGCCTGGTCCTGGATCTTTCTCTGTAACTCCCTCTGCAGCCCTCCTGCCTCCTGTCTGGATCTAGCAGTTCCCAGTTTCTGGGGCCAACCCCCTTGAAGGCCCCAATTCTCTGCCCGCTGTCAGCCTGCTGCCTGCCTGCTGCCTGCCCACTGCCAGCCCCCAGGCGTCCCCTCCCGCCCCACGGCTGGCCTGGGAGGCCACAAAGGCGCTATTGAGCTCAGGACTCCTGGACCGGGCTGCATAAAGGCCCTTGTGTCCAGCAGGGGGTCCAAGGGTGGCCCCAGGCCCAGGATGGGCGTGTCCTTGCAGCAGCCTAAGGGGGCGGATTGAGAATTCAGGGTATAGAGCCCGTTGGGCAAGTGATGACCTAGCCTCATCTGTGGGCTCCAACCCTCACTGCTCCTCAGCTCCTCCCCATGTGTCCCTTCCTCCTCTCCGTGGGAGTCCTGGGCCTTTTGTGACCTTGACCCCCATCCCCTACCCCACAGACTCGGAAACTGTCTCGAACCGAGCGACAGCGATTCTCCGAGGAAGTGGAGATGCTCAAGGGGCTACAGCACCCCAACATCGTCCGCTTCTATGATTCATGGAAGTCAGTGCTGAGGGGCCAGGTTTGCATCGTGCTGGTGACCGAACTCATGACCTCCGGCACCCTCAAGACGTGAGCTCTGTGCCTGGTGGTAGTGTTGGTTGGTGGGAGAGCTGTTGGTGGGAGGTCCCCACTGCTTCTGGAACTTCTCCCAGGCTCCTCAAACTCTAGATTTAGGTTCCAGACCGGGTTCACTACCTCTCACCCACCCCTACTGCATCTCTGCCTGGGTGAGTGGCAGTGTCCACCCAGCATTGCAGCCAAAATTCGATCTCCCCAGATGCCTCCTTTATCTCCACTCTGTGCATCTGTCTTCCCCCATCAGTCTGTCTCCAAGGCCTCCTTATAATTCCCCATTCTGCCTTCCCAGTTCCATCCACTGGCACTCGGTGGTTTGGAGCCCTGCCGCAGCGCCCTCACAGGCCTTCCCCCACTCTGCCCTCACCTTTCCAACCTACCCTATCTTCCTACAGTCTGGGGAATCTCTCCATTCCTTCAAGGCTTCCCACCACTCTCAGGTTAATGTCCACACTCTGCCTATGCCCAGATTCCTTAGGATCTAGCCTCATCTTGAGCCTAGGTTCCACAGGAACTGAATTCCCAGCACCTCCTCCCACCCCACCCTGTTGCAGTCTCCGTGCCTTTGAGTCCAGTGTCCCCTCCGCCTGGAAAGTTTTCTCCATCCCTTCCCCTTTTCACCCTTGAACCCCTACTCATCCTTCAAGAGGAAACAAAAGTTATTTCCACTCTGAAGCCCTCCCCCATGCCCAAGGCGGTTAGTCATCTCTTCCCGAGCTCCCCAGTCCCTTCTGCGCTGCCTTATCTACAAGTTCACCACCGGATCCCTTTTGTACTCTCACGTCTAGCCACCACGCCCCCGACTCAGTTTCTCCCTGGAACGCCGCGAGGACCTGAGCTAGAATAATGCTGGCAGAAGATGTGTAGGCGGTAGTGCCCGTGGGAGCCGGGGAAGTTCCCAGCCGGGGTCCGCTCCCCCGCCTCCGCCTCCGTGTTCCCGACGCGACCCTGGCAACGTGCCTTTCCCCCAGATACCTGAGGCGGTTCCGCGAGATGAAGCCACGAGTCCTTCAGCGCTGGAGCCGCCAGATCCTTCGGGGGCTTCATTTCCTACACTCCCGGGTACCCCCCATTCTGCACCGGGATCTCAAGTGCGACAATGTCTTTATCACGGGCCCTTCAGGTTCGGTCAAGATCGGCGACCTGGGCCTGGCCACGCTCAAACGGGCTTCCTTTGCCAAGAGCGTGATCGGTGCGTCCCTCCAGGAGGTCCTTGCTATTCCTACCTCTCCCCTCCCCAATTTCCCCCTCCCCAACAACGTCAGAAGAGACCCCGGGGACCCTCTCTTCCCAGAAAGGCCCTTTGAGTTGCACGGAATTAGGAGAGCATGGGGAACATGGGGAGTCCTATGGCATCCTCTCCAACTCCCCCCCCAACACACACACAGTGGGTGGGGAAGGGTCCTCACTAGTATTCCAGAACTCGGGGTGGGGGGGATTTGCTCCTTCCGGCACCCCCTGGCTAGCTGATGGTAGCCCAAGAGGAGAGAGGAAGCCAGAGGAAGTCTCCGTAGCCTGATGCCCACTGTGGATCCTACAGGGACCCCGGAGTTCATGGCCCCTGAGATGTACGAGGAAAAGTACGATGAGGCGGTGGACGTGTACGCATTTGGCATGTGTATGCTGGAGATGGCCACCTCAGAGTACCCTTACTCCGAGTGCCAGAATGCCGCGCAGATCTACCGCAAGGTCACTTCGGTGAGAGGGGGTGGGGAGGACAGAGAATTCCAGGTCACCTCCCATTTGCCTGCCCAGTCAGTCTGTGGTCAATGCCGTTTCCCTTAAAGAAAACAGGCTAGACGCAAAGATGCTCTGGTAAACACCGAAGTATAGCGGATGCACACACGCTCCCCCCCCCCCCACGGCCCCCCGGCCCCCCTCCCCAGTACTAGCTGTTTAGAATAATGATGTGTGTAGCGATCCCTAGAGTTTACAAACGGTTTCACATCTGATCTTTCATGCGGAGGGTGAGCAGGGAGGTCCTCGGCTGTGCCCTACGCTTTACAAACGGGAAAACTGGCTCAGGGAGACCTGTTCAAGGTCATACTGTCGATACGTGGGGGGACGGGGATTTGAAATCGAACCGTCTAGTAGCTGTGGCGGGGCTTTGACGATTGCACGCTCTGTTGCCTCGGGTGGGGTGTGGGGGGGAAGCAGAGAGCTGGTGCGCAGAGGTCCAGAGGCCTCATGCAAACCCCTTTCCTCCAGGGCACAAAGCCGAACAGCTTCTACAAGGTGAAGATTCCCGAGGTGAAGGAGATCATCGAAGGCTGCATCCGCACCGATAAGAACGAGAGGTGGGGTGGAGGGGCGCAGGGTGGGTGTTAGGGGAGGCTTGGAGGGCGGGCGGCGACCAGGCTCGGCTCACCGGCGCCGCCCTCAGGTTCACCATCCAGGACCTCCTGGCTCACGCCTTCTTCCGCGAGGAGCGCGGCGTGCACGTGGAGCTAGCGGAGGAGGACGACGGGGAGAAGCCGGGACTGAAGCTCTGGCTGCGAATGGAGGATGCGCGGCGTGGGGGGCGCCCACGGGACAACCAGGCCATAGAGTTCCTGTTCCAGCTGGGCCGGGACGCCGCAGAGGAGGTGGCGCAGGAGATGGTGAGCAGAGGACAGACTGACCTGCCGCTGAGCTTGGGCGGGGCTGTGGGCGTCGACTGGAGGGCCCCGGGTGGGGTCCCTCGGTGGTGGGACAGGCACCCAGCTCACCCCTCGCAGAGTGTTTTGTAAGCGTCTCCTGGCCCCTCCCACCTTAACACACTCACACGCACACCCGGTGTGCGGACTCGCTGAAAGATTTCCTTTTCCAGCGCAAACCCTGGGTCCTCCAGCCTCCACTCCTCCAGTGCTCTGCTTTCTGCTGATGCAATTTTCCTGGAATGCTCTTCTCTCCAATTTGTCTGTTTATTTTTCTCCTTTTCACCCTCCACCAACCTTGTGTCCACCCCTCCCCTTGCCCCCGTCTTCCTCCTTGCTCAGAACCATGAATTTCAGGAAACCCATTCCCTCTAGAGTCAAAATTAAGTGCTTCTTTCCACTTCAACAGGTTTTTCATTACAGGACCCACCACCATCGGTCTTGTTTTATACCAGAGGACATTCCTGTCTTTCTCCTCTACTAGACTGTAAATTCCTTGAGGGCAGAGACTGTGTTCTATTGATTTTTCTGTCTCTGACAGTGCATGGCACGTGGTTGGAGCTCATTAATAATCCCACATTTGTATATGGCTTCAAGCACTTCCACGTGCCTGTCAGTGTTGTTACCAACCCTGTGTGGAGTGATTTTTGTCCTGATGTACTGACGAGGAGATGGAGGGCTCTAAGAGGTTGAATATCTTGTCCAAGGTTCTGAGCGAGTAAGTGGCAGAGCTAGATTTAAACTCGGGTTGTTTAGATTTTAAGTCAGAGCACCCCACCCCACCTCCCTTACATGCACGGCGAAGCTTGTCCTTGAGATGAATAAGGACATGGTGAACAGAAGCTACCAGACCAAGAGAGGCATACCTGGGAGGTAGAAGATGGAGAGCTGGTTTAGGAAGGCCAGAGGTGGCGGGGGGGAGGCAGGAAGAGAGTTTGAGATTTCTTTCTTTCTTTCTTTCTTTTTTTTTTTTTTTTTTTAAGATTTTACTTATCTATTTGAGAGAGAATGAGAGAGAAAAAGGATGAAAAGGAGAAGGGTCAGAGGGAGAAACAGACTCCCTGCCAAGGAGGGAGCCTCATGCAGGACTTAATCCTGGGACTCCAGGACCATGACCTGAGCCAAAGGCAGATGCTTAACCCACTGAGCTACCCAGGCGCCCGAGTATGAGATTCCTGATAGAAAAATAGCAATTGAGGGGCACCTGGGTGGCTCAGCCCGTTGAGTGTCTGTCTGCCTTTGGCTCGGGTCATGATCTCAGGGTCCTGGGATCAAGCCCCACATTAAGCTTCCTGCTCAGCAAGGAGCCCGCTTCTCCTTCTCCTGCTCACCCTGCCTGTGCTCTCTCTTTCAAATGAATAAATAAAACTTAAAAAAAAAAAAAAAAGGAAAGAGGGGCGCCTGGGTGGCTCAGTGGGTTAAAGCCTCTGCCTTCGGCTCAGGTCATGGTCTCAGGGTCCTGGGATCAAGCCCCGCATCTGGCTCTCTGCTCAGCAGGGAGCCGCTCCCCCCTCTCTCTCTGCCTGACTCTCTGCCTACTTGTGATCTCTCTCTCTCTGTCAAATAAATAAATAAAATCTTTAAAAACAAAATTCTTAAAAGAAAAGAAAAAGAAAGATGGCAGTTAAGAGGGTAGGGATCATCTGTGGTGGGTCTGGGTCAGGAACCTGAGAATGTGTTTGAAATGCGGCATAAGAAAGAGCAGGTCTCCATAGCACAGCTCACACCTGACTTGGGATCTGACCTTGATCCATTACTTACAGGGATTCTTGATGACACCAGTGACATCTTTAGGGGACTATAGAGAATGTAAAGATGTAGAGAAGAATCCCTAGCCTCTGGTCACTAGATGCCAGTAACACTGAGTTTTGACAACTACAAATGTCCCCAGATATTGCCACATGTTCCCCTTTCCCCCCTGAGTGCAACTGACCTACTAGATACTCATGAACTAGTCACAGCTTTCCTTATGTCTAAAACAGAGCTAAGACCTCCCTTGGCAAGTTGCGGGGAGGATTTCATGATGGTGATGTAACGAGTTGCTGGTTAATGGGCACAATGCCTCATCAATGAATGTTAGTGCCCTTTCTCCTGGAGAAATACTCTAGAGGCCCCAAGAAGGCATCCTGATGTGTCTTGGAGCAGAGATCTCACCTCAAACTGTGTTCCTCCCCGTCTTAACTCCAGGTGGCCCTGGGTTTAGTCTGCGAAGCTGATTACCAGCCAGTGGCCCGCGCAGTACGTGAACGAGTTGCTGCCATCCAGCGAAAGCGTGAGAAGCTGCGCAAAGCTAGGGAGTTGGAAGCCCTCCCCCCTGCACCAGGACCTCCACCAGCAGCTGTCCCCATGACTCCTGGTGGTCCCCCCAGCGGCTTCCCCCCGGAGCCCGAGGAGCCCGAGGCGGACCAGCACCAGCCTTTCCTCTTCCGCCATGCCAGCTACTCATCTACCACCTGTAAGTCACCCCGGACTGGGGGATTTGGGATGTGACCTTGGTCCCAGAACCCTTGGCCTCTGCCCCCTGCCCAGAAATTCGGTCCAGCAGCACTGTCACTTCCCCTGCCTTCCACATCTAGCTGTGAACTCCTTCTGGGAAGGAACTCCCACAGCGCCAGGCCCCTCCTTGCTCAGGCAGCCCCCCTGCTCTGCCACCATTCCCCTTTATTTCCCCTTTTTTTGATCCCCTCCCTCCCCCACCAGCGGATTGCGAGACTGATGGCTACCTCAGCTCCTCTGGCTTCCTGGATGCCTCAGACCCTGCCTTTCAGCCCCCTGGGGGGGGTGCCATCCAGCCCTGCTGAGTCCCATCTCTGCCTGCCCTCGGTGAGAGGGGGTCACTGTGGGGGGCTCCCAGCTATTCCAAGCCTATGACCTATCTTTCTCCCTGTGAAACCCAACCCCATGACCTGGCCCCATGTCCCTGGAAGTCCTGCACTCTGTCTTCATCTTCCTTAGTTTCCTCTGCCTAGTGCCCCAGCACCCTTGACCCCATCCCCCGGATCCCAACGATTATCGTCCTCTGACCTCCTGAAAAAATTTCCTATTTCAGGCTTTTGCCCTATCCATTCCACGTTCTGGCCCTGGCAGTGACTTTTCCCCAGGAGACAGGTAGGTTCTGGTAGGAGTTGGGGTGCTGGAGTGACACATATGGCACTTTGGGGTCCCGGTGTCCACTTTGACACTCCTATCTCCTTTCCTTTTCCAGCTATGCCTCGGATGCAGCGTCAGGCCTTAGTGATGTGGGAGAAGGGATGGGACGCATGAGGAGACCCCCAGGGAGAACTCCCCGGCGCAGACCGCGATCCCGGCTACGGGTCACTAGTGTGAGAAAGGGGTACAGGGGATGGGGAATAACCTACAGGACCAGGATGGAAACTGCCAGGGGGGTAAGGGAGGCCAGCCAAAAAAGAGAGGGTAGTATGTGACTGGTACCCTAAAGGCAGCCAGTCTAGTTTCTGATACCAGGCTTTGGGAACAGAGTCTGCTTCTCTCAATTCCAGTCTGCCCACTGTCACTTGGTTGGAGTAGGGTGGGGATATGTGATGAGGACAGAGGGCCTGACATCCTCCCCTCTGCTGACTTTGAATCTGAAGGTCTCAGACCAGAATGACAGAGTGGTTGAGTGCCAGCTGCAGACGCACAATAGCAAGATGGTGACCTTCCGATTCGATCTGGATGGGGACAGCCCAGAAGAGATTGCAGCTGCCATGGTGAGGGGGAGAGAGAGGAGGACAGAGCCTTTGGCTCCAGGACAGGAATCTCCCGTCTGATGTCCCCTGGTGCTGAACTCCCCCTTCCTCCCGCCCAACAGCAAGGTTTTTTAAAGCACAGGAACACTGAAGACATCTCTGCCCTTGGAAGGTGGGGGAGATTTTTATTTATTTCGTGAGCTTCAGATCCTCAGCTGGAGCAGTCCGATAACATGAGGGTATCCGTAAGTGCTGTGGTCAAGTACACGCTACACATGTGATCCTGTGTCTGTGGGTAAAGGGTGGCCTGGGGGCAGCTGGGGGGAAGAGGTAGAACTTAGTCCGGGTCTTGACAACAGCAGTGAAGACTGAAAAGGGCGGGTCTGGAGGAAGTACAGCATAAGGAAAGGCATGGAAGTAGGGAGTGACTTGGAATGTGGGACTTGCGGGGGCGGGGGGGTTTATGAGGAAACTCGTGTCACTAGAACTAAGGGTTCCTAGAGGAGAAATGTGGAAGCAAGGTTGGGCAGGAAGAGGAGGCACAGATTAGAGACAGTCTGAAGAGTTAAACAGAGTGTAGTATGGTGAGAATAGGTTTTAAGAAGACCATTCTGCTAGGGGAAGTGGGAGAGGGTTGGTGGGAGGGAGTCCAGTTGGCAGAAGAATATGATAAACTACAAGTGGTCCAAGGAGAAAATGGATTATAGGGAAAGGGAAGAAGAAAAGGAGCAGATCTGAGAGTTGTTTCACGAAAATACGTTACTCTGTAATCCAGTCAATTTTTTTTTGATGTAATATAGGGCATATAGTAGATGCTCGGTGAACACTTGAGTGGAAATGATAGGGGGTTAGGAAGAAGGGATTTCATGGGTGACTTGTAGCGTGGAGAAGATAGTAGTGGTCGTAGTGGGAGCAGACCGTTAAAGGAGAGGGAAGCTGGAAAGGGTCACGATGAGCTTGAATAACAGAGGGGCAGGCAAGAGCCTCCCTAGGAGCAGGATACAGTCAGGCAGGGCTGGATCTAGGATCCAGAAGTGGATCTAGGAGTTGCCAGTACAGAAGGGAGAGTGAGAGGATATGAGCTTGCAAAGCCAGAGGCAGAGAGGGTCTGAGAGTGGGTCTCAGCGGATACCCTCTTTTCTGGGATGGGGAGGAGTAGGTCCCCAGAAGACACAGGGGTGGAACCCGAGAGGCTGGAGGAGCCCCTGAAGATGTTAGTGAAAACTGAGTGAACAGAGAGTTTCAAGGAGGTGACATAGGATGAAGCCTGAGGCAAGACCACACTGGCTTTTGTCAGGAGAAGGTCTTTGTGGGAGACCTTTCAGTGGAGTGGGGGCAATGGATGCCAATGGTGAAGGAGAGAGGGGAATGAGAGAAGCATCAGTCTTCAGGAACTCTCTTTAAAGCTTCTCCTTCGTCATGTCACTCACCTTGTATCGAGCACAAAGACAAAATACCACGTGGCGCAGAGGCTTATCGTCTTCCCTCTAGCCACACTGGGTTCTGAGTGGTCCTCTGAAGAGGCTGGGTGCCTTTCCACTTTTGTCTCCATCTGCTCAGGGGTGTCTTGCCTTGAAAGGCTTCTTTCACCAGGCTTTTAATCCCACTCAGATCCCACACAGCCAAAGTGAGCCCCCCGATGGACCACAGGGTCCTCTGCTCTCTTTTCTTTCCCTACCATTGTACCCTCCACTCCTCTGCAGCAGAATTCTCCTGGGGCTTGGATCTGCTCTGGCTTTTTTGGCCCTACACCATTAATGGCTAACCACCTATGGTTAGAGTAAGGTCCCAGTTCTGGAGCATGGCCTTTGAAATCCACAGCACTCCCAGCTCTGCTGTGGTCTTCACTGCATCGTGAATGTGCCAGGTCCTTTCATGCCTCAGAGCTACTACTCACGCTGTTCTCCCTGCTCTTCTCTTCCCGATGAACAGCATGGAACTGAGGAAAAGCTGGGCTTTCACATAAGACCTGAGTTCAAGGGCAACCTTCTCCAGTCCCCGCCCTCTTCTGGAGCTTTGTACTGTGCCTTAATAAACTTTGTATCACTCAATAATGTAGATGATATACTCATTTTGCCAAGATGTTCTGATATAGCATATAATTTATGAGAGGTGATAGATGTTTGAGAAATGAAATTATATAAGAAGTATCCACACATGATAAGTCCTCAGTGAAGGGTTGCTTTCTCACTCATCCTTCCAGGCTCAGCCCTGTGAAGCCATCCAAGCTTCCCTTATCCTCCTGGATGGCATGACCTGCTTTCTCTTGGGAATGGCATTTTTAAAAATTGCAGCAAAAAGCATATAACATAAAATTTGCCATCTTAACCATTTTTAAATATATAGTTCAGTGGGGTTAAGTATATTCACATTGTGGTGAAACAGATATCCTGGACCTCTTCATCTTGCAAATCAGAAACTCTATACCGTTAACTCTCCCTTTCTTCCTGCTGGGATACCATTTTCTCTATACCTTGATCACAATGCCTTTCCTACCACAGGCTGACTTGCCATATATTATGTATACGTCTCCCTTTCACTAGACTGTGGGCTTCCTCGGGGTCAGGATCTTGTTTTATGCTTCTCTGTATTCCTCAGCTACAATAATGCTTGGTACATACTGTGTGCTCAGTGTTTGTGAAATTGAATGTTACACTTACCATCCATTGCCTTATTTTTACTTAGCAGATGGGACAGTGCAAAGAACTCGGGCTCTGGCTTTAGACAAATTTGGGTGCAAATTTTGTGATTTTAGGCAGACAGAACTTAACCTTTTTGAGCATTGGTTATCTTTGAACTCTCAAATGGGGCTGTGAATACAGAGCCTGGGGAGCCATTGTCATCATTAAATGAGATAAGACACTGGAAGGAAAGATCTGGGGTAGAATGCATCCTAGGAATGTTAGCTCCTGTTCTCCAAGCTGTCGTTCTTACACTGCAAGTTGGTGGTTGGCAGAGCAGTGGGGTGAAGGGTTGGCTTTTAAAGATCAGTGCAGGGGGGAGGGAGAAGTGGGATCACTGAGCCCTCTCTCCCCTTCCTGCTGACCCCTTGCCAGGTGTATAACGAGTTCATTCTGCCCTCGGAGCGAGCCGGCTTCCTGAGCCGTATTCGGGAGATTATCCAGCGAGTGGAGACCCTGTTGAAGAGAGACACTGGCCCTGTGGAGGCTGCTGAGGACCCTCTGGGCCCCCAGGTCAGACCCCTCAGGTCACCTCCACCTCTCTGCTCCAGACTTACTCCTCTCTGCCTTCGCCAGTGCCCTTGGCTGTAACTCCTTCATCTCTGGGACCCTAACACAATGGCTCTTGCCCCATTTGAGAATCTGATGAAAGCTGTGGGCCCTCGTTCTAGAAAAATGTGTTCAATGCATACTTTTCAACTCATTATTTTGATAGGATTTCAGACACAGAGAGGAGTTGCAAGAATTGTGCTAAGAACTCCTAGATACCCTTTGCCCAGATTTGCCAATTGTCAGTGTTTGGTCACATTAGTTTTATCACTGGCTTCCTCCCTCCCCTCTCTACATGTATGTGCACATATTACTGTTTTCTGAACCACTTGAGAGTAAATTATAGACATGATACTCCTTTACCTGTAAATATTTTAACACATACACTTTTGAGTCCCTTGAAAGTCCTTTATGGACTCCTAGAGGTTCATGGGTCCCAGCTGAAGCCTGCTCTGAATGTCCCATCTAAGACTCAGCTCTTCCCCACTGTGACCATGGGCCCCATTCTCTCCCTCAGGAGGAGCCAGCATCATTGCCTGCCCTCTCGGGCCCTCTCCCAGACCCATCCCGTGGTATGTACAGAGTTCTGTCCCTACTCTCACAATCCTTGGGATTGCTTCTGGGAAGGGCGTAAGGAATGGGCGACTGGAACTCAACACTCCTTCCTCACCTGCAGAGCTCCAGAGCTGCACCTCCCTGGAGCAGAGGAGCTGGGCAGCCTTCTCCACCTCCTCATCTTCTTCTGGAACCCCTCTATCTCCTGGAAACCTATTTTCCCCTGGAAACCTGTTTTCCCCCAGAACCCCTGTTTCCCCAAGTCCCATCTTCCCTATCACTTCTCCCCCATACTCCAGCCCCTCTCTATTCTCCCAAGTGTCTTCAAATCTCTCGCCACACTCCCCTGGCTCTCCACTTGCGTTCTCCCCCAGTGCTACCCAGGTCCCTGACCCAGCCTCTCATTCTCTGCAGAGCTCTGTCCTCCCTTCTCCACCTGCCTTCTCTCCCAGTGGCTCCCAGGTCACTCTGACTCCTCCTTCCTTTCCCCCCTGCCCCTCCACATCTCCCCTCCCCTCCACCACAGCCGCCCCTCTCCTCTCTCTGGCTAGTGCCTTCTCACTGGCTGTAATGACTGTGGCCCAGTCCCTGCTGTCCCCCTCACCTGGGCTCCTGTCCCAGTCTCCTGCAGCCCCCCCTGCTCCCCTACCCAGTCTGCCCCCACCTCCCCCTGCTGCTCCTTGTGGCCAGGATAGGCCTTCACCTGCAGCGGCTGAGATGGAGAATGAGGTGAGTAGGAAACCAAGAGGGGTGGTTAGGGGCACTTCGTTCTGGATCATTCCCCTCCTCACGGACCCACACTTTGTAGGCCCTGCCAAATCCTGCTCGGCCCCTTCTGGGTGAAGCCAGACTCGAGCCCATCTCTGAAGGTGAGGCTTCTGATCACGGACCTTCCCCCGTCCGTTATTCTCATTTCATATCCTGCCCCTGCTTTCTCTCCCTCCTTCCATGACTCCTTCCTTGTCACTCTACAGAGGGAAAGCCGCAGCTTGTGGGGCGTTTCCAAGTGACTTCATCCAAGGAACTGGCTGAGCCTCTTCCCCTGCAACCAGCATTCCCAGCTCTTTCCAGTTCCCTGAAGCCTCCAACCCCTCAGCTGACCTCGGAGAGCTCAGACACAGAGGATAGTGCTGGAAACGGGCCGGAGGCCAGAGAGGCTCTGGCTGAGAGTGACCGTGCAGCGGAAGGCCTAGGGGCTGGAGTTGAGGAAGGGGACGATGGGAAGGAACCCCGAGTGGGGGGCAGCCCCCCACCCCAGAGCCATCCCAGCCCGGTATGGATGAACTACTCATACAGTAGCCTGTGCCTGAGCAGTGAAGAATCCGAGAGCAGTGGGGAGGATGAGGAGTTCTGGGCTCAGCTGCAGAGTCTTCGGCAGAAGTGAGTCTGGGGAGGAAGGACAAGAGGTAGACTCGGGAGAGCAAAGCGTGTGGCCAGCGCTCATGCTCCTGGTGTATCCTCAGGCACTTGTCAGAGGTGGAGGCCCTACAGACACTGCAGAAGAAGGAAATCGAGGACTTGTACAGCCGGCTTGGGAAGCAGCCCCCACCGGGTATCGTGGCCCCGGCTGCTATGCTGTCCAGCCGCCAGCGCCGCCTTTCCAAGGGCAGCTTCCCCACTTCCCGCCGCAACAGCCTGCAGCGCTCTGAGCCCCCAGGCCCTGGTGAGACTGCAGTGGCCCAGCTCCCATCTTTCCCGGGTCCCCTTCCCTACTGATCTGGCTTTCTTCCAGGCCCTGGGGGTCTGTCCCTTGGTGTGGGGGGACTAGCCCCCCTCTCCCCATGGCCCCTTCCCTCACTCAGTGCTCTCCCTCCCCATCCTGCACCAGGCATCATGCGAAGGAACTCCCTGAGTGGCAGCAGCACCGGCTCCCAGGAGCAGCGGGCAAGCAAGGGGGTGACATTCGCCGGGGATGTTGGCAGGATGGTGAGGGCGGGCCCAAGGGAGGGCGAGCCCAGGGAATGGTAGCTGACCGCAGCTTCACCCTCCTCCCATCCTGGAGGTTTCTTCAGTGTTTTTTCTTTTCCCTCCAGTGAATTCAGAACAGAAGCCATGTGTCTCCCCCACACCAGGGCCCACCATGGAGCTTGTGCTCTCAGAATCTGCGGACCAACACAACTCTGCAAGAAGATCCCAGTACTGAGGGAGTAGAAGGCCAAAGGGGCATGGAGAGTGCTGCTTCATTGTAGGGAAGAGCCAAACATGCGGGAACTATTTACTGTGTGTAGAAGGTGTCAGTTCTGCAGCCTACCATCCTCATGCCTCCACCTCCCCAGCCCAGGGTCAACCACTAAGCAATCCCATTCAAGCCCTGATGCTTCTAGAGGGCACACTCTAGCTGAGCAAGTGTAGGGGGTGTGCTCACACTAGAATTCACAACAGCCAATAAAACTGCTGGAAACTAGGATTCTGTGACACCGTATCTGTTGTGCCTTTAAGAACTGGAGGTAAAGCCTTGTGGGGTACGGCAGGGGAAAATTCAGAAGGGATTCTCCTCACAATGGGAATCAAGGCTTGCAGCTCCCCAGCCTTCTGACTTCCTGCCAGCAGTTTGTGAGGAAACTGCAAGGTCAATGATCCACTCAACCAAACTAAGGTCTCATCCAGACCCCAACTTAGGCCTAGAGAGGCAGGTCCAAGTGTAAAAAGAAGGAAGACTGTCCCTCATCTTTCATCTACCCCTCTCTCTCAGAGTGGGAAAAGGCAGGAAAGTTGGAGTTAGGATGTATTGTTTTTAAGGGTAGAGGACAGAAGAGTGACCTTCCCTCCCCGAAGACATGGTTCAGTCTCACATGGCCCAGTGACCCACCATGATCTCTCCCTTAAATCAAATGGAAAAGATCTCACGGAAAAAGTAATTCTAGTTAAACATTTACAGCTCCCTGGGGCAAAACCACTGCTGCAGCTATGGCCTGTGGAGCTTTCCAACAGTCATGTCATTCGTCAGCCTTAACACACTCATGTGGCTCCAAGAGAGGTGACTCAGTTTATTACTCTCAACCTAACTCCCATCTTTCCTACTTTAGGCTCCAACATTACATAGAGCTGCCACCCCCACCCCCACAACAGCTAAACCCCTGGGAGGTAAAGAGGGTAAAACCACAAAGTCAGAAATCCTGAGAAAAGCCAAGGTCGTATAACTCTCAAACAAAGAAACAAAATACAAGAAGGGCCAGTGACTGGACACAGTCTGTGTAAAGTGGGCAATATTCCCTTGACCTGGCCAAATGCAAAAAATTCTTGGGCTCAATCGTCGTCCAAGGTTGAGGCCAACAATGCTGGGTGCAGGCTTCGACTTCTACAGGGTCATGGGGCATCATTCACCATGTGAAGGGGCTCCAGCAGGTTGGAGACGTGCAGTGCCCATCCGGTTTAGGGTCCTGATGCTCTCGCCAGGGCGCGGGCTCGGGCAGCTTTGGCCTCGTCCTCCAGCTCATCTAGGAAACGCTCCTGGGACACGGAGTAGAAGGTGTAGCCATCTGGGAAAGTGGGTTCAGGAAATCTCTTGGGAGTATGCATATTGCCTTTTCCCAGACTCTCTCCACCACCCTTGTTACTCTCTCACCCTCCCAAATCAGTGATTCGATCTTCTGCCCTCTGCTTTTCTGAGCCCTGACCCCGATTCCGTTATTACTAATAAGTCATATTAAAAGAGCATTTTAAAATGACAAAATAAGGTACCTTAAACGCTTGGCTCGGCATCAGAAATGGCCAAGACTTTCACAGCTCGGGCTCTTTTTAGCACCCCCACATTGCCCTACTACGCGCCTCTGCTCCCCTTCCCTTGTCCCCATATGCCTTCTACTGAGCCTACAGTCTGAACGGATACAAATAGCTAACACCAGGGCCCCGATGCCCAGGCCGGTCACGATGTTCCGGGTCCGCCGCTGTGGCAGACTCTTCTGCCACTGGGCGAGCTGCACCTGCCGCATGAACTGCAGCTGCTCGGGAGTCAGCTTCTCCCGAGTCGGGTCGATGCGCTGAGCCACAGGGCCCTTTCCACTCTTTGCATGGAGAGGATCACCAGCTCCCGGGGCTGCCATGTTGCGGTTCCGCCCTCTGTACTCCCAGGGCGCGAGGGTTGCTGGGAATAGCAGGGGATCCTGGGAGTTGTAGTCCGCGTTTTCTTTCCCGATGCGAGTGCGGCTCTTCGCCTTAGCGGAAGAGCGGTGGGGGCGAAAGGGGAGGTGGCAAGCGGCCGAGCTTTCTGATTGGCTGAGGGGTCCGCGGCCGTTGGGGCGGGAAAAGGCTGTGGAGGGCTCGAGGCCTCAGTGGGCATTGGGCTTTCCTCGCCCTTGAGGTGAAGACAAGCACACGGAAGGCGAAAGATTCTGTCTGGAGTGAAGCTAAGGGGGTGGGTTTATGGATCCAGTGAGTCGCCCAGGTGTCCCCCGAGGCTTCTGAAGATGGACAGACCTGTGAGGTCAAGATTGGCCTCCCTCAGTGATTTCCAGTTCGGAGCTGTCGCCACAGAGACGATCGAAGACGCTCTGCTCCACCTGGCGCAGCAGAATGAGCAAGCGGTGCAGGAGGCTGCCGGCCGGACGGGCAGCTTCAGGGAGACCCGGATCGTGGGTGTGGACGCCGGGCTGGGGAACGAGTTTCATGGGAGACCGGGGGCACCCGTCTTTGAGTCACCGACCTGGAGATTGCGTTTACCTTATTCATCCAAATAAGTGTTGTTAGTAACTACCAGATGCTAGGTCCAGGGGATGTGGTAACGGACGAGATCCCGCAGCACCCCACCCTTGACTTCAGCCCCTACAGAGTGCTTACCCACACCACTTGGGGGAGAGCGGGGTAGAACGGAGATGCAGATTAGAACAAATCTGTAACTGACAACAAGGACGGTTAGATAAGTGACATGCCAGATAAAAGAAGCTTTTGTGGGAATCGAAAGGAGTGATAGGGAGAAGTGAGGGTAAGAAGAATTCAGGTAGACCTTGAGGAAGGATGACATTTTGGTTGGCGAAGGTGGAGGAGGGGGACAGCTTTTCTACCAAAAGGGAATGATAACCGAGTAAAGCTATGGACATAGAGAAGCTTGGGGTGAGTGTGGAAGAAGAGTTGAAATTAAGACCAGAAAAGTTTGGAGACATTCCATGTGGAATGCCAAGGGGAAGAGTTTATACATAGCTTACTAGGGAAACAGGACGGCATTGAAGGTTTTCAAATATGGGAGTGATGTGACTTTAGCCTTTGCCCTAGAAAAAGATTATGTTGGCTCTGATGTAAAGAATGGTTTGGAGTAGAGAGAGAGAGAGGAGGGAGGTAGACCAGAGGAGTCTGTGTTAGTAGTTAGGCAACAGGGCAGACAGAATGACAAGGGAGGATGGATTAAAAACATTTCAGAGATAAAATCTGGAGCTCTGCAGTGGGTGAATTTAAGAGGTGTAAAAGGTGAAGATGACTGTGCCAAAGGGTTGAGCCTAAGAGAATGGGAGTATATGGTGCTGTTAAGAGAAACACACACATTCGTTTAAAAAACAAAACAAAACAAAAAAACCAGGAGGAAACGTGACCTTTGTTTGGGAAAGTAACAGATTTGGTTTTGGACCTACTGAGTTTCAAGTGCTTGTAGAACATCTAAAGTAGGGTTTCTGGTGAGCTGTTTAAAAAATAAGTCAGAAGAGAAGTCAGAACTGGAGATAAAGTTTTAGGAGTTATCTTCATAATGATACTGTTGAAAACTGGCCGAGAATGAGTCCGAAAGGGAGAAAAGAGAAGCAGGTCAAGGTCAAAATGTTCCCTAGGAGACATTTTGTTTTCAGGCAATTGGAGTAGGAAGAAGAGTCATGAAGGGAACTAAAAATATGGTTGGGCAGGAAGGAACAGAACCCAGACACCTTGGGAAGCCAAGAGTTTCCAGAAGGATGACGGTCAGCTGTTTCACATGCCTCAGGGATATGAACGATGGAATAAAGGTTGCAAAAGGGTGATGTTATTTAATAATTTGGACATAGTTGCTGGCCTTTGAGATCATTGTTGTAGCAAATTGGGAAAAGTAGAAGCCAAACTGCAGAACAATAGGGAATTCACGAGGAAATGGAAGCAGCAGGTTTAAGCCAGCCTTTCAAGAAGGTTAACAGTGCTGGAAACTAGGGAGATAAAGAGCTGTAGTTTAAGAGGATAGAAGGGGAGGGTCTTTCAGTTAATAGATGTGTTTATTAGTGCAGGATGGAGAGCCAGTAGGGCGGGGAGGCATAATCGTTCTGCATTGCTCCTAACCCTACCTCAGTTTTCTTGGCAAGTTAAACTAGAAAATAGAAACAATCGCCCAGATAATTCAGACCCAAACCAAAACAAAACCAAACAACTGTATACTCACAAACAAAACAGAAAGGAAGCCTAAACTCCAGCAAATAAAAGGACTAATAACACACAATTATGTGTTCTAGGGTATTTTGCTTAACTGCTTAAGCTAATCTTCTTATTGGCCACTGCTAGCAGGGTTTTAGTTTCTGTAACAGTAAAGTTTTGTACATATGTGTAACACATCAAACGGACTGTTCAGCTTTGTGCTAGCATGACTTCCATGTATCTAAGAAAGTCGAACTTTCTCTGAAGACACATGGTCATTCGACTGTGCATAATTCTTTACTGATCAGTGCTAAAAGTCCCAAGTTCTACAGGAGCTTCCTTTGTTAAGAACTAACATTTACCCTTGTTTCCACCCTCTTAATGAGATTGCAAACTAAACAGAATTCTATCTGGGGCTGTTCTTTCAAAGAGAAACAGAGGCAGCCTAAGATCTTGCCAAGGTATCTTGCCCTTCCGACCTTCCCATTGACTTTGCCCCCCCTCCTCCAAAGTGGGCTATGTTCCCTGATCTAGGGGATATTTCTTCCAAACTAGCCACTCCATAGTAACAAAATTGCTCCTGGGGAGAAGTTCAGCCACCACAGATTCACCCAACAAACTGGTGGTGGGGAGATGGTGTCCAGCTGTAAGGTGAATCGTGTTTATAAAGCAATGGGAGTTCTCTAGAGGGCGGTTACTAAACAAACACTGTTGTAAAGAATACTGAAGCTCCAGGAGGGCCTTTTTCTGTTCCTGTCAACATTCCACTGAAAACAGAATATAGGGGTTAGGGTTTTTAATCCATCCAAGAATCTCCCTTGAAGCTGGAGGTTCCCAGCATGGTGTAGAGGCCAACTCGGCCAGCTGGTATGTTTGTGTGTAGCTGGCCAAGCCTTTTATCAGCTGGGACCCACAGGAAGGCTCAAGGGTCACTGAGGGGGCTTGGGAAGCCCTTGTCTTTGGCGTTCAGTCAGTCTCCTTTTCATGCCTCTGATCTGCTTGTTGGCAGGAAAGGGAACTCAGCTCAGCTTGGGTTGTTTGAGTCCCCTTTCTCACCCCCTGACCCTCTTCCCTTGGCCCCCTCATGGCTTTTACATAATGCCAGGAGTTCACAGAGTGGTTTTGGTTGCACCTTGTGAATTAGTCTCTTCTCTCTTGTTTCGGCAGAGTTTGTTTTTCTCCTGTCTGAACAATGGTGTCTGGAGAAATCCGTGAGCTACCAGGCTGTAGAAATCCTAGAAAGGTAAAGCCCTGGGCGTAGGCCTGTGTGAGTGGTACCTCTTAGAAGGACTAACATACCCTTAAAACATCTTAAAAAGGAAAAAAAAAAAAAAAACACGACAGTCGCCCTTCAGCACGAGACCTGCTTTGGCACCCTCTACTGCTTGCATATGTCCAGTTTCTCAGCCAGGGACTGAGACTAGAGACTGGAGATAGGGCAGAGCTTGCTGCACAAACTTCCTTTAGTTTGAGTGAGTGTGGATTGACTACTTTCCCCTTCCCTCCCTTCTAGGTTTATGATTAAGCAGGCAGAGAATATGTACCGGCAAGCCACGGTCCAGCTGAGTGAGAAGAAGGAGCCTCAGAATTGGAAAGCTCTGAAAGAGCAGCTTTCCAGCAAGTTTATCCTGCGTCTTGTGTCGTGTGTTCAACTGGCGAGCAAACTTTCCTTCCACTACAAAGTAAGGAGCGGGGGTCCCTCCTGGGCACCTGCGTGGTAGCAGAAACCAGCTCGTCCGCAGGCGACTGTGAGAAACCTCCTCTTAAGCTAGGTGTTATGACTCCTGTAGAAATTCCAGAGTGCAATTATGCTTCCTAAATAAGCACACCTCCTACACACACACACACACACACACACACACACACACACACAGGTAGTTCTTTAATAGCCTGCGGTTCTGTTTCCAAAGTGTAATGGCTGGACAGATGCCATCATTTATGCAGGTCACCTTTCCTCCCCTTGGACTCAAGGACAGTTTACGTAAGATGCCTGAACTGCCAACAGGCCTATCAGTGTTACAGACAGTTACATTTATAGGGGATAAAATGTTTCCATACCCCTACCCGATGCCTGTGTGGTAAAATATCATTCCCGCCACAAGGATTCACTGTCTTCTGTGGCCAGAGGCTGCACTCGGTGCCATGGGTACAACAAGTGAAAATATTGCCAGCACCCTCAAGGAATTTATTATCCAATGGGAGAGGACACGCAGGCAGATAACGTGGGAGCGCGCGCTGATGAGTGTAAATACAGACAGCTATGGTGTACCTCCTTGGCCTTGGAAAGTCAAGCAAGTGTATTTAAAGAAAACGACTTCTTGAAGGGGGGTAGGTAGGCGTGGGTAGGAGATGGGTGGATGCTAAGAAAGAGGGAGAGGCGTTCAGGAAAGCGGGGAGAGAGGAAAGGGAGGAGAGGGAGATCCAGACACAGGAAGCCGCACGTGTACAGGCTTGGAGAGCTGGACGGTCTCAGGAACTGCAAGTAATCCTGTGTGACAGGCGTGCGGCGTGAGGGGCCAACTGCCAAGAGAGACGGCGAGATGAAGGCATGGGCTGGACTGAAAAGCTTTGTATGCTATGCCAAGATGCGTGACCTTTAGTCTGAC
Organism: Enhydra lutris kenyoni; assembly: GCF_002288905.1. Taxonomy (NCBI): domain Eukaryota; kingdom Metazoa; phylum Chordata; class Mammalia; order Carnivora; family Mustelidae; genus Enhydra; species Enhydra lutris. The sequence goes on from NW_019154110.1 coordinate 27,400,890, forward strand.
ACCCTTCTCTCTCTCTCACTGTTTTGTTTTTCTTTGCTCAGATCATCAGCAACGTTACAGTCCTGAATTTCCTCCAGGCTCTAGGGTATGTGCACAGTAAAGAAGAACTGCTGGAGTCAGAGCTTGATGTTTTGAAGTCCCTGAACTTCCAGATCAATCTGCCCACTCCCCTGGCATACGTGGAGATGCTTCTGGAGGTGTTAGGTATCTACTGTGTCGGGGGTGTGGGTTGGCATCTTCGTAGAAGGCAATAAGCATGTGCCCAGGGCTTTGGAAGCAGTGGGCAGAACCGGCCAGTGGGAAACGGCAGGAAGCCTGGGATGACCAAATCCCATGTTCCTTCGGTACCTGTCAGGGACGGAGACTCAGGTGTCAGTGCTGGCTGGTCTCACTGGGCACTCTCTTATTACAGGATCAATGAGGTGATTTTCTAGAGAGGGATGAGATAAGAGGGGAGCAAGCAAATATATTCTAATTGTGTGTACACGGCAGATGGAGATTTCTCTATCTTTCCCTTTATCCTTTAAAATTGACCTCCAACTAGGGGCGCCTGGGTGGCTCAGTGGGTTAAAGCCTCTGCCTTCAGCTCAGGTCATGATCCCAGGGTCCTGGGATCGAGCCCCGCATCGGGCTCTCTGCTCAGCGGGGAGCCTGCTTCCCCCTCCCTCTCTCTCTACCTGCCTCTCTGCCTACTTGTGATCTGTCTGTTAAAAAAAAAAAATTGACATCCATCTAAAGAGGTTTCCTACAGTAGAAAACATTAGCTCAAGAGCTTTGTGTCACACGTCAACAGTGATAGTGATCAGAGAGGACCCACGTACCGCTCTTTGCCATGCCCATACTCCATCTAGGATACAATGGCTGCTTGGTCCCAGCCACACAGCTGCACGCAACCTGCCTGACCCTGCTCGACCTTGTCTATCTCCTGCATGAACCCATATATGAGAGCCTGCTGAGGGCTTCCATTGAAAACTCTGTACCCAGTCAGCTGCAAGGGTAAGCCAACTCCTTCGGGTAGGCCCCTTCCAGAAACAGTGTTTGAAGCACACCTCGAGAACATACCACGGGAATGGAATTTACCCAGTAAGGCATCCAGTCCACAGATAACCTGCACAGGTCACTGGTTTTAATGAACTCCTAGTACGTTGCTTGGATGCAGATGACTGAGCCCCATCCGCAAAAACCCGAAAGGATTTTGCTTTTAAATTTAAATGACTGCAGGTAATTAATATACTTTCTTTCATAGTTCTTCCTTTACTGCTGTTTCGATTTGAGATTACTGGACTGCCTTTTAGTCGCTTAGGAAAAAAAGACAGTCACAGGGTTGCGACTTAGACAAAAGGGTTTGATTACTGTAAAGTCAGACTGGTAAAAAGGCTCACAGTTACATGTGTTAGGGAGGCAGATGGGACAACAAAGGCCGATAAACCAGTCAGAAGGCTCAGGTTTTGATCATAGGTGGGTTGGGGGAGGAGGCCAATTAGCCATCACTTGGGCATTTCCTTCTATATCTAAAAAAGTCCAAGATGATCAACATAAACAACTCATAGGTGAAGTCCCATGGCCCTCGGATTTGGAAGGTCAAGTTCCATTCAAGCTCCAAAATTAATATGGTTTTAATCACTCAGGGAAAAGTTTGTTTCAGTGAAGGAAGACTTCATGCTGTTGGCGGTAGGAATCATTGCGGCGAGTGCTTTCATCCAAAACCACGAGTGCTGGAGCCAGGTGCGCACCACTGAGCAGGACTGGTGTGGTCAGAATGCACTCAATAGAAAGCATTCTCCCATCAGGGGAAAAGAGAAGACAACTTATAAAAAATAAGTCAAGACCCAGCATGAGGATGAGTAAGCAGGATTTGGGGGGCGGGAACACTAGGGCAGGCCTGAAAAGCCCCCTCGTTTTCCCTTATGGAACTGGAAATGGAGGGTAACATTCAGCTTGTTCCTCTCCCTTTCTGATGACAACCCACTATTACGGTCAGGTCCAGTAAGTATGCGCTCCCCAGTAGAAGCCAATGTCTAGGCCCCAATGCCGCCTTCATATTTCATAGACCTTATCTCCAGCAGAATGGAATGTCTAGCAGAAACTTTCCAGGCTCACACTATCAGGGTAAAGGGATCCGAATGTCACCTGGCCATTGGCAAACACTGGGATCTGGATTTAATCTTCTCTGCAAATGCAGAGAAACAAAAAAATTTACATATGGTTTGAGAGAACAGGCCAAGGGATGTGTCTGTCTGTGCACTAAAACACAGTGAGGTTATTTAGTAATACGGAATGTCTCCTTCCATAGGTTGTGGGGCATTTGCACAGCATCACAGGCATTGCCTTGGAAAGCATCGCTGAGCTCTCTTATGCAATCCTGACTCACAGTGTGGGAGCCAACACTCCTGCCCGACAGCGGCCGGCTCCTCCCCACCTGGAGCCCAGAGCTCTGAGGGCCTCCGCTGGCTCCAACACATGAGGTGCCTCCAACACATGAGGTGCGCTCAGCCCACCAAGTATAAACAGCCTTCCTCACCGCGCTCAGCCCTCCTTTTGTGTACTCTCCGACTTAGGATACAGAAGTTCCGAGTATCTTTTTGAACTATATTTTGTATTCTAACTTCATGCTCTTTTTTCTGCACCAGAGAGAGAGTTAAAGTTGACAAGCATGTCCTTTTCGCCGTTATCAAGACTGAAAATGTCAAGGAGCTGGGAGGAGACAGAACATTAGTGAAGTTGGTTCGTTTTTGTTTAACAAGATATTTATAACTTTTCCTTAACTGTTCACTTCATTGAGAGAGGACACCAGACATGGAAATAAGTATTAACCAGGGGCTTGAAAACTGGGACTGTTTGGGTGACCTTGACTGATCATCAAGGAGGCAGCCTTTATCTCCCCTTCAAGTTAGCTTAACATCTCTGTTCTGTCACTGAGATGTACACAAATGGGGCTTCCTCTACAGCTGACTATCTCCACGAGTCTTCTTTAAAAATAACACTAATCCATCTCTAAACATGTTTCGACAGAATTTCCACAAACTGCACTTGAACTCAACCCTCCCAGAATATAAAGTACTCTATCTTAGTCAACAAAAAAGCCCAACAGTACACCTCTGGGCAGTTACCAGACTGCAGTTAAAACTTTTATTACAAATAATTAAATCTCTGCATAATGTCTCAGACAATATCAAACACCATTTCATATTTCTAACAGAAAGCAGAGTAGGCAGTCAGCACGAGAACCAAGACAGGACAAGTGTTAAATCTCAAGCTTCTGATCACACCACCTGGTGACCAAAGCTGATGTGTCACTCTCTCACATTATCCAACTGTGTGTCTCACACATCTCGTCGTCTCAGTGCAGACAGAAGTTTCTAGTTCATATTTTAAGTGCAGGAAGTTGAGAGAGATAAAACCCAGTGAAAACACATCAATCTCAATTCAACTCCATTAACAACAACAACAAAAGCAAATTTAAATTAGTTTTGAGGGGAAGGGGGCAAGGGAGGTATGGGGTTAAGAGTCAAAACTATGACAAAGGCTGGTAGCTGTACAAGGCATGTTGTAGCTCTGGAAACTGTCACATGATATCCTAAAATAAAGTGGCTTTTGTGGATTTTTTTTTTCTTTTTTGGTATTGTAAACATGTGCTGTTTAATAGTACCCGAATTTAATTTAAAATACTTTTTTCTCTTTGCAAACAAAACAAAATTTAAAGCCTTTAAGGCAAACTTATCTTCCTCAGAAAAAAAAAAAGTCACTTGTTATAAAACTGTGAGGACACCCAAGCAAGCCCCCACTTGAGATTCGTCAGCATGAACTTGAGAGCTTTTGTCCACTGTTCCTCAGAGTTAAACTGGGTTTTGATGGAATAGGAGCCGCCACTGCCTCCTGTGTCTTCAATCTTGCCTTTCTCCACATCCATCCTGCAGACGGACACAGCAGAGCTCATGAGTGACTGAGATTCGAGTTAAGTCAGTTCAGGCAAATGGGCAGGGACTTGGTCATGGGACCATTCACGTCATTATATCTAGTAAAGAACTCCTGGCAAGGAATGGTAGTGTATTTTGGATTTGCTTGAAAGCCAAACATCAAGAAGGCTGTCACAAGAGCCTCATTGTCATTGCGGGGTACAGGGACAGGACACACACCCAAACAAATGAGAAGCCTGCAGCAGAGGGTACGTGGGGGTTATAGTACTCCTGACTGTTTTCCTAGGCATCCCTGAACTCACGGGGAGAGAAGGGAGGCAGAAGAAAAGAAATGCTTTGTTTTGGGGTGACAGAAGCAGCTTGGCCTTACCCTCTTGAACTAAGGTCTCCGTCTATCACTGGGATCTTATAAAATTTGACCAAAAGAAGCATTCTTATTTATTTACAAGGGCTTAAGGGGAAAAGCTTCCAGGAATTAGAGAACTGGTTTGACCTCTGTGCTAAGAAAATCCCCCCAAAGCCCTGAAGAGAATATTCTTTCTCCTCAGGGACCAAGTGGTCACATTCAGTCCTGCTAGGAATGTTGAATCCGTCTTTGCCCATCAGTGTCATGTGACTGCAGCATTTTCTGCTTTCCCACCATTTACACACTATGTTTTGCTTCCATTCTTACTGTCCCTTCAATTCTGCTCAATTTGGTCCTACTCCATGTTCATTCCACGTTAGGGGATACTGACCTGTAAGGAAGACAAAAACGTGTCTCGCCTTTCTCTACCTCTTCTTTGAACTGCTGCACACAGTCCAGGAAAGCCACCATGGCATGGTCAAACTTGTTGTCCCAGAAAAACCGCAACCCCCCAGAACAATATAATGGCAGCTCCTGGCCAGGAAGAGAGAGAACCAGCTAAGGGGGTGGCACTGAGACTGGCTACCAGCGATTGTTCCCAAGCCTAGCAATCCCTCGAGTGGTGTTCTGTCCGTATTCCACTGGAAAACAGTAAACTTGGGCCAATACGAGCTACCAAGAACTGCTTCACCATCACTGGAAATGAATTAAAACCCTTGATCTCACGGTGATCCCTTTCCCACCCCAGCATACATCACCTCTGATCTGCCCTTAGCCCTTTTCAACAGACTGTAAGAACCTACTTTGTGTCTCTAGGCCCCAAAGGGCTAATCCTGACCTAGACAAGACCCCGAACAAGACATGGGATCATGAGATACCTCTAAGAAAGAAACTAAGAAATGCTGTTATCAAAAGGAAACCATTCCCTCAGGAGGTACAAGGATTCTGCCTTCCAGTGAGAATGGGGCTTCCCAGAATACCTTAGATTTGTCTGTCAGAGACTCCAGATATGAATGGTTTCCATAGGGAACGAGTCGATACCTAAAATGGAGATGCACACGGAGACGGATACAGGACTCCTGCTGAAGTGATTACTGGAATGTTAGAACCCAGTGATTTTCAGGCTTCATCCTCCCAAGGACAACTTTTATTATTCCCACCCCTCTCCCTCATCTCCCCATAGACTCCGTGTTTAAAATATGTTGTTTACTGAGCCAACTACATTTATTATATAATTGGCTAGGGGGCCTTTCATTGGAACATGTAGGTTTTGTTTAGGCTGAAAAAAACAAAAGCTGAAAACAGCTTGAGGAACCACAAGGTTCTGGAGAAGCTGGGCTGGGGACCATAGCTCTGGCCATGCAGTTCAAGGACTGCTGGCTGAGTGGAGAGAGCCCTGGTGTAAGGGGGACGATGAGAAGCAGAGTCTCCACAGACAGAAAACCCTCAGTGTGCTGGGAGCAAGAGCTCCTGCCCCAGCAGAGGACTCCCCCGCTGGAGATACAGATTACATCAAGGACATGCCACACCCCAAGAGAGAGGGGCATTTCTTACCTCTGAAATTTCAGACCCATCTTATTGGCCAGGGCGTGGAGCAGCAACACCGTCTGGCCCCAGGCAGCATTGATCTCATTCCATTCCACAGGAACGCTGGGCAGGCGGCCCAGCCGGAAGTTATTGATAGTGCCAAACTGTCCGCTGTGCCTGGAGGAAGGCGGGACGGTGGGGGGAAACACAGGGAGACCTTAACACTCAGCAATTTGAGGCTTCCGGCTCGCACCTAAACCCTTGCATAAATCTCTCTCCTCATCTCCCCATTCACATACCTCAGCTCTACTGGGCACTTTATTTACTCAGTAAGCTCCGTGCCCAACGCAGGGCTTGGACTCATGACCTCAGGATCAGGAGCCACGTGCTCTACCAACCGAGCCAGCCAGGAGCCCCTCTACTTGGCACTTTAAATACACATCCAAACGTGAGTCGTCATCTTTCCGCCTGTGCTCAGATGCCAAAGTAGAAAGGGGGACATCATTCCTGAATGCTCCCTCTCTGTTCCCTCCCCTCAAAAAACACCAAGCCCTCTTGACTGGACTTCCTAAATCTCTCCAATCCATCCACTTTTTTCCAAACTCAGTGCCGCTGCTCTATCTTTTCCCACTTAGAGACCTACTGACAAGTCTCCTTACCACTGGCACTGCTCTCCCCCCTACCACCGCCAACACTTCCCACAGCGCAGGTAAAGCGACCACCCACAAATGCAAATGTAATTAAGTCACCTCCTTGCCTAAAGTGCTTCAGCGGTTTCTACTGCCCTTTGGATGAAGCCCAAATCCCTTCATGAGGTCTACGAGCTCCTTGGAGAACTGGTCACTCTCCAGTTTCATATCCTGTCACTCTCCCCTTCACACTCAATCTCCAGTCACAATAAGCTCCTTTCAGGTCTCCGGACTCACCACCCCCATGTTCCTCTGTTTCTTTGCACATGATGTTCCTCCGCCAAGAACAATCCCCCTCTGCAGGCTTCCCCTTCATGTCTCAGCTTAAACATCAACCTCCCCTGGGGCAAACTTTCCATGGGGCCTTCCCAAATTGCATCCAGTGCCTTTATACGGCCCCAGAGCTCCCCCCGACGCCGCCCCGGGGGTCACAGTCACCAAGCCGCATCACAACAGGCTATCACACAGACATCCCTTCCACGAGATTCTAAGCAACCAGAAGGCAGAACGCACGCTGTGTGCTATTGCCCTTTGGGTGCTTAACACGGTGCCCGCCATGTACGAGATGCCCAACAGATACTAGTCAAATGGAAAAAACGTCGAATAAATACATCAGTGATCCTAGGGGGAACACCTGGGCAGATGACAAGGTTTTTGTGGGACTGGGGGGCTCAGATCTTTTCCTTTCCTTGGGGGAGTGGACGTCACCAAGCTCTAGAGTTCCAATCCCGGAGGTGCCTATCCCATCACAGGGAACGAGAGCAGCCTGGATGGGGTGACTGTGTACAGTCCAACATGGTGGGAGGCGGACACCCCGGCCTGGCGGTCAGCAGCTAAGGTGCAGGCGTGCAGTGCTCCCCCGGCCCTCCTCACCCTCCAGCCCGCGTTACCAGATGTGGAAGGTTGCATTGAAGACATTGGTTTTCTTCAGCTTGTCCAGCTGCATCTGGGCATAGCGCATCTGGTTTTCCACGCTCTTCAGCTCATCGTCCAGCTCCAGCTGTTGTCGCTTGAATTCACTGTACTCTCGCTGGTACCTGTGAGCAGCAAGGGGGCCGCTGAAGGCTGCTGGTTCAGGACTGAAACTTCTCTCTCACCACCCGGCATAACAGTTCAGTCTGGTGGTTATGGGGAGACCTAGTTACAGCATCCTTTCCATTTGGCACAGATCCCATTCAAAGGAACATTCAGGCCCTAGTTGTTCTGCCTGCGAGGGACAGAAAGGTCTCAAATTCCAGCTGCCCACATGCAAAAGGTATAGGAAAACAGGACTTTCCTAAACCCGGGCCAAGCGCTTCTCATATTTCTGATCCTTTACAGAAGGGAGGTGAGGGGGTTACGAGTGGCTTTTTCCTTGAAATGACCGTAACTGAACTACCAGAACCTCACTTCTATGCACCTACCAGTCCTTTAGAGTTAGATACACCATTTCCAAGGGAACTTGCTCACTACTTTGAAAAAATTAATTTTTTCTCTGTCCATCACCTCCCCCACTTTAGTTAGTGCCACCACTGGGTCTCCTCCCCTGGACAGAGGGTTCTCTCAGGGCAGGATCACCAGTGAAATTTTGGGGCTAGGAAAGAACGAATGTAGGCCACCAAGCTCATCTTTCCATAGCAGGATGCGGATTGGGTGGCTGACTTATGGTTCCCTACACAATGGAAATGCAACTAGAACCCTCGTTTCTCCACTATTTAACCCAAACACTTTTTTCACTTACTTGGGCATGCGCCCTCATATAGAACCCTCTCAACAGACCTCAAGAAACAGGGCCTGAGGGACACCTGGGTGGCTCAGTGGGTTTGGCTCAGGTCATGATCTCAGGGTCCTGGGATCGAGCCCCGCATCGGGCTCTCTGCTCAGTGGGGAACATGCTTCCTCCCCTCTCTCTCTCTCTCTCTATCTGCCTCTCTGCCTACTTGTGATCTCTGTCAAATGTGGGATCTCCAGATCTGGAGCAGACAAGCTGCCAAAAGACAGGTGACTGCAGCTTACAAAGTACACAGACACATTCAGTTAGAAGCCACTTGTCCTGGAGCCTCGAGGCCAGGAAGACAGAGGAAGAGGGTGACCACTCACTGAGCTTCCTCCTGGTCCAGTCTCTCAGCCTCAGCCTGGACCTTCTCGAGATTTTCTGCCACCATCTTGCGGTTCTTTTCCACCTCTTCCAGCTCCTGGATCAGCCTCTCCTCCTCCAATGCCAGCTCCTTTAGCTCCATTTGTAGCTGTTCACTGTCGTCCTCGTTCATCTGCTCTAAGATCTCCAGACAGCGCCTGCCGAGCGCACAGGTAGAATATACTCACCGCAGGGAGCCCGTTATGCTGTTTACCCGAGCACAGCTCCCGGGTCAGAGCCAGGCCGTCTCAGCGTAGGGACAGCTCTTGCATCCAGACCTCAGGTTCCCGGCGCTGGCTCTAGAGGCACTCACTTGTAGTTCTGACACTCATTTTCGGTGACGTTGAGCTGAGTGTCGAGCTGGTCTAAGAGAGTATCTGTGCATTCCTCACATAGCGGGTGGTCCACATCGGTCTGGCCTGACATGATGTCAAAAAGGTCCCCAGTGACCTGGAAGGGTGGGGTGGGGGAGAGTCAGGGTAGGGCCTGGCGCCCGCGACCTGTCAGGCCACTGGCTCTAGGAGCCAGGCCTGCCGCTGCGACGCTGCCCACTTGCCTTCAGTCTTCGGCTGAGGTTCTCCATGGTGCCGCCGTCAGATGCCTCCCCGATCAGAGTGAAGCTGTTGGCACTTTCGGTAGACATCATCCTGCAGACAGCCCCCCGCCCACGGGCCACATGAGGGAGCAGAGAGGCCTCCTCCACCGACTGCTGTGTCAGTGGCAGGGACTCTCAAACACCGGCTGAGGGGTCTCAAGGCGCATACGCACTCCTAGCCCGACTGACCTCCCAAGGGTACCTCTCTCCCAAGGGAAGGCCATGCTGGTCTTCCACAGGGGCACTCAGCTCGAAGGTTGGCCTGGATGGACTAAGGAGGGGAGAGGGGGCATCAAAAACTGACATGTGGGTGTGTGTCTACAGCAGAAAAGGAAGGAGAATCAGGAAAGACCATTTTTAAATCTTATACCCCTCACCAGCAGCCTTCACATGCATCAACAACTAAGAACCTGAACGTCTAACAACACCTGCTACTCTAAAGCTTTTCAAGAGCCCATCTCTTTTATCATCATTCACTCCCAGACTTTCCTCTGTCCCTTCCCACTGTGTGAATGGCTACAGGGGAAACCAATACTGGAAAGGGCTGGGCCAGGTATAAGAGAATATATCTTTTCTGGAAGAGCCAAAAGGTTAAGTGATTTATCTCTACTACCTAGCTCCAGGTCTCAATTCTGGGTTCCATTAAAATTCTACTGGCCTCTGGCAAGAAACAGGGGGCTGGGGAGTGGTAGGCACCTGGCTGGGGGGATGAATCTGCGAGAGACACCATCCTGGCGAGTTTCAAGAAATGGCTCCTGGGAAGGAAATAAGAGGGCATTAGAACTCTGGCAGCTTGGAGGTGGGAGTCCCAAACAGTCTCAGAACTATCTGGTTTTACCCTTGATTGATAACTGCCGGACTTGATAAACCAGACACTTAAGAAATAGGTATTACCTAGCCCATCCTCAGATATGTGCACTAAGAGAGGACCCCGGTACAGACAAACCCCAAGTCCCATGTGACTTTTTGTGGGAGACATCTCCCTACTATGTTATACTCCATTGTAGTTAAATTTACATTTTCTCAACACTTCCCAGTTAGGGGTAGGGGAAGAATGCCTTGAAACACCACACAAGGAAAAAGCCGTATCAGACTGCAATGAAGTCTGCCACGGCATACAACAAAGTAGATAATTTATATGCTTTTGATACTTTGATATAATTTATGTGTGATCAAATACTTAGACATCTACCTTTGACAAAGAAAATTATCACTGATGTTATCACAGTTTAAAAATGACATGTTTGGGGTGCTGGGGGGCTCAGTAGTTAAGTGTCTGCCTTCAGCTCACGTCATGATCTCAGGGTCCCAGGACAGGGTCCCAAGTTGGACTCCCTGATCAGCGGGAAGTCTGCTTCTCCCTCTCCCTCTGCGTTCCCCAACCCCCACTCATGTGCACGCACTGTCTCTCAAATAAAATCTTTAAATAAATAAAAATGACATGTTCTCTAATACTGATGATCCTTTCTGGCTAGAGTAATCATATTCTAGTCCAAACTAAGCTACTTTTGAGAATGGAGAGGAGTGGATATTAATAATTAGCTAGGACAACAGATATAAACCAGGCATGCATTCCAGTGTTTCATACCTCTCCTGGGTTAGCCTCTTCCTCTTGGGTCTCTCCTGGTTTCACCTGGGCAGTGGCAAGTAATGGAGCTAAGGACAAGGAAAATATCAGAATTAGAAAGAGTCTTAACAAAGCTGGAGTGTGTATGAAAGTATGGGAAAACAAGAAAAAAAAGCCTCATCACCACTCCCACATCCACCTTTTCCTTTAAGTACCATCTGCACATAGATAAACCTTTTGTCTTCCTCCCCTTACCCCCATTAAATCAGGTTAAGGAATTTTTTTTTTAGATTAAGGAATTTTTAAAATTTTTCCCAATGTAATATCACGATTGTGTTTTTAAAAAGACATCGTAGCAGAACTGCCATCTTCCAGTAATTCGCTAAAATGACCAACACAAAGGGAAAGAGAAGAAGTACCTGCTGTACGTTCTTTAGGTCTTTTAGAAAACATGGAGTTGTTCCTTTGGTGACATACATGCGAATTTACAAGAAAGGTGATACAGTGGACATCAAGGGAATGGGCGCTGTTCAGAAAGGACTGCCCCAAAACGTTACCATGGCAAAACTGGAAGAGTCTACAATGCTACTCAGCATGCTGTTGGCATTGTTGTAAACAAACAAGGGCAAGATTCTTGCCAAGAGAATTAATGTACGTGTTGAGCATATTAAACACTCAAAGAGCCAAGATAGCTTCCTGAAGGCTGTGGCAGAAAATGATCAGAAAAGGAAAGCAAAGACAAAGGTACTTGGGTTCAAGTGAAGCGTCAGCCTGCCTCACCCAGAGAAGCACACATTGTGAGAACCAACGGAAAGGAGCCCGAGCTGCTGGAACCCATTCCCTATGAATTCATGGCATGATAAATGTAAGTAAAATAAAAGACCTCAAGACTGTAAAAATGTTTCTCTTGAGCAGAAGTATAGTGTCCTTTCCCCTCCAAAAATATTTAAAGCAAACTTTGTGTCCTAAAAAATAAAAATAAAAAACAAAAAGACATCTTATCTTTCAAAAATACTTACCAAACATTTATAGTATTTTTATGTTTGGGATTTCCTCCAAAATAATTAGGGGTGAGAGGGGAATAGATGGGGGTATAGATGAAACAGGATTTAAATATGCATTATTAATTGTGGAGGCTAGGTGATGGGTATGTGAGGTTCCTTTTATACTCTGAAGTTTTCCATAACAAAAATTAACATCTCCTCTCCTCCAGAATAACTTGGAAGGAACACGAGGGAACTTTCTGGGAAGATGAAACCTTTCTACATCCCAATGATCTGAGTTACACGAGTGTATCTGTTTTGTCAAAAATGCACAGCTAAGATTTGTACATTTAAAGGCATGACATTTTTGAAGATATGGAGAACACAAGAATGGCGAATGTGGCTTATCGTTGAAGCAGGGTGATGGATATGAGGGAGTTCACTATGCTATTCCCTTGACCGAATGATTGAAATTTTCTGTACTGAAAGGTTAAAAATATATTAAAGAGGGGCGCCTGGGTGGCTCAGTGGGTTAAAGCCTCTGCCTTAACCTCAGGTCATGATCCCAGGGTCCTGGGATCGAGCCCCATGTTGGGCTCTCTGCTCAGCGGGGAGCCTGCTTCCTCCTCTCTCTCTGCCTGCCTGTCTGCCTACTTGTGATCTCTGTCTGTCAAATAAATAAATAAAATCTTAAAAAAAAAAAGAAAGAGAAATTGGTAGCAATGATAACAGCTAACACTTGAGTACTATTTCATATATATATTTATATATATATATACATAATTCATATATATATTTCATATATATATAGTACTATCATCATATCCAATCCTTACAATTACCCTAAGGTCATTTTACATTTTACAGATAAAGAAACCAAGAAACCCGGGCTGAAAAAGTAAAAGTAACTTGCAAAAAGCCATCCAGCTAATAAATGACACTTATGATTTAAATCCAAACAGGCTGACTCTGGACCCAAGAGCTTATTTAAACTACCTATTCAGTCTTTTCTTTGTTTTGTCTCTAACTTCATCTCACTTCTTGGACTTTAAGACACTGTTCCTCCATTTACCTAATGTTGGCTACCGGATAAGTCACTTAACCTCTCTGAGCCTCAACTCCTCAACTGTAAAATGATGACTGTACTCCTCCATTGGAGTTGTTGCAGGGATAAGTGATATAATGCATGTGAGGCACTTATTATATGGTAAGGCCTCAACAAAAATTGTTTATTATTATATATACATATTCCTTTACTCTGAAACAGTAAGAGCAGAAAACTAAGGACCCTTCCTTAAAATAGGAAGCTCTCAGAAGCACACACTGTCAGAACTCCTTCATGCTCCCGACTAGAAAACGGGGAGCCCGAGAGATGAAATGACTTTCCTAAATTCACAGCAAGTTTGTGGCAGATTACAAAGACAGCCACCTTAAGACCTACAGCTCCAAAGCTGCCCTTTTCCCACGATCTTGACCACCCTCTTTCCAAGGGTCTCCCTGACCTGTGAGCTCCTGGATGGTGACACGATCCAGGATCTTGAAGCTCGTGTCCAGTTTCAGGGGCTGGCTGCAACGCTGGCACACGAAGCTCACTTGCATGGTGCTGCTGGAAGTTTTAGACCCCTCCATCCCTGCGGCGGTAGAGAGGCGATGTTAGGTTGAATCAGCGCCCTTGAACTCTAGGTCCGGGGCTACCACCTGCCTTGCTGGTATAGTGAAGGGGGGAAATCCTCGCCCACGCCATTCCCTGTAGAAGCGCTCGGATATCAGGCGGACCCGTTTCCGGGAAAGCCCTGGCAAAGCCAGTTTACCAGCCCAGAGTCTGGGAGCGGCTTCGACAGGGGCCGTCAGGGTTCCCAGGCTCACTTCTAAAGCCCCGGTTCAGCCCCCGAGCGTCACCTCGGGACTCGGAGCCCGCAACCCTGGTCGGTCTACCGCGGGGGCACCGTGGCGTCAAGTCTCGCCGGGAGCGACGCCTCCAGACCTGCCATAGCACAGCCTTCTGATACTTCCCTGTCGGCCAGCAGAGGACTTCCGCCCGGACAGGACGTGACGTCATGACCGCCTTGCTGTGGCTTGGGTGGTCGGTCGGGCCGTACTTGCTTAGCCTCCACCTAGAGGCTGAGCTGGGAAGCGCGGCAGGCGTTAGCGGGTGGGCAATAGTAGTGAGGAAGAGGCAAGGACCGAGTTGGAAAAGAAAGAGGAGCCTCACCCAATCTGTAACTCTGTGGCGTTTCTTTAGATTTGTTACTTCTGAGCGGAACCACTTTAATTCTTCTTGAAGTATCAGTTTTAAAACTTTCTCCTTGGGAGAGCTGGGCTCTCTTTCAAATGCCCCTGAAAAAGTGGTAGACGCACTTGGGAGGGGAAGGTGAGGAGGTAAATTTTATCCTGTTCTATTTTATATTTTAAAATTTTAGCTATTTATTAGGGAAAATAAAGCGTTTCAGATATCAAATATCCAGTTATTGAAATTATAAAACTAAAACATTTTGTCTTGGTGCAGGAATAGACCACAATCAATGGAACATAATATAGTTCAAGAATAGACCAAGTTTACAGGGGTTTTAGTATATTGTAAAAGCTTGTATTTCAAATCAGTGGGGAAATGAGCTACTTAATAAGTGATGACTGGATCCAAACAGCCATGTAGAGAGCAGAGAGCTGAATCTCTACCTCCCTGTTTACGCCGAAAGAAGCTCCAAGTTGGTCACAAATTTAAGAATCAAAAACACAATAGTTAAAGGTACTAGATGAAAGCATTAGTGAATATTTTTTATAATCTTGGAGAAGATCTAAGTATGATGAAAATCAAAAGCAAAGAGGAAAATATGGAATTCTACTCCTTAGAAATTAAAGCTTTCTGAACTGTCAATGACACTGTAAAAAAAAATTTACAGAAGAAAAATGTAGAAAATAGTTGTGGCTCATAAGACAGGTGAGTTTCCTCAATATACAGAGATCTATTCGATCAAAATACAGAACTTTATTCAAAAAAACCACCAAAGACCAGTTATGAAATGGGCAAAATATATGAAAAAGTGAGCTCGAGAACAACAAATGATTGATAAAGAAACAGATGTTTCATTTCATTTGTAATTAAGTCAATGGAAGTTAAATGGGGCAGCATTGTTGATTTATGAGATTGGTAAAGGCTAAACTAGTTGATAACATTCAATGCTGATGAGCATTCATGAAACTCTAAAATGACATCGGCTGGGAATGTAAATTAGTATAATCTTTTCGGAGGTCAGTTTGGAAACATCTATCAAATTCTTAAATGTTCATATTCTTTGACTCATAAAATATCTTTCTAGGAATTTACCTAATAGATATACAAGTGCACAAATATATACGTCCAAGAATGTTCACTGCTCAATGTCCTTCAGCCATAGAGGATTGTTTAAATAAATTATGGTATTATTCATTCAGCAGAGTACTATGTAGCCATGAAAAAGAATAAAGTAAAATTGCTTTTTTTTTTAAAGATTTTTTGTTCATTTTTTTGACAGAGATCACAAGCAGGCAGAGAGGCAGGCAGAGACAGAGGAGGGAAGCAGGCTCCCCGCCAAGCAGACAGCCCGATGTGGGGCTCGATGCGGGGCTCGATCCCAGGAACCTGGGACCATGACCTGAGCCGAAAGCAGAGGCTTTAACCCACTGAGCCACTCAGGCGCCCCTAAAATTGCTTTTTATTTGGTCAGTTTGGCCACTTTGATAATAGTCAGAAGAAGGGCAAAGGTGGCTATAGGGAGACTAGCTAAGAGGTTTCTCCATGAATTGAGCCAAGAGGTGTCAATCGAAATAAAAATCATAGGCAGTATACATGGTATGATTTTATTTGTGTAAAAAATAACATGACATATGATATGACCTGTGTTACGTGGACAATGGGACAGAGACTTTTTCTTCTACTTAAGGCAAGTTTGTACTGCTGGATTTTTTTTTAAATAAGCCTACAATTCATTTACAAGATCAAATCTTTATAGGAAGATGATTTTTTTAAAGAAGGTATTTATTTATTTAACAGAAGGAGCAGGCAAGCACGGGAAGGGGGAGCGGCAGAGGGAGAAGAAGGCCCCCCTACAAGCAGGCCCCCT
This sequence comes from Enhydra lutris kenyoni, assembly GCF_002288905.1. Taxonomy (NCBI): domain Eukaryota; kingdom Metazoa; phylum Chordata; class Mammalia; order Carnivora; family Mustelidae; genus Enhydra; species Enhydra lutris. The sequence continues at coordinate 27,416,730 of NW_019154110.1, forward strand.
GCTGAGCCAGGAGCCTGATTTGGGGCTTGATCTCAAGACCCTGGGATCATAACCTGAGCTGAAGGCAGTCACTTAACTCACTGAGCGACCCAGGTGCCCCTATAGGAAGATAAAATAACAAATACAGGAAGTTAGGGAATAGTGTCATAATGTTACCCTTAATCTCACCACACTGTAACTTTTATGGTTTCCATTCAGATGTATTTTTCCTGTGTACTTTAACAGTTGTATTTGTATTTATAATCTGTATGTAATTTTTGTATCCTGTTTTTAAAATTTAATGTTACATATTATATTTTTCATTTTGCTACACAATTTTTGTAATTGCCATTCTCATATGCTGCATTATGTTACATCAAATGAGTGGCTTTAATGTATTTCTTCTTTGCTGGAAATTTCCATTGTTTCCAGTTTGGGTGATTACAATAATGCTGCAATGAAAAGCTGACTGCTTCCTTGTGTTAGAGTCTCACAATTGGGATTATTGAATTAAAAGAGCATGGGTATTTCATGTCTATTGACTAACATTAGCAATTGCATTAGAAAGTGGTTGCACATAATTATATTCTCCCCCCAGTAGCATATGAGAGAGTCTGTTTCACAATACCCTGGCCAGATATTAGATATCATATATCTGATGAATAAGGGCCAAAAAAAAAAAAAATGGCACTTCCCTGTTATTTTCACTGGCATTATTGGTTACTTGTATATATTGGCTTGCTGTAGTTTCTCTTTTGTGAATTTTGTTTGCATCTTTTGCTCATTTATCTGCTAGGTTCTTAACATTTTTCTTAATATTTTCCATCAATTTATGCAACTTCTATTTAATTAAGATGTTTTCCAGATGTGCGAAAGTTTTACATTTTTATAAAGTCAAATCTGCTTTTTTTTCCTTAAGATTTTATTTATTTATTTGAGAGAGAGAACATGAAAGGAGAGAGGTCAGTGGGAGAAGCAGACTCCCTGCCGAGCAGGGAGCCTGATGCGGGACTCAATCCCAGGACTCCAGGATCATGACCTGTGCCGAAGGCAGCTGCTTAACCAACTGAGCCACCCAGGCGCCCCAAATCTGCTTTTTTTCTTGGTGACTTATATTGTTTAGAAAGTTGTTTCCATGGGATAAATAAATATTAAAATGAAATTTAAGATGTTTGAAGATTTTATTTATTTATTTGAGAGAGAGTGGGAGAGAGAGCACGAGCGCGGGAGAGCAGAGGGAGAGGGACAAGCAGATTCCCCACTGATCATGGAGCCTGAGATCGTGACCAGAGCTGAAATCAAGAGTTGGACACTAGGACAAGAAGTGAGGAAGTGGAGGGGCACCTGGGTAGCTCAGTTGGTTAAGCATCTGTCTTCTGTTCAGGTCATGATCCCAGATCAACCTCCACATTGGGCTCCCTGCTCATCGGGCTCCCTGCTCCCACTCTTCCCTCACCCCCTCCTCCCTGCTCGTGTTCTCTCTCTTTCTCTCTCTCTCTCTCAAAAAGATAAAATAAATAAAATCTTCAAACAACAGCCACAACAAGTGAGGAGATGGAGAAAAGCATACTCATATAGGATGCATTATACAGGTAAAGCTAACAGGACCTGCTGATGAATCAGATGTGGCAAGAGGAAGGAAAGAGAGGAATCAAGGTTGACAGTTCAATGTTGGTTTGAACAACTAAGTGGGTAGTTGTCTTTTACTGATATGAGAAAGGGCAGGAAAATAACAGGTGTATGGAAGAATCCATAATCCTGGTTTGGCCACATCATGCTTCAGATGTCTATTCGTTACCCAAATAGGAATGTCAAATAGACAATTGGAGCTCAGTGAAGATGTCAGGACTGGAGATACAAATTTAGAATCATCTGCATACAGATGGTATTTATAGCTATGAACATGGGTGATACCTCTTAGGGAGAAAGTGTAAGAGGAGAATAATAAAGGATGTAGGACTAAGCCCTGGAGCATGCCACCATTAGGAAGTAAGCAGTGGAGAAAGACCCAGCAAAGGGAATAGGTCATCAGTGAGGTTGGAGGAATGTTGGAAGAACAGCTTGCCATATAAGTGGTTAGGGGTGCCTGGGTGGCTAAGTCAGTTAAGTGTCCAACCCTTGATTTTGGCCTATGATTTTTGGTCATAATGGTAGGGTTCTGAGATTGAGCCCCATATTGGGTTCCAAGTTCAGTGGCGAGTCTGCTTGAGATTGTATCTCTCCCTCTCCCTCTGGCCCTTCCCCTGCTCACACACTCTCTAAATAAATAAATACAATCTTTAAAAAAAATTTTTTTAAAGTGGAGTGGTTAATGTGTACCACCCAGAAATGCAAGATGAAGAGAGGTAACCCCTGGTGCTATCAGTATGGCAACTGGTAACCTAACAAGAACTATCTCAGTGAGAACATGGGGTGGGAGAGCCTGATTGGAGTGGACTGGAATGAATGGGAGATGAAGTAAAGTAAGAGACAATAATATCATTCAAGAAATCTTGGCATGGAGAAGAGCAGAGAAATGGAGTGATAGCTACAGAGGAATCTGGGTCCATTTTTCTCAAGATGGGAGAAATCTATCATGTTTGGAAATGATCCAACAGAAAGAGATAAATCTAACATGGGGGAAAAAATGGATAATCACAGGAGCAGAGACCTAGAGAAAGTGAAGTATATGGGATCCAATGCACGAAGAGTTGGTTTTTGATGGGAACAGGGTCTTTCCTTTAATGAAAGAGGAGGAAAGGCAGAAAGTACTTATGGGCTGGCAAACTTAGTGGGGAGAGGAAGTTCTCATTTGCTTCTGTCTTCTCAATGAAGAATCAGCCAAAATCATAAATTGGATGTGGTGGTGGAGGAATTGTCGAGGATTAAGGAAATGAGAAAGCACCACAGTCATTTGGAGTGTGTGAGAGTACACTTGTCAGGGACAAGTAATAGGTTCTCTGCAGTGTTGTGCACCCATGTGGACATGAATTTAAAGCGGTACCAGTCATCAGTAATCACGTTTGATTCACAAGCACCAGAAATGAATAGAGTTTGGTAAATGTAGTGGCCCTCAACAATTGTTCACTGAATAAATAAATAAATGAGTGGAGTGTTATATAAAACGTTTGGACAGGGAAGGAGGAAGGAAAATAAAGAACGAATGTGTATCTGTCGTCTTACAACCTACCTAAAGATAAAACACAATTATTTGAAAACAAAGCCATATTTCAACAAACACAAACATACGAAGTTTTCAACTTAAAGTTATTAATTCTGAAAGAAATGCAGGGTAATCACACACTTAAGATAGGATGAAGTTAATTTGGGAAAGCATTCCTGAAGTTAACTTCCAGATCAGAGTTTACACTGATCTGTACACTAGGTACAAGTGTTAACAGAAAGCAGAGGTAAAATAGAGAAAACTAATAGACATTAATAAGGAAGACGGGTAATATGGACTATGTTGCATATAGTCTTGAAGAAATGGAAACAGACCTGGAGTTTGGAAGCAGCGATGATAATAATTATATAGTGTAAGGAGTAACCTCTTCATGCTAAGCACCAACAGGTAACTTAGTTGACAATAGCTGCTATTTATCTGGTCCCTGCCTTGTGTCCACACACAGTGTTAGTTTTTTTTTTTTTACATATTTATGATTTCTAATATTCACAAACAGTCCACAGAATTGCACATTATTTATTTATAATCAAAATTCCTTTTCACAGATGAGGGAATTGAGACCCAGCATTTCAGTCATTTCCCAAAAATATCACAGAAAGGAACTGAGGTAGGATTAACCCAGGTCTCTGATTCCAAAGGCCATAGTCAATGGCACTTAATTTATTTATTTTAAAGATTTTATTTATATGACAGGCAGAGAGCACAAGTAGGCAGAGAGAGAGAGAGGAAGGGAAGCAGGCTCCCTGCTGAGCAGAGAGACCAATTCGGGGCTCGATCCCAGGACACTGGGATCATGATATGAGCTGAAGGCAGAGGCCTTAACCCACTGAGCCACACAGGCGCCCCAATGGCACTTTATTTAATTGTGTATTCCTGCCATTTCCCTTGTGCTTAGCACAGAGGCCTTCCCAGGATAAATGCTGAGCAGCAAGAATGACTCCAAAATGTAAATTAGACAACCTGCCTTCCTACTTAATTCAAAGGGGCGCCTGGGTGGCTCAGTGGGTTGAGCCTCTGCCTTCGGCTAGGTCATGGTCTCAGGGTCCTGGGATCCAGCCCTGCACTGGGCTCTCTGCTCAGTGGGAAGCCTGCTTCCCCTCAGCCCCTGCCTGCCTCTCTGCCTACTTGTGATCTCTCTCTGTCAAATAAATAAAATCTTAAAAAAAAAAATAAAATCGGCCCCTGGTGTTCTCTACCTCAGTCATTTCCTAACATCCATCAAATTTTGCAGTTATGTTGTCAGGTTATTTTCTGGTGTCTTTCGCCAGTATTAAGACCCAGGAGGCCAGAGAACTTGAGTCCTGTTTAACTTTTGACTTTCCTGAGATGTGCTTTTCTATTTTTTTTTTTAAGATTTTATTTGTTTATTTTGAGAGAGCGAGCACAAGCAGGGGGAAGAGGCAGAGGCAGAGAGAGAAGCAGACTCCCTGCTAAGCAAGGAGCCTGATGCAGGACTCAACCCCAGCACCCTGGGATCATGACCCCAGAGGCTTAACCGGCTGAGCTACCCATGTGCCTGGATGTGCTTTTCAATACAGGAGTCACTGACCACATGAGGAACCTCTGAATTGAGATCTACAATAAGTGTAAAATCCATACTCGATTTCAAAGACTTGGCTTGAGAAAAGAATGTGTAAGATCTCATCCATATTTTTATATTGATTACATATCGAAAAGATAATCTTTGGATAAACCGGGTTAAATTTATGATTAAAATTATTTTCTGTTTTGCCTTTTAACGTGACTACTAGATAATTTTTACTCACATAAGTGCCTCGCGTATTTCTAGTCTCTGGGACAATGCTGTTCCAGGGCCTAGTACAGGGTCCTGCCCCTATTTTATTGCGCGAAATAACCAATGTTAAGAGACCGAATGAATGGATGAATGAAGAGCTATGGTCTCTGCCTCTTTTTTTTTTTTTGTCAGAGAGAGAGGGAGAGAGAGCGAGCACAGGCAGACAGAATGGCAGGCAGAGACAGAGGGAGAAGCAGGCTCCCCGCCAAGCAAGGAGCCCGACGTGGGACTCGATCCCAGGACGCTGGGATCGTGACCTGAGCCGAAGGCAGCTGCTTAACCAACTGAGCCACCCAGGCGTCCCTGGTCTCTGCCTCTTATTAGGAAAATAGAATATGGCATTATCCTGTAAGTCAGGAGATCTGGGTTCTGGTCCAGGTTTACTGGAAATATTATGCAGCCTTGGACAAGCAGTGCCCCACTCTGGGTGTCAATTTGCCCATCCGGCAGCTAATCTCTGAGGTCTCGAAGTCTATGAGAGTAAGTGGCGGAGAAAGGTGGGGAAGCCTGGTACAACAGGACTAGACTTCTGTTTGGCTCCAGCCTAACACTAGGGCTTCGGTCGACGGGAGGAGGCAGCAAAAATCACAGACTAGAAGCCCCGAGTCCCGCGCCGGGACCGCCGGCTTCCTCGGGCCGACGTCACTGGGGCGCGACGGCGTGGTCCTCCCGTCCCCGAGGCGGCAGCGGTTCAGAAGGTTCCCCCCGGCGAGGGCGAGCGCCGAGCTAATAGAAGGTCAAACAATACTCGAGTCTCTCTAATGCTCAGTTTTCAGCAAACCACCTTCTGCCACCCTCCTCCCACTTCACCCTTACCCGGCACAGGAAGCCAGGGGATCCGAGTCCAGCCCCAAGCGTCCAGTGCTGGACCCTAGCGCGGCTGCGCAGGGCACGTGCGCTTCTCCGGGGTCCCGGCGATTGGCTGTGACGTAACTTCCGGCGTGAGCGGCGAAAGCCGGGAGGGCGAGCGAGAGAGCGAGCAGGCAGCAGGCAGCAGGCGGGCGGGCGGACGGCACGGAGGGAGGGAGCGAGCGAGCGAGCAGTGAGTGAGCCAGCGAGGGCGGCCGCGTCCCTAGAACAGCCGAGATTCTACCCGTCCCTCTGATCCCCTCCCCGGAGCCCACAGCGCCTCCGGTCTCCTGTGGAGCGGACACGGCCCGGCCCGGCCATGGCCTCGTTGCTGAAGGTGGATCAGGAAGTGAAGCTCAAGGTAGCGGCACCGGTCCGGGCCTCCTAACCCCTCGCTTCGATCCCCAAGCAGTCCGACCGGCTTCCCACTCCCCATGGCGTCTTTGTCTCCCTGGGGACACCAGCTCTGAGCTTCCGCTCAGCTCAGCCCAGCCCCCCACTCCCGGAGATGGCATCGGGGGAGAGGATAATATAGGGTGGCCTTCTGAACCGCGTCTGGTGGTGGAGAGCCCTGGTGAGACCTCCGCAGACACGTGGTGGACTCAGCACTTTAGGCCAGTGACAGCTGGAAGTCCCCCAGCTCAGCAACGTCCCCGCCTCCGGATGCTACTGCTACTCTCTCTGCCCCTACCCTTGGTGTCAGACCTGCTTGGTATCAAAGGCTAGGTCTGGATGGGGGCTTGGCACGTTTGTGAGCTCATATCTCCCCTGTCTACCTGCCTTTTGTTTGCTTTCAAATTCAGACAGCTTCAGACTCAGGGAGGGAGGGTGAGAGGGAAGACAGGTGGGTGCTACTCTCAAGCCCCGCTTCCCTCTCCTGAGATGGAGAAATGGATCCTCAAAAAGATAAAGTATTTACAGTCTGGGGGCCTCTCAGCTTCTCATTACAATTATAAGGTGAGGGGAAGACAGCTGGATTTGGGTTTTCCCATCCTGCCGGTACCCCTGTTGCCAGGTACTGACTTGCTGTTACTGAATTGCTCTCTTTGTTAATTTTAGGTTGATTCTTTCAGGGAGCGGATCACAAGTGAGGTGAGTGCAATAAATAGAAAAATAAGCGTTGGTTGATAGTTCGGAATTTCCCAGAGAAGAGATCTATAGAGAGAGACTTTCCCGCAGTTATTAATTGAAGTGTATTTTCCTTGATCTTTAGGCAGAAGACTTGGTGGCAAATTTTTTCCCAAAGAAGTTGTTAGAACTTGATAGTTTTTTGAAGGTGAGAGAGACCCTTTTCTTTTTTTCAAATTCCACCCCCCCCTTTTTTTTTGGCTCTGGTCTTTCTGTCAAATGGGAGAAATCATGTGTTGATTCTACTTTGTTTTGTACAGTAAAACACTCTATTTCTTGCCCTTCAAATGAAATACTTCTTTGTTCATTTTGAAAAGACTAATGTTGTTTTGGGGGTGGGTGTCTGTCTTTCAGGAACCAATCCTAAACATCCATGACCTAACTCAGATCCACTCAGACATGAATCTCCCAGTCCCTGACCCCATTCTTCTCACCAATAGCCACGATGGACTGGACGGTGTGAGTGTCCTGCATTTTTCTTTGTATTCTGAAGCAGTAGTTCTCTATTCTCTGTTCTCTACTTCCTAGTCAATTTGAACATGTACAGAGGAAACAGTGGGATTAGGCTCTAGGAATGAGGGCTTTTACAGACATGCTGATTCCAGTATACCACTTTTAGACCCTGATTTTCATTTATAGCATGAAGTGTATAGCCTGATGCTACTCTGTCCTAGAGTGAGTGCCACATAGGACTGATAGCTGCAGGTTCCCTCAGGTTGTCTGCTCTGTCCCTGTGGCTCTAAGCAAGAGTTTTCTCACCTATGTCAGTGTCTTATTTTTCTTTTAAAGATTTTATTTATTTATTTGACAGAGAGAGATACAGTGAGAGAAGGAGTGCAAGCTGGGGGAGTGGGAGAGGGAAAAGCAGGCTTCCTGCCCAGCAGAGAGCCCGATGCGGGGCTCGATCCCAGGACCCTAGGATCATGACCTGAGCCGAAGGCAGACGCTTAACGACTGAGCCCCCCATGCACCCCTGTGTCAGTGTCTTGAGTATTGTTACAGGATGAGCAGTTTTTGTTGTGTATTGGACTGTAGTCCCAGTCTTTGTTACATATCTTTAGCACCTAGTGCTTGTCAGTTACATGACCACATTTTATAATAACGGTGATAACACTGGATTGTTGTTTGAGTTACTGTCTCATTGATAGAGCTTGCAATTCTGGAAAGCAGAAGCTGTCATAATCAACTTTGTATCCCCAGCACCTAGTTCTATATCTGGTACATAACAGGTGCTAAGCACATGTTTGTTGATTGAATATTGTGCTTCTTTGTGAAACCAGAAGATGTGTATCTATTCCCTTAATGATCCTCACCCTGCATTGACTGGTTCATTTTTCCTGTTGTTTATAGTATCCACCCCTCCCCCCAAGTGCTTAATATGTCAGTTGAAAGGTTGATCTTCCCAGCTAGAGTATAAGTTGCTTTGTGGCAAGAATCTTTCCTTAAAGCCCTGTATGTGCTTAGAAAATTGTGTATAAATTAAAACAACCTATGGGGCAAAGTTACCCGAAGGGGAACTTGTGATGGGGATATGGGTGTCAAGAGCAGGCTAATTCCTGTCTCTATCCGTAGCCCACTTACAAGAAGCGAAGGTTGGATGAGTGTGAAGAGGCCTTCCAAGGTAAGAGCCAGCCCTACCCCACCTACTCCCTGGTTTGCAGCCCTGAGCAGGGGGATTGATCTGGCAGTCTCTGATCAGGAAATAAGATCAGACTTGATTTTCCAGAGTTCGCATTCCCGCGTTCTCCAAATATGGTCATTATTTAGCACCCAAAACCTAATGTCCCAGTAAACAGGGAGGGCTTTGCTTAGTGCAGACTGCCAAGGGAGAGAGGTTGGAGGTGGCTGCACATTTCAGGTTTTTCACAGAAGTTCCACATTATTTTCTCTTCAGTAATCGTTGGTACATTAAATCTTTAGAGCGTATTTTCATTTCCTTGTTCTTCAGACTTTTGGCATACTTCAGACACTCATTTGTTAATCCATACATTTTCTTTTTTTGATTCTGTTGGTGGGGTCATGGTTTGTAGGCAGGATTGTGGCAGATAAAAGGCAGAGTTCCTAGCATCTCATGGCTCTGGGGAAGGAGAGAGAAATGTGGGGGGTGGGGGTGTTAATGTCCTGCCCTCCACCCCAGTCGTTTGACCTTCTTCATGTCCCTGCCAGGAACCAAGGTGTTCGTGATGCCCAATGGGATGCTAAAAAGCAACCAGCAGCTAGTGGACATTATTGAGAAAGTGAAACCTGAGATCCGGCTGCTGATTGAGAAATGCAACACGGTGAGGCAGGGGCTAGTGACCTATGGGCTGACCCCCAAAAGCCTGGTTTGAACTATGAAAAATGTTGGATGTGGGGCAGGAAGCGTGGAGATGATAGAGGATTTAGCACATGAAGTATCTTGGCTCCCTTGCTCCCGGCATCTGGTCCTAGCTAGCAGCATGGGCTGTATACTTCATGGCTTTGGCAGAAAAAGCAAAGGTCCTCATATGTACATATTGGTCCTCTCACCCTTCAGGTCAAAATGTGGGTACAGCTCTTGATTCCCAGGATAGAAGATGGGAACAACTTCGGGGTATCCATTCAGGTAACGTGCTTGCATACAAACTGGAGAGGAAGGTTCAGAAGGCTTACTCTCCTTTTCAACCTGCTTTGTTTGTTTTCCCCTGGTCTGCTCTTTGGATGACATGGAAATGACTTGACCTCAACACCTGGGTTTGTTTTTTGTTTTTTTTTTTTAGGAGGAGACAGTTGCAGAACTAAGAACTGTTGAGAGTGAAGCTGCATCTTATCTGGACCAGATATCTAGGTAGGGCTTCTTGGGCTTAGCCCAGGAATTGGGGGCTGGTGACGTGGCAAGCACCGTCCAGGGTCTCCTGCAGCTTCCTCCTCTTCTCTCTCCTTTTAGATATTATATTACAAGAGCCAAATTGGTTTCTAAAATAGCTAAATATCCCCATGTGGTAAGTAAGGGTTTGGGGTCTGAGGGTGGATGTGGAAGGGAAAGGGAGGAGTGGCCATTTCCCAGCAAGAGCTGCCTATGGACAGGCTGGCCTCGAGAACTAGCCTTGTCCTCCCTCCTTTCAGGAGGACTATCGTCGCACCGTGACAGAGATTGATGAGAAAGAATATATCAGCCTTCGGCTCATCATATCAGAGCTAAGGAATCAGTATGTAAGTAGCCTTGACCCCTGCCCACAGTCACCCTGGCTGTTTGTCCTGCCTCTCATTCTCTTGCCGCTCCCTAGGGTTTGAGATGGAGGATGGAGTGGGATAAAATGAAGAGGGTAAATTCTCATCAGCTGAGCGTTGAGAATTAGGAGCTCATTGAGAGTGTGTGGCTGAGAGTGTGTGGCTCATTGAGAGTGTGTGGCTTTCTGTCTGGATGGCAGGGAGTGCTGTGCAGTGTAGTTATGAAGGTGTGGGCAGTGGAGTCAGACAGGCTTGGGTTCAGAGCCAGTTCTTCCTATAATCTGGCCTTGAGCAAGTTGTTGAACCTTAAACCTCAGGTTTTTCATCTGTAAGATGGAACATCGTATCTATGGCATGAAGATGGGTTTTTTGTTTTGTTTTGTTTTTTACAGAGATGTTTTTTAAAAACGAGTGAAATAGGGGTGCTTGGGTAGTGCAGTTCATTAAGCATCCAATTCGTGATTTCAGATCAAGGCATGATAATGTGTAGTGGGACTGAGCCCTGCATCGGGCTCCACAGTCAGCCTGGAGTCTGCTTGAGGTTCTCTCCCTCTGCCCCTCCCCTCACTCATGTGCATGTGTGCACTCTCTTAAATAAATAAATCTTTAAAAAAAAAAAAAAGTAAAATAGCACGTTGAAAGACCCAGTACCAATTGTTGGTTATGATAGGAGCTCAGCAAATGTTAGTTGTTATTAGACACCTGGGGCCTGGGAAGCTCCCAGGGATCCCTGGTGTGCGGGGGATAGAGAGCAGAGGCAGCCACCCTGGGCTGGGGTTCCAGTGAGTGAGATTGGGATTCTGCATATGATTGCTTGGGGCTTTGTGGGGGTATCTGGTTTCTTTGGGAGGTTGGGGTGGAACAAATTTGATTCCCTGGCCTCTTCTCCCAGGTCACTCTACATGACATGATCCTGAAAAATATCGAGAAGATCAAACGGCCCCGGAGCAGCAATGCAGAGACACTGTACTGAGGCCAGGGCCAGGGCCAGGGGACTCTGTGAGTCTGGCTCAAGACCGACATTGCCTTGGTTTGTTACATGACTATCGTGATGGGGAAACTGGCTGGAAATAGTAATCACACCTCTCTCTGTTTTTAGTTAGAGTCTAATGAAACTCTCATGTAGTTCTGTGACGTGTTTACCTCTTTTTTCAGGCCTCAGGAACTCTTCTATTTCCTTCCCTAATGCCCCACACCCGACATGTCCTAATTTCTGGAGAAGTCCAGCTTTGTGTGTGCAGGACGTTGGCACAAGAATACTTGTGTTTTCTCTCCCTGCCCTCGCCCTCCTGTGTCTTGAGCTTTGTGTCGTTTTTTTTTTTTTCCCCTTTTGTTGACTAGTTGATTAGAAGCTGAGGGAACTGGAAGGAAAGTGCTAGGTGTTGGGGGATGTTGTCCAGCTCCTCTCTGATGTAAGGTTGGTGTCTCTTGCCACTGTGTGGGACATTGGATTCTCCCCCCAGTTTCCCTGATGATAACTTAGGGTCTCCCATCTGCATACATCCCACCTTGAACCTGATCATGACAAGAAACACCTTAGGCCTTCTGCCAAGTCCCTAGCTCCTTGAGATGTTTTTAAAACTAGGATTTTCACATACATATACGTGTGTGATAGACACATACATACAGACATGCACGCACATGCCTTCCTACTCCATCATCTGATTTCCCCATCCCATCATCTGTTGTTTTCCTGTGTCCCGTCACCCCCATCCCATGAATTCTGTCACACACACATCATTCAGAAGCTGATAGTAGTCAGTCCTCACCTACCGGGGCCCATCGTTCTGCTATTACATATATAGCCTCTCGGTGCCCAGAGGCTGATGAATTGGAGGAGAGATGAGAAGCAGAGGATTTGGGGGATGGCCTCTCCCTCTGTGACTCGGGTCTTTTGGGGCGTCATTGCAAAGGCTGGTCCTCTGACTCCTGGGTGCCTCTTCTAGGCCAGTTGTAAATCGGGGTGGGATGTCTGCCGCTGTGAAGGCCAGATACTGCTGCTTCTGCCGGGCTTTCCTGTGGGACAAATAGTTCTCTTATTTATAGTGTTGTGCTTCCAAGGAAAGCAGCACCTGCGTATATGTGTGTGTGTGTGTGCGCACACCTGCGTGTATGCATTGTGTGTATGTGAAAATCTGCTGGGCAAGTCAAAACCACGGAAGAGTTGCCTCCTGTTCCTCAAATCTTCCCGAGCTCTCACTTGTTACAGCTTTTCTCCTAACCCTCATCAAAGCCCCACTTTCATTCTGCCGCTACTGGAGGATCCGTATCTGCGGTCAGCCTGCCAGTGACTCTCTCTGTGTCTGTTTCTGACTTTAATTCTTCCCCTGTCTTCCTCTTGCCTTTAACCCCAATCACATTTCCACCCAGCTGCATCATTTTTACTCCCGGTATGCTATAGAGAAGGAGTCAGGATGCTGTCTTCCCATGAATAGTACTCAGTAACAAACCAATTGCATTTTAGTTGGGCAGTGCCCCTACCTACCCTCCAGATCCCTTCCAGCTAAAACCCTCCCCCCCTCCCCACCATGTGTTTCTCAGTTTCCCTTTTTGTTTGTTGGATTATTCTGCTGCCCCTTCTCACTCTATCACCCTTGGATCGTAATGTAAAATTCTTTTACCATGTCAAGAAATTATTAAAAATGCAGGTACTTTGACCTCTTTCTAAAGCTGCAGACCCTGGTGCGATGCTCTGGTGGCTAGGGACATGCCCACACTCAGGTGCGTGCCTGTGGAACCCCCCACCTCCACGTACACCTCCAGCCACCCTATTGGGTGTTTTTATACCAGTTGAGCTGCCTCTTTTCTCTCAAATAATGGAAAGGCTGAGGCTTCTGCCTACCAAGAGGCAGGGGTGGGTCCTTCATTTGTGGTCAGTCTGAATTATGTGAAAGTTAGCTCTTCCCAAACCTAAGCTGCTTCTGTCTAACCTGCCCAGATGGCAGTGCCTTTCTCCCTCTGCCCATTGATACCCAGGAACTGCCAGTAGAGGCTGCTCTAGTTCCGTGGCTGGGGGATCACCTGGTTTGAGGCACAGCCTACCAGCTCACTTTCTTGACCTTCGACGAATTCTCCCCACTGAATAGTGTCTTAAATTTCTTGAGGAGATGCCAGGGATTCCTGCTTTGGGTTTTCCAATGACTTGGGAGGGCTGTCTAGGATTCTAGCTCTCTCTGAAATAAAGCTTCCTCAACTTCAACCTTGCAGAGTAGCCTTTTGATACCCAGTGATCCCCTCACTGATTCTCTGCAAAAAGAGATTTAAGGTCTGAAACAGTGGAGGAACGTCTGCTGTATTCTGTTTCAGAGCTCGGTAGCAGTAGTTAACAATTTTTGAATGCCTCCCCTGTGTTGGGCTCTGTTAAGTGCTTTATGTGAATGACCATATTTAATTTTCATGACTCTGGGGTAGGTGACTCCTCCCTTATGGGTGAGGACAGTGAAATTCATGAGAAGTAACTCCTCTAGGTCCCACAGCGTAGTGATCTGACCGCTGAGCCCAGGTGCTCACCTTTCCTTTCCCTCTGACTAGCTAGAAGAGACCTGATACTTTTACCAAGCAAGGGCTTGGACTCTGGCAGCTGGCCAAGCACTTACTGCTGAACTGGGCCGTGGGTTGTGGGAATATTGGCAGGTGGTGCCTGCGAGGAGGCAGGGAAATGGATAGTTTTGGCGCCTGCCTGCAGCACACGCACTTAACTGGGCGTCTGAGGTTTGCATTCTCCCTCAGACCTGTTCTGAGTGCAAGGTGGAGTTTCGAGTTAATCCACATGGCCCTCTAGTCTGGTCTGAGTGACAGCAGTCAGGACTCCTGTCGGGCGGCCGCCAGGAGCCCAGGGGCAGGGGAGCGCCTATGCACGTGGAAGGAGTGCCTGGAGCCAAACCACGGAACAGAAAATTGGAACAGAATTATATAAATTAAGGTCAGAAATTTCCTGTCCAGCCCACAGGGTGGAGTTTTCTCCATCCCTATCCATCCTACTGAATATAAGCCCTGATTTGATGTTAGTAACTGGAAGGAGCCGCTGGTAGGACTCTCCTTAGCTCTCCGCATTCACCATGAATCTCAAGGTAGTCCTCGTATTCCTGGCACTGTCCCTCATTACCATCTTTGCCCTGGCCTATGTCTTGCTGACCAGCCAAGGTGGCTCCAGCCAGCCTCCCCGCTGCCCCTCCGTGTCCCCCAGTGCCCAGCCCTGGACACACCCCAGCCAGAGCCAGCTGTTTGCAGACCTGAGCCGAGACGAGCTGACAGCTGTGACGAGCTTCCTGACCCAGCAGCTAGGGCCAGGCCTGGTGGATGCAGCCCAGGCCCGCCCCTCGGACAACTGCATCTTCTCGGTGGAGCTGCATCTGCCCCCCAAGGCCGCCGCCCTGGCCCACCTGGACAGGGGGAGCCCCCCACCTGCCCGGGAGGCACTGGCCATCGTCTTCTTTGGCGGACAGCCCCAGCCCAACGTGAGTGAGCTGGTGGTGGGGCCGCTGCCACGGCCCTCCTACCTGCGGGATGTGACGGTGGAGCGTTACGGGGGCCCCCTCCCCTACCACCGCCGCCCCATGTTGGGAGCTGAGTTTGCCCAGATGTGGAAGCATCTGAAGGAGGTGGAGCTACCCAAGGCCCCAGGCTTTCTGGCTTCTGTCTTAAACTACAATGGCTCCACTTTGGCACCTCTACATGCCACCCCCAGTGGCTTGCGCTCAGGGGATCGTGCTACCTGGATAGCCCTCTACCATAACATCTCAGGTGTTGGGATTTTCCTTCACCCGGTGGGGCTGGAGCTGCTGCTGGACCACAGGGCCCTGGACCCTGCCCGCTGGGCTGTCCAACGGGTCTTCTACCTTGGGCGCTACTATGCAGACTTGGGACAGTTGGAATGGGAGTTTAAGGCTGGCCGCCTGGAAGTGGTTAGGGTTCCTCTCCCCTTGCCAAATGGGGCTTCATCCTTGAAGTCCCGGACCTCCCCAGGTCCTCTCCCCCCTCTTCAGTTCTCACCCCAGGGCTCCCAATACAGCGTGCAGGGGAACCTGGTGGCATCCTCCCTCTGGACATTTACCTTTGGTCATGGGGTGTTCAGTGGCATGAGGATTTTTGATATTCGGTTCAAGGGCGAGCGAGTGGCCTACGAAGTCAGTGTCCAGGAGTGTGTATCCGTCTATGGTGCCGATTCACCCAAGACAATGATGACCAGATACTTGGATAGCAGCTATGGACTTGGCCGTCACAGCCGGGGCTTGGTTCGGGGCGTTGACTGCCCCTATCAGTCTACGATGGTGGACATCCACATATTAGTGGGCACAGGGACAGTCCAGCTGCTCCCAGGGGCTGTGTGTGTATTTGAGGAGGCGCAAGGACTACCCCTTCGGAGGCACCACAATCACCTCGAGAGTCATTTCTATGGTGGTTTGGCTGGCTCGGCCCTTGTAGTCAGGTCTGTGTCATCTGTAGGCAACTATGACTACATTTGGGACTTTGTACTGCACCCAAATGGGGCGCTGGAAGGGCGGGTTCATGCCACAGGCTATATCAACACGGCTTTCCTGAGTGGGGGTGAGGAGAGCCTCCTCTTCGGAAACCGTGTGGGGGATCGAGTGCTGGGGGCAGTGCACACGCATGCCTTCCACTTCAAGCTGGACCTGGATGTGGCAGGTGAGTGCTCGGGTGAGGACTGAGACTCGGGGTGGAGCAGAGGGAAGGGAGACCCCCAGATGGAGCCAGAAGCAGCAGAGGGGCACAGGCCGGCACGACAACATACTGTGGTAACAGCAGGGGCTGATGGAGCGTATTCGGCTGCAGTCGGCCTGAAATCCTGGGCGTGCTGGGCATCTACCCTCCGCCTTGCAGGGGTGGTTGTGAAACTTGGCTTAAATGCAATGGCCAGGCCTGGCGGCCTTCGTCTTGATTGCCTCTGCGGCTAGTGAATTTGCCCCGGCAATTGGGGCTGGATTTGGGGCTCTTGACTTTTCTTCCTGATTCTGGGTGACAGTGGAGGAGGGGAAGCAGGGGCCTGAGCAGAGGTAGGAAGCAGCCTAAGGAGGTTTTCAGCGTAAAGGTGGTCCTGGGGCATGGGGGTGGGGGGTGCTAGTGAGGGTTGCTTCACAGGATTTCGTAAAACAGGACATAGGATGGTGGCCCCACCGTCGTCCTGGGGAGGGTCATCCCACCCCTGCCAGCACATGTCCTCACCGCTGGACCTCCGGGAACACAGCAGGCATGCAATAGGCTTGCTGCAAGTGTAGAAAGGGATTTCTCAAGCGGGGCTCAAAGCAGAGAGAGGACTTCCTGCTCCTGGCGGATTTTCGTCAAGAACAAAATAATGAATTTAATCAAATCACGGACTCTTAGACCCAGAACGAAAAATAGAAATCTACCAGACCCTCGCCAAGCTGAGGAGGATGGGGGGAGAAGGGGCAAGAAGTGGCTGCCCAGGTAGAATGCTTTGTAACCGCGCATCTTTCTTGTTAAACGGTTTCTTTCCCTCTAGACCATAAAGATGCGGTTTGGGGTTGGAGGAGAACTAAGAAAATAGAATGACCGAATGAACCTATTACCTAGATTATTCTTTGACATATTTGGAATAGGACTTGGATTTGAAGTTTCTCTTCAGCACTTTTGGCATTAAAGAGCCTTGTCTCAGGCAGTGAAGTTGAGTCACAGGTCCTGGATCCCTGGAGTGTGGAGCTCGAGGGACAGGCAGCAGAAGTGCTGGCCTCAGTAGGGCGTGCTCCGTAGGGTGCTGGGTGCCTTCACCATCAGTCCTGTTTAAAGACACTGACACCCCAAACCTGCAGAGCATCGCCAAGTGCCAAGTGGGGAAGATGGGTGTACGTTACAAGTGCAATCGAGTTCTAGGGAATTTTCAGACAATATAAGATCTAAATCTACTCCCGGAAAAAAACAAAACAACAAAACATCGAAGTGGTCCCCACCTTGTGGAGATGGAAAGCAAAGTTTCAGAGCTGGGACGAAGATGCAGGGCACTCTGGAGGGAGACTGGGTTTTTCCAGCCAGCCTCTCCCAAGACAAATCTCTCTTTCATGGTTCCAAGAATGTAACTAGCCACCTGCGTGTGCTTTTCCACTTGCAGAGCTCAGCCACAGAACAGCTTTTATTATGTCCGCTGTAGAGATCGAGAGAGAGAAGTAAAGAATCAGCCCAATGTCTACCGGGTAGACCGGTGCTAACAGAGCTCTGCGGTGATGGATATTTTCCATCTGCGTTGTCTGATGTGTTGGCCACTAGTCCCGTGTGGCCAGTGTGACTGAGAAACTTGAATTCTCAAATGGAACTAGCTACTTGTGACTGGTCGTAGCCATATTGAACGGGGCGAGGTTCAAAGAGGATGGGCTAGCGCTCGAATCCAAGCCTTCTGGCTCCCAGAACGGTGCTCTCTGACGAGCTCTGCTGCCCTTTGTCAGGCCAGCGCAGTGGGCATCGTGGGGGAGGACAAGGGACTCTCTCACCTGGTGTGGAACTCCTCTCCCCCCTCCCCCGGCAGGGCTGAAAAACTGGGTGGTAGCTGAAGATGTGGTGTTTAAACCTGTGGCAGCCCCTTGGAGTCCAGAGCACCACCTGCAGCGGCCACAGCTCACCCGGCAGGTCCTCGGAAGGGAGGACCTCACAGCTTTTTCCTTGGGAGAGCCCCTTCCCCGCTACCTTTATCTGGCTGGCAACCAGACTAATGCCTGGGGTCACCAGCGCGGGTACCGGATCCAGATCCACAGCCCCCTCGGCCTACACATGCCCCTGGAGAGCGACATGGAGAGGGCCCTCAGCTGGGGGAGGTGAGGAGGGTTCCGGGCACTGGGTGGTAGGGAAGGACTGGTCCTCTTCCCCGATCCCAGCTCTTGAAGACCCCAACTCACTGCCCTTGGTTTACCATTCACCCTTGTGCCTCCCCTCAGCTCCAAGTAGATATGGGATGGGAAATGCTCTCCCACAGAACCTGGTCCAAAGGACTTCGAGGCCGAGAATGGCCCCTGACATTTCCTGACACCACCTTCCTTCAACATTCCTGGTCAGATACCAGCTCGTGGTGACCCGGAGGAAGGAGGAGGAGTCACAGAGCAGCAGCATCT
Source organism: Enhydra lutris kenyoni (assembly GCF_002288905.1). Taxonomy (NCBI): domain Eukaryota; kingdom Metazoa; phylum Chordata; class Mammalia; order Carnivora; family Mustelidae; genus Enhydra; species Enhydra lutris. Next base: position 27,434,908 of record NW_019154110.1, read on the forward strand.
ATTACCAGAATGACATCTGGACCCCTACTATGGCCTTTGCTGACTTCATCAACAATGAGACCCTCTTAGGAGAGGTTGGTAGCCCTAAAGGCAGAGGAGAAGGGCAACTAAAGCCCGACATCTTGGCTGCCCAGCCCCTGACCGTAGGTTGGAGGGAATGGTAGGTTTCCAGTTCTCCGATCCAGGGGCCAATGCAGGTCATCCCTCGTGAGGTGAGATTAGTCCAGGGGACAGTGAACACCCTACGGAGCCTCTCACAAGGTCACCCCGCCTGCTATGTGGACCTGGGGCTGGGCGGAGGTGGAAGTGAGACCGAGGCTAGAGGTTGGGGACTGTGGCTGAGGAGGGGTGGGTCTCCGGGTTTCGCCTCCCCAGAGTCTTTCAGCCTCTCCCTCTTCCCGCAGGACCTGGTCGCTTGGGTTACAGCCAGCTTCCTGCATATCCCTCATGCTGAGGATGTCCCCAATACAGTGACTCTAGGAAACAGAGTTGGCTTCTTGCTCCGACCCTATAACTTCTTTGATGAAGATCCCTCCATCTTCTCCCCTGGCAGCGTCTACTTTGAGAAAGGCCAGGATGCTGGGCTCTGCAGTGTCAACCCCGTGGCCTGTGTCCCCAACCTGGCGGCCTGTGTCCCGGGCCTGCCCCCTTTCTTTTACCAGGACTTGTAGCCCCAAGGGTGTACTGGGACATGGAGGGGAGTTGCTGAGACATTTGTACCTTTCTCTGTTCCCACTTCCTGCTCCCTTGACTCCTACCCTCTTAACATTCATTAGGAAAGAGTCTCCCACACTGAACCCCTATATATCCCTTCTGTTAATTCTTATTTCCAGTTCCTCTTGTTTAAATGATGGATGTATACAAATGATATGATTATTAAAAAATTCAAGTGAAACACCACAAATTCTACCACTCAGAAACAGCTAGTGTTCACATCTGGTGAACATCATACCAGACATTTCTTTATGCATGCGCATTGGAATGGAAGAATAGGTAGAATCTTGTAAAAATAGATGGTGTGTGTGATTTATAATAAAAGGTACTACAAGATTTTTTTTATTGCTTGTGTTTCTTCTATTTGACTTTGGAAGTATCTAGAATCCCCCGGAGAATATTAAGGACTCTGGCCAAGGAAATTAGCAGGGGAAGAAGAGAGGGCAAGAGGGACAGACCAGGCCAAGGAATGCTGCTTGGGAAGCTTCGGGGCTGGGGGTGGGGGTTTCCTTGGAAGCAGAACAATAGTTCCAAGTTACAGGAAAGGGAACATCTGGCCCTGGAAGGTGGGGGTTGGAGGAAGAAGCCGGGGTGAGGGGGACAAAGGGCTCCTCTGCGCAGACCTAGCTCCTTACCAGTGCTGCTTTTCCAGGCTCAACTGGTCAGTTGCATTATTTTTAAACCCCGCTCTCCTGCTGCCTCCCCCAGCTCTCCGCAGTTCCAACCCTGACCCAGAGAGCTGAGTCTGATTTGCAGCCTGGAAGACAAAGCCATGTAAGGTCTGTGGAAATCACTGCCGTCCTGCTTCAGGCCCGCCCCACAAGCCTGGCCTGCCCCACCCCCTCCCCAGCCTTCCCGTGTCCTTCCCACCCTCCCCACCCTCAGTATCCTGAGCAGCTGAACACTGGGAACCTCAGCCAGAGTCCAAGAGCCCCCCTACCCCCCGCCTTCCCTCCATATAGGATAAGAGAGATCTCACTCTGCTGACCTGAGAACACACGTCTCTACTCTGTTTCACGGACAATGAACCAGAAGACCACTCTGGTGCTCCTCGCTTTAGCCGTCATCACCATTTTTGCCTTGGTGTGTGTCCTACTAGCCGGCAGGGGAGGAGATGGGGGTGAACCCGGCCAAGCTCCTCACTGTACCTCCATGTCCCCCAGTGCCCAGCCCTGGACACACCCCAGCCAGAGCCAGCTGTTTGCAGACCTGAGCCGAGACGAGCTGATAGCTGTGACGAGCTTCCTGACCCAGCAGCTAGGGCCAGGCCTGGTGGATGCAGCCCAGGCCCGCCCCTCGGACAACTGCATCTTCTCGGTGGAGCTGCACCTGCCCCCCAAGGCCGCTGCCCTGGCCCACCTGGACAGGGGGAGCCCCCCACCTGCCCGGGAGGCACTGGCCATCGTCTTCTTCGGCGGACAGCCTCAGCCCAACGTGAGTGAGCTGGTGGTGGGGCCGCTGCCACGGCCCTCCTACCTGCGGGATGTGACGGTGGAGCGTTACGGGGGCCCCCTCCCCTACCACCGCCGCCCCGTGTTGTTCCGAGAGTACCTGGACATAGACCGGCTGATCTTCGACAGAGAGCTGCCCCAGGCTGCTGGCCTCCTCCACCACTGCTGCTTCTACCAACGCCAAGGACAGAACCTGGTGACGATGAACACAGCTCCCCGAGGTCTACAGTCAGGAGACCGGGCCACCTGGTTTGGCCTCTACTACAACATCTCGGGGGCCGGGTTTTTCCTGCACCCCGTGGGGTTGGAGTTGCTGGTAGACCACAAGGCTCTGGACCCTGCCCGCTGGACCATCCAGAAGGTGTTCTTTCAAGGCCGCTACTATGAGAGTTTGGCCCAGCTGGAGGACCAGTTTGAGGCTGGCCTGGTGAACGTGGTGCTGGTCCCAGACAATGGCACAGGTGGGTCCTGGTCCCTCAAGCCCCAGGGCCCCCCCGGTCCACCGCCTCCTCTGCAGTTCTATCCCCAGGGCCCCCGCTTCGGTGTCCAGGGGAGTCGAGTGACCTCCTCATTGTGGACTTTCTCCTTTGGCCTTGGAGTTTTCAGTGGCCCCAGGATCTTTGACATTCGCTTCCGGGGAGAACGACTAGCTTATGAGATTAGCCTCCAGGAGGCCTTGACTGTCTATGGTGGAAATTCCCCTGCAGCAATGCTGACCCGCTATATGGACGGCGGCTTTGGCATGGGCAAGTACTCCACTCCCCTGACCCAGGGGGTAGATTGCCCCTATGGGGCCACCTACGTGGACTGGCACCTCCTTCTGGAATCACACATCCCCAAGACAATACGCGATGCCATTTGCATATTTGAACAGAACCAGGGCCTCCCCCTGAGGCGACATCACTCAGATATCCACTCCCACTATTTTGGGGGCCTTGCAGAGACAGTGCTGGTGGTCAGATCTGTGTCGACCATGCTCAACTATGACTACGTGTGGGATATGGTCTTCCACCCCAACGGGGCCATAGAAGTCCGACTCCACACCACCGGCTACATCAGCTCAACCTTCCTCTTTGGTGCTGCCCGAAGGTACGGGAACCGGGTTGGGGAGCACACGCTGGGCACGGTCCACACCCACAGCGCCCACTTCAAGGTGGATCTGGATGTAGGAGGTAAGACATCCCTGGGGAAGCAAGGATTCCTGAAAAAGTATCTCTTTGCTTTGGGGTTTGTGGACGTTATCCAGGAAAGGACGAGTTGAGCGGGAAGGTTGGCTGCTGCATTTTCTTTTGCTCCCAGCTCACTGGCTGGGTACAGAGCTGCCACCCTCCCCCAACATGACCTCATCAGAAAATCTTGAGAAATGGCAAAGCTCAGGGAGGAGGAAGGATCTGGGCTCACAAGATCCCCTTTGCCCTCGTCCCTCCCTTGTTCTCACAGAGGCCCCACTTCAGGGAGGTGGCCATGTTTTGTAGTTCATTCCTCTGTGTCTGGCCTGTGGCGCCGAGGTTTTGGAGGACCTGTTTGCCTCTTGCCAAGTCCCTGGCACACGCACACTGGTCATATAGCCCCAGGTTATACGTTTCCTCTGGGAGTGAGCCCCCGTCTTTCTGGGTACCATACCCTTAAACGCAAGGTGGTAGAGTGGGTGCTGTGGAATGTTCTGATAGCTCCCGGGGTTGGTGGTCACACAGAGAGACACGTGATGTCTTGGAGTCCGCCTCCTCGCTTTGAGTCCACCACCCATTTTATTCTGGCCTGTCTGAGATTAGTCAAAGCCTTGCTGGGCCGGCCTTCTCTCTGCCCCTTCCACTCTTCTCCCTCTCAGATCCAGGGCCCACCTGCCCGCCCCTGCCAGCTTGCTGCCCCGTCTGGCTCCATCTTTCCCAGAAGGCCCTTCCCCTCCAAGCGCAGCTCCAGCCTGCCCTTCAGCTCCCCCACCCCCCCACCCCAGTGTGGCCTTAGCCAGGCCCACACCCTTCCCCGTCCCCAGAGCGCCACAGGTCAGTCAGGCTTCCTGCTTTTGCTCCTGTGTCGCCCCCTCCTAGAACGCCAAGCTGGGTCATCTTTCAAGCCTGAAAGGCACCCAGGAAGGCCCCCTTTTCCTGCCTGCACCTGTATTCCTGTGACCTTGGACCTTGAATGTGCTCCTCTCACACTGGCCGCCTTTCAGGCCTTTACCTTCCACAGCCTCCGTGAGAGCCGGAGGAAGGGGATGGGATTTCACTCCCCTGTGCCTCCCAGGGCTGAGCCTGGTCCTCTCCAGTGTGAAGGGTTAGTGAATTAGTCCCTGAAGAAATACTTTACAGGTCAACAGCTTTGGCTGAAAGACCGGAGGTATCCTGGGGAGGAGGAGGGAAGCAGGGTCACACTCCATCCTGGGTTTCTCCTTGGCCCCACTCTGAGGTGGTGAGTGGCGGGGAGGGGACAGAGTCCAGAGGCAACAGGGCAGCTGCATGACTGGCCCTCCCTCCCCCCCACCTCCATCCCTCCCCTGCAGGACTGGAGAACTGGGTCTGGGCTGAGGACATGACCTATGTCCCCACGGCGGTCCCCTGGAGCCCCAAGCACCAGGTGCAGAGGCTGCAGGTGACCCGGAAGCTGCTGGAGACCGAGGAGCAGGCCTCCTTCCCCCTGGGAGGCGCCCTGCCCCGCTACGTGTACCTGGCCAGCAACCACAGCAACAAGTGGGGTCACCCACGGGGCTACCGTGTCCAGGTGCTCAGCTTTGCAGGGGAGCCACTGCCCCAGAACAGCTCCTTGGAGAGAGCCTTCAGCTGGGGGAGGTGAGTGATGGGGTGTCAGAGAGAAGCTGGGGGAGGAATGAGAGGGAAGGGCGCGTTGGGAGCTCGGTTCAAACTGTACTGGAGCAGAGGTGAGAGCTGCGTTGGGGTTTCCCAGTTATCGAAACGCAAGCTCTGGGCATATGTTCCCGGTGCCGGGCGAAGGCCTGGGCGGGAGAACCCTTCCCCATTCTGGGTGTGGGGAGAGGCTGTCCTGTGAGATGGCCAGGGGACGAACAGAAGGGTGTGGAAAGAGGTTGGCCCACCCATCCCGGGGGGGCACCAGAGTCATTGTGTGAATGAGACGGGAAGCCCGGGGTCCATGCACTCAGCCCCCTTCCATCATCATAATCAGGCAGCAGGACGGGGTTAGTGACCGTGGAGGCCTGACCAGTGCCTCCCTAGGTACCAGCTGGCCGTGACCCAGCGGAAGGAAGAGGAGCACAGCAGCACCAGCATCTACAATCAGAACGACCCTTGGACTCCCACCATGGAGTTCGCTGACTTCATCAACAATGAGACAATTGCTGGAGAGGTCAGCTCACCCTAGGAGGGTCCTGGGAGGGAGACCAGGGCACAGAGATGAACCCCACCTCCTCTGTAGTTCCCCGAAACCGTCTGGCCTCCCGAGGCCTAGAGCTGACTCCTGCCTTCCCACATCTTTACCTCCTGAGGGAGACTTCTCAAGCTGGGAGCTCATTTGCTGAGACACTGGCTGAGGCCCCAGGGTTCGAGGAGGGCTGAAAGGCGAGCTCTCTTGTGTCTAACCCTTCTCTCCTTTCTGGCTTGACCTCTGAAGGATTCATTTATGAATGTCAGCCTTTTCTGCCTCTTAAACCCTGATCTCCCTACTCCGTCCTCATCTCAGTCATAGATGGGATGGGGGAGAGTGAGGGACAGGTGAGCTGAAATCGCCTGTGGGTGTCCTCCCTCTGGGGTGGGTGAGCCAGCGGCACTGTGATGAGAGATGTCAGAGGTAGAGGGCCTGGGTTGGGACAGGGAGGAGGGGTTTCTCCCAATATGAAATTGACCAGGCTTTGACTCCTAGGCAGGTAGGAAAAAGTGCTTAAAGACTTAAGATCCTTTCTCAGCTCAGGTCTTGATCTCAGCATTGTGAGTTCAAGGCCCACGCTGGGTTCCACTATTGGGCTCCACGCTGGGTGTGGCGCCTTCTTTAAAAAAACAAACAAACAAAAAAAAACGACTTAAGATCCTTTTGAGGGAAAGTGGGCTAGTGAGCTAAATCCTCACATCCACGGCTGCTGTAGGAGGCAGGCCTGTCCCTCACGAAGCCAGGCCTCAGGATCCTCTTTCTTCTCCTCTGCCAGGACCTGGTGGCCTGGGTGACAGCTGGTTTCCTGCACATCCCACACGCGGAAGACGTTCCCAACACGGTGACTGTGGGGAACGGTGTGGGCTTCTTCCTCCGACCCTACAACTTCTTTGATCAGGACCCCTCCTTCGAGTCTGCAGACTCTGTCTATTTCCGGGAGGACCAGGATGCTGGGGCCTGCGAGGTCAACCCCCTGGCTTGCCTTCCCCAGGCTGCTGCCTGTGCCCCAGACCTCCCCGCCTTCTCCCACGGGGGCTTCTCTCACAACTAAGGGGTCCCCGGGATGGGGAGTGTGCCAGGGGCCTCAGGGCCAGGCTGTGGGGAGAGGAGCAGTGGGTGCTGGGCCAGGGGGCCTGATGCCCTCTTTTCCTTCCTTCCACCTGGAAGCTCCCCGCCTCCCCTTCCCCCCAGGCCCCCTCCCTATGGCCCTCCCTGACACCCCCTCCCTGCTGGGAGCATCCTGAGCCTGTGATGCCTGGCACTGGGGGGGGGGGGGCAGAGATGCAACTGGGCTTTGTTGACCCCAGACCTGCTGGGTTCCTGTCCCAGAGAGAAGAATGGCCAGCTGATGCCTGGACGGATGGCCAAGCTTTTCCCAGAAGACTCCTGTGTTTTTGCTTTCTGGTTTTCCCAAATCTTTTTAACCCATCTCCGAGCCTCCTCGCTTCCTCCCTTGGGGGGTGAGGATGGTGTTGTTGCACTGGGAATAGTGCCCTAGAAACCCTGGCATAGTTCCCTTGAAGCCCCAGGGCAGGGTTCCTGCCAGGCCGACACCTCCACGGATGAGCTAGAAGGGGTTCCTTAGCCCACATTCCTCTTATCCAAGTCCTCCTCGCCCTCTCCCTTCCCCCGCCTACTGCCTCCTCTTCCTGTTCCTACTTGTTCTTATAGCCTGGGATTTGTCTCCCATCCCTCAGAGGACGTTCCTCTGTCCCGATGCTCCCCTAGTCTTTATTTCTAATGTAGGTCTCTTCTCCTGGCTCTCTGCCCATGGAAGTCTCAAAATGCAAAGGACGTCAGTTTCAGAGGACAGCCCCTGTCTGTCCCCCTGTGTCTGTTACAACTGGAGATAGAGTGGACCCCACCCCTGTCCCGGGGCAGGCTGTCCATCATGGAAGTTCTCTCCGCCCCCTTTGTATTCACCGGCTTTGCACCCTCTGGCAAAAGGAGGGCCACACAGCAGCAGCTCAAGTGAGCCCTTGAGGCGGATGTGTGGGTACTGGGGTAATGAGCAGTGGTCATTCATGCCAGGGGTGTGAATGAGCCCATGTACTCCGCAGCAGCAGACCCTGATGGCAGGTGGGCACCAAGGGTGGGAAGCAGTGAGACCTTGGAACTCCAAGAGCCACCCCTTGTAGCCATGCCAAGGAAATGGGGAGTGGCTACCCCCATGGCGTCCCTCAGGGGCCCTGGGTGAGGGGTGGATGTGCCCAAAGTGAGAGATTGCAAACCAGAGAAACATCCTTTCCCAGAGGACTGATTAACTAAATTGCCTCATGGTCTTACAACACAGTGCTGTGCAGCTCTAACAAGAAGGCTCTCTCTGTGTGTACTAATAGGGAGTGATGTTCCAGTGAAACGGCAAGGCACGGAAGTGTGGGTGGTAGAAAGGAGGAAACTATAAATAAATACATATTTACTTATATATGCATATTCAGAAGAAACCAGTGATAACTGTTGTTTTTGGGGGAAGGGAACTGGGAAGCGGGGATGGGGGAGGGAGGAGACTTAACACTCTATACCCTTTTGTATATTTTGAATTTTGAGCCATGTGACTATATTGCCTGTTCAAAATAAATTAAAAAACGGGCCCAAACAGGACCCAATTTTGTTTGTTTGTTTGTTTGTTTATTATTGACAAGTCTTTTAGGAAGGGGTGAAGGTAGGGGTGAGGTAAAGGGGATGAGGATATGGACCCAGGGACTCAGTTTGGTCAAGTTTTTGAGACCCAGAGAAATGGATGCAGCTTCTGGTAACTTCCCTGCCCTCTCTCCTACCCCTGTCCATCCCTGAAGACAATGTTAAGCCCCGGTTGTGCTCTCTTGCTCCCTGTCTCCATCTCTGTCTCTCTCTCGTTTCCTCTCTGCGTCTCTTAAAATAAAGGACAACAGGGAGTAATGGAGAGAGGTGACTTCTGCCTGCTGGGAGTCTGGGCCAGGTCAGGAGGTGAAGTGTTGGGAAAGGATTTGGGATTCCACTCAGCTCCTGACCAGAAGGAGGTCCTACATAGGTCACAGAAGTTTCTGCTCCCTTCTGAGCTGCTCCAAGCCCAAGCTCACCTGTGGGTCAATGAAACAATGGATGGGGACAAGTCAGAGAGCTGGAGAGAAACTAGGATCCAAACTAGGATCCTTCCAGGGAGGAAGACTGGAGCGAGGAGAATGGGGCAGGGATGGCCAGTTCAGTTACGGCATGGCCTGGGCTGGAAGCAGGAGTGAGAGAACAGACTGAGGGAGAGGAGGGACTGGAGACTGGGACAGAGTAGAAAAGTGATGGACGCCATGGCCAGCTGTGACTCTAACACTGACTTTGTACTTCCTCTCTCCCTGACCTGAGTAGTTTCTCTGTTACATGCAGATCCATTTTCCACCTCGTGTGGCTCCTCCTTATGGCCAGCCGCAGGGCAGTCAGTGCTGGGGGAAGCTGGGGGAAATGGAGAGATGGAATGCTGGTGTCCGCCCCACTCCTTCCCATGTGAATCTCATGACCTTGAAACCCATGTCCACACCAAAGCACATGAGTGCTTATATGCGGTCTTATGTGTGAGTGGGTGTGCATGTTCACCAGCTTTTGTCGGAAAATGTGACTGTGTGTGATTGTGTCTCTACTTCTCCCCAGGGGGACTACCACTCCTGCCCCAGCCTCAAATGAGAGGAGGCAGGAGGGACATGCAGATTGTTAGAACACCTGCCCAGCTGGGGTCAGGATGGCTGCAAGGTGGACCCCCAGCCCCCTTCCCCAACCCAGTCTCTTCCTTTGACTACTGAGGCCAGCTTCAAATGTTGGCCTCGTGTTTGTGACCCAGTGACAAGAGTGTATACTCACCAAGCATGTTAAGTTCTGAAGGAACCAGTGCCCCCAAAGCTAGACTAGGACATGGGCTCCTTGCTCTAAGAGAAGCTGGACGAGGGGAGCCTAAGGCTTAGCTCAGAGGGCATAGCTGGGACTTCTCTAGGAACACAGACACTAGAATGCTCTGGAAGGGGCACAACATGTATTCTCCTGCCTCTGCTTTCCCCTGTGAAGGGTTCCAGCTCCAAGTGCAAGAGGATTCCTTCGTGCATTCAGCAAAGATGTACAGCGTGCCTTCTAAGGACAAGGCCCACTCGAGGCACAAGGATACGTTAGTGAATTAGATGCACAGGTTTTGTCCTCGGAGGAGCGAGGCTAGTAAATGACAGTTGCAGTTAGGACTGCAAGGAAGGGGGAGGAGGCCAAGAGCAGAGTCTCCTGACTCAATCCTAGGGGCTGGGGAAGGCTTCCTGTGGGACAAAATGTCTAAACTGGGGACAAGGAGGACAATGGAGAGAACTTTCCAGGCTGGAAAACAGCATGATCAAAGGCCAAAAGGTGACAAAGCAGCACCATCGAAGTACCCAAGTTCATTGCCGGGCATGTGGGCTATAAGGAGAGCCTGGAGGGACAGGCAGGGGACAGATGAGGCATGTTCCTGCAAGCCACGGTTACCCTAAAGAAAAATGTGGAGCCATGAAAGGATTTGGGGCAAGGGAGTAAGAAGAGTCAGATTTGCCTTTCAGGACATTCCCTCTTGCCCAGATACAAAGAAAGGAGTTGACAGAAGACCTGACCATGGGCAGTGAGTCAGAAGTAAGAACTGATGGTGGCCTGGACATCATTTCAGGCCCCGGGACCCCGGGGAGGACTCCTCTGGGGAGTCTGGCCTCCTGTTTCAGAGCGCCCCCATCAGAATCCCACATCTGGGTTCCTCTCTCCTCCCACCTTCTGCTGAGGTTGCTGGGAAAGAGAGGTGGGATCTCTGGCCCCTGACTGGGCTTTCTCCAAGCAGCCCATTACCTCCTAATGGAAGAGCATTATAGTTCATTTAATGGGATCGCTTGGGAAAGTCAGTTGCTGAAGAAAAATCCCACCCAACAATCAGGCTCTTCTGAAGTTGGTATGGTTATGTGGTAATTGGTTAGATCATCCCTGTAGACTTTAAATGGTGCAAAGTGGGTTTGAAAAATAATTAAACCCCTTTAAAAGAGAAAGTACCTTGCCTACCCCTGACAGCATCTTTGACTGGGTTTGGCCATGAGGATGGGCTCAGTAATTCCACAGCCTCTTTATCCGGTTAAGGGGGAGCCCCGCCCTTCAGGCTCTTTCTAGAAGGTTCTCCTTCAGTTATCCATCCGCTCTTCTGCTTGTATTTTCCCTCCCTCTCTCTTGACTGGTTCTTCTCCACTCTCATCTTGCCAAGCCTTCCACAGGGACCCTGAATCTCCTGGGCAGGGGGAGGTCTTTGCTCTGCCTGTGCCTTTGCAAAAACTCCTTCCTCCAAGGAGTGTCCTCCCGCAGTCACCCTCCACCCACTGCCCTCCCTCTGCTGGCCCACAGCCAGACGCTGCCCCGACAAAGGTCACCAGTGACTTCTAAATGCAAAATCAATGGGCCTTTCCAGCCGCCTACTTTCTGGATGGCTCAGTGACATTTGACAACATCGCCCACCCCCTTCTTGAAATTCTCTGCCTTGACTTCCCCGCATTCTGACCCCTCCTCATCTGTTTTTGCTGCTTCTCATCTTCCACGCTGGTTCCTTTACCTCTGCTCCCCTACCAGCCCACATAGCCCCAAACTTTGGCTTTTTCCAGGACTCTGTCTTGGGTCTCCTGTCTTCTCTGTCCCAAAGTCCTCTGCCGGCAATCTTGGCCTCTCTTACTTTAACTGCTAATGCTTGCTGTTGGCCCAAATCTGGATTCTAGAACATCTCTCCTATGCTCCAGACACAGAGTCAACCGCCTTATTTCTAGGCATCTCTACTGGGACTTCCCAGGAGCACCTCAAACTCAACCTTGTTGTTCCCCCTTAAACTTGCTGTTCTGCAAGTACATCCTTTCTAGTGAAAAGCCCAACAGGTCATAGGAAACCTTTGTGTCACCTAAGATACTGGGCTCATTCTCACCTACCCACACCCAATAAGGCACCCGGTCATCACACCTGCCCTTAAACATCTCAGACTCTTGCCTTCTTCTCTGTCCTCAAGGTCGCTGGTCTCATCCTGGCCCTCTGCCTCTGGTCTGTCCCATACCCAGGTGCCCTTCCACACTGTAGCCAGAGCTATCTCCCTACAAAGCAGATCTGAGAGGAGCATGAGCTGTGCGCACCAGGTGGGCCCGGCTGACCGCTCAGGGCCTCTGGGGCAGCAACTCCGCTGAGACACCACGTTCTGGGGCCCAGTCTTTCAGCCTGCAGACTGGGGGTGGACTCTGGCTCCTGGGGATAAACTCATCCCATTCATTGAGGCCGGGGCCACATTTATTCAAAGGGAAATATGACCCAAGGAGAGGAGCAGGGCTGTGGTCCTGCCTCCTGAGTAATTCTTCAAAAGGGCCACCTTTTCAGCAAGTTTTTAGGGTCTTTGACCAGACAGCTGGGAAGATTTGAATGAAATGATATCAGAGGGGACAATGTGACAGCAAGACACATAGGGAAGGTGTCAGGGGTGGCCTCTGTTATATTCAAGCTCTCCCACCAGCCAAGACAAAGGACTCTCCCTGATCGTGACCCACCTTCCCATATGAGGGTCTGACGATACCTCACTAGAGCGAACATTTTTGACCTCTGCTTGCTAATACTGGTTAGAGAAACCCCAGCCATCAAAATGATGTGTTCTTAGCTGGGAGCTGAGACAGTAACTTCTCCAAGAGCCCAGACTCAAGCTCCCTGGCTGGCGTGCTGCCTTGTGGCCAGAGCTAACCCTCGACATTAGATCCTGGTCCCTCTTGGGCAACCCTCTCAGGTCCTTTCCCTCCTTGGTAACTTTGTACTGTCGCTCGATAAACTTTACTATCGCCGAATAAACTTTGCTTTACCTCCCACCACTCTTGTCTGGTCTACCTCTTCATTCTTCAAAGCAGCGTGACCAAGAACTGTGGTCACGGAAGGAAAAAAATCCTGTAATGCGGGGAGGAGAATAAATGGTTTATCTTTGTGCGCGGGACAAAAATATGACTAAGCAATTCACGAAAGATCTACAGATAGCCAATAAACATATGAAAAGATGGTCAGTGTCTCCAGTAGTACAGTAAATATGAAATAATGAGATACTATATTTTTACATGAACATTATCAAAAGAATTTTAAGATTGACAGTATCTGGAACCTGAGTGGCTCAGTCAGTTAAGCATCTGCCTTAGCTCAGGTCACGATCCCAGGGTCCTGGGATCGAGCCCCACATTGGACTCCCTGTTCAGCAGGAGGCCTGCTTCTCCCTCTCTCGCTACCCCCTGTTTGTGTGTGCTCTCTCTTGTCAAATAAATAGATAATCTTTTTTTTTTTAAAAAGTCAATAGTATCTTGTAATGCCAGTGGTAAGAACAAAAACAAAACAAAACAAAAAAAGATTCTGGTACCTCATATTCTAAAGGTCTCATGGCCCGTTTCCTGCCTCCGTGGTAGTAATCCTATTGTCCCTGTCTTGATGCAAGTGCTCTAATCCTTCATCTCCATGTTACTGCTCAGTGGATGGGAGCCCTGGGTATGGCTTCTGCTCCCCAATACTCAGGGGTAGGTATTAAAGGTCATGTTTCTTTATGTCTATATTAGGTAACAAGCTTGGTGCCCTGGTACTTGGTTGGCCCAGCCTTGCTAGGGCAGTGATGGGGAGGGGGGATCTGCCCTGGGGGTGACCCACACCCACTTTCTCCTGTGCCAACTCTCCCAGCTCTGAGATGCCTCACCGTCTACCCACAATTAGGACCTTGCCTGAAACGCGTACCACACAAAACTTCCTGATCTGATCTCTTCTTCCCCCCATTTTGTCCCCGCCTCACACCAAATACACAGACCTTTTGGCCCTTTCCTGCCCATGCCGGGCTGTTTCGAGTTTCTCTACATTTTGAACCTTCTGTTTCCTTTGGCTATCGTATCTTTCCTCTTCCCCACCACCTCCCATTGATGAACATATTCCGCTTGCAGGGTCGATCTAATGTCTTCCCAGGCAAATCTTCCTGGGCAGGTCCATGTTGGAAAGGATTCTCCCCCAGGCTGATGAGGGAAGCACGTGCCCTCCGGGGAACCCTCAGTCTCTTCTTGTTCCCCTGGGGACCTGGCTGCCCAGGTGAGTGTGGCCTCCTCCCATGACCTAGCAAAGAAGGGAGGTGGCTTCCCCCTCTGCCTCTGCAATGTTTTCCTGGAAGTGGAGGGCTGTGGGCTTCTAATTAATTCCACAGCCAGTTTGCCAAGCCCCCTGACCTCTGACTTGGCCCATCAGTCTGACTTAAAGCAGAGACGAGGAGTTTTCTGTTACACTCTGCACCTGCCCCCCACCACCTTAATTTCTGACTGGCTCCACACCCTATGCACTGCTCTCCAGTGATCTAGGGTGCTCAGAGCCTCCCCACTGTAGATCTGGCTCCGCGCTTCAGCCTCCCAGCTCCCCCCAGGTGCTCTGTGTTCTCAGCATTACTCTCGAGCCTGCTGGTAGGGGTGGGCAGGTGCGTTTCGCTCGCAAGCTCGTACCGAGGAAAAAGATTCTACCTGGAGAGTGGAGGAAGAACCCAAGGACAGTCCCTTTCTGTTCCCGTTTCTTCTTCCTCTTGCCTCCCCCCAGCTGTATTATTTCCAAAACCTACCCTTCCCCCAGCTTGGTTCCCCAACCCTGACCCTGAGTGTTTGATTTGGAACAAGGGGACAGAGGCTTACGTGGGCCACTTAAAGTCCAGGTTCCTACTCCAGCTCCACCTCCTGAGCTTTGTCTGACCCCTGGCCCCGTCCAGCTCCACCCCTACCTCCATCTGCCCTCGGCGGCTTATCGTCAATGTGCCCATCTCGCCTCCTGCCCAGCAGCACTACTCAGAGACCAGGACACTCCAGAGACCCAAAGACATCATGCTCCCAGGTCCTGTCTTTTCTCTTTGTATTTCCCATTCTGCATAATGATTCAGGAGCCTAAGGACCGTCCACAAGACTTAACTATGGCTATCTTCATTATTTTTTCCCTGTGTAGTGTGCTGGTGACAGGCTTGGGTGAAGGTGGGAGTGAGAAGGGAGTGGAAAGGGAAGGTGAACCCGGCGAGCCTCCCCGCTGCCCCCTCATGTCCCCCAGTGCCCAGCCCTGGACACACCCCAGCCAGAGCCAGC